>NC_054488.1:43582970-43894741 GCF_017639515.1 Carcharodon carcharias | reverse complement strand
GCCTCTAAACAGAGTTGACGATTCTCAAACACATTTCAACGATAGTTTAACCTTAAGACCAGGAGAAATATTTTTGTGGCAAATCGATTAGAAATTTCCATGTGTAAATTTTTCTAAAGCTTATATAATATTCAGCATCAATAAGTTACAGAAAGTTAGGCCTAAATATTAAAGTATGATCAAGGTTGTATGTGACATGCGTGACTCTCCTCCTGTTAATAGTTTTAGTAAAAGTCAGCGTGAGAACAGGAAATCATGGCAACCTTCTCATTAAAATAATTCAAAAGTGAAATTTTGCCTCTTTGGTGTTCAAGGGGTTAACAGCCATCAGCAAAAGGATATATTTATCCTCCCTCTTTGGGCTGGATTTTAACACAGGTCAAGCAAAGTCAAAGTGCAAATGTGCTGCACCATTGAGACGGGAAACCACTATTCCATCTGTTTGGGTTCAATGTGAAGCTAGATCCCAATGGTCAAAAGATGGTGTTCACTCCAGGGATGTTCACTACTTCTGGATTTAGTTACTGTGAATAGATATCTGAGTTACATGATTACTTGCCGAATCCTTTTGGAACACGAAAGGGCCCTGTGCACCTGAACTCAGAGTTGCTTGAAACTTGCCAAAGTAGTTGGCAGCATTTCAAGGTCTGTCACTGCAGGTTGATTAGAGTGTGTTCTGGCTGTTTAAGTGGGCATGCAGGCTTCATTCCTGGATCTCACACATCAAACACCATATAGTCTTCATTTGTATATAGGTTCCCAACAGGCATTTAAACTATTTTTCAAACTCTTCTTATTTTGTACATGTTGCAATCATGCCAGGTTCAAATGGGCTGTTTGTGACATTGCACAATAACAAACTCTTCCAAATGAATAAACTTTACATGAGTTTATTCAATTTGGCTCGGTCTCTGTAAATCCCATGGAACAGAATCAGTTTAAGAGATAACATGAAGAGTACCTGCAGGTAACTTAAAAACACACCACCAATTTACACAACCAAGTAATTTCTCCTCCCCCAACAGCACCACCAGCATGAGCTCTGAGCTCACCCTCAATCCAAAGACCAGAACCTCTCTGTATGGATCACTGACACTATTCAGAAACAGGAACTTGGATCATGTTTCCTTCCCCCTGCACGAATCTATGACCCCTCCCGCAGCCCTGACAGACTGCAGACAGAATCGATGGCTGAGCAACACATGCCGATTTTGCCCATCTAACCAACTAGAGGCAACAGTGCAGCCACAGTAACTTTTCAGGGCTGTGGTGAATAAAGCAATCTGCAAGTTGTTGTGCAGAGGAACTTCTAATTTAGATGTGAATGCAGATAACAGATGCATTTCAGCAACAAAAATGCTGCATTCTAAACCAACTACTGGGACAATCCCTTCATTATAAGCCTGTTTTGTTTTCAGGGAGGCAGTAATGTTCCTTATCACTAAAAGGACTGATTTTGGAAAGCAGTCACACCACATATTGTCCCTGAGCAGACGATAATAGTTTAAAAGCTTTATGTGAGCTACTAAAGGCTCTCCACTGATCTGATAGCATCGACTTTCAGCTCTGTGCTGAACTGTAGAACACCACAGCATAGAGTAACGGGAGGAAACTTTGAGAATATCGAATCTAAGATAAGAGGCTCCAGTAAGACAGATGAAATCCTAGAACAAAGCAGCTCCACCTCAGGATTAATCTATGTTTAGGTTTGCAGTTCTGGCTTCCTGTCCTGTACATTAATAGCGGAAAGTTAAGTTAAACAGCAAAGATTTTTGAGCATTTACAGTGCTACAGCCACCTCAATCTCGGTGGCATTGATGGTGGTAGATTGAACCTTCAGCAATATAGAGCTTCACTGCACAAGCTGTTTATTCCATGAGCCACCAGCAAATGTAAAACTTAAAACATAGGGCAAAAGCAGAATCGCCAGGGTGTTGAACTCTAATGGTCAAAAATTACAGTAAATAATATTAGTCTAGACAAGATGCCGTGCATGTGGAGTCTGGCAAGAATCCCCAGGAGACCTTCCCCAGAAAGGCCTCTGCTGGTAGTCCATGAAGTGCTGTCATTTATTCTCTCCTTTACATTTTTTAATTACATCCTTTTCATTGTCATCAAATATGTTATCTCCTAGGCAAATTATATCAATGCATTGCGAACTCCAGTAGTTATCCATATTAAGACACCCACCTTTATACATATTAAGAGGATTTCATCAGATCTGTCCACATAGCTGATCCCAGCAAAGGCAATAAACTGCATCTACAATTGGGCCTGCAGATCAGAGGCACGCCGATTGTTATCCGGTGAGCACTGTTGGGAGTATGGGCATGTGTGGGCACTACATAACACCTACCACAGTCAAATAGCCTGGACCACCAGATGTTCAGTGAGTTCAGGAAAGACTGTCCACATCTGAATAATCACAGCTCAGCACGACTCACCACTTTCGAGAGAGATGTGGAGAAAACTGCCAGGAAAAATATTGCCCTCATCCAGAATTCAAACTGATTCTGGGTGCAAAGTGCAGAATTATGACTAAAAATGACTCCTCAAATTCATAAACTTAAATTTGCTGCCTTGTTTGTTGCTAACAGCTTCATTATTTGACTATAATTACCGTTCAGTTTATCACAGAGAGTTGATAGACAGGATCAGGTTCCATAAGAGTTCCCTTTGAGATTCTGGAATTTAGAATTTGTTTTATTCTGTGCCTTCCCAACCCACCATTCCTAAATTTCAGAATCCAAAAGAAATTTTCCAGATGCCAATCCCCATCCAGTCAGCTGCAATTTTTAACTGGTTGTTATTCAGAGCTATTCACACTGTGAACTTTGTGAGGAAGATGACCGTTTAATATCAGATTGATGTAGAACTGTGACAAATTTTGTAGTTAGGCTTCAGTAGAATACAAATGGAATAACTTTTAGTTGCACTAGGCAATTTCCCAGATACATTCTATGCAATGAAAGAACATAAATTAGCAAATAAATGGCTTGTTATTGATTTGTGTGCAATGTTAAATTAAGAACATGGACTCTTTTGACTCGGAGCACATCCCTGAAGAATGAGAGTCTAATTAAAAATTCATCCTGAACACCTGTTTCAACCACCTTTGCCCCTTGTAGCAGCATCATAATATTCTTTAATACTTAAAGGTTTCGGGGTCACACATGTCGTTTTCCTATTCAGAAACCTCCTATTTCTATATTCATTTTATATCCATTTTACAGCCCTCGTCTCTAATTACTGCACTGGAGCATACCATTTGTATCGAAGATGCCAAAGCTACAAGTTATTATTAAAGCGGCAAGGGCCACAAATTAAGTCAATTAAATGCATTTCCACAAAACTTTAATTATTAATATGACATTTTAAAATGAATCCCTCACATTTAAGATACTGCTGGCCTGCAGGAGTTTCTGAAGCTGTGTGTGTGTTATCAGAAAGAAAATTGGCCATTAACAGCAGTTTGAAAACTATGAATACATTTGATAATATTTGAATTAAGCATTTCGGGTGTTAGTACGTTCATTGTTTTGAAGTTATGTGAAATAACTATTTTTGTGGCTCTAGAAGTACAATGTGTTCTGCAATCTTTTTGTAACTTGAACCTTCTTTGTTAAAGTAAATTAATTTACTGATGATCTCACTAATCCAACCGCTATTATTGTCACAAACACTTCACTTTACAGTGGGCATGATAAGAGGCACAAGTATGTCATGATCACAATGGATTTATATTTCACAGTACTCCAGCTCTGCTTAGTATTTTGTAATTAAGCTTGCTGCTGATAAGGTCAGTAGCTTTTCCCAATGAATATTTTCAATGCTTCTGCAATAGTAAATGTAATTATATTATGCTGTTTTTAGATTCTTAATTCTTAGATTCTTAATGCTAATCTGCTTGCAGTTATACTACTTCCTTTTGAAGTGAATTTAGCATTTTAACAAACTTGTATTTTCATATCTTTATATCTTCATTTGTGAAAAGGTATTTTCCACAAAACAAATATTTTAATAATACTACCTTTTCAATATTACTATTTGATCTCTATAAGATTGCATCAGGATGAATTACTCGTAACTTATTCAAAATATTCATTTTATCATCTTTTCAACTAGTCATTGGCCCAAGATGATTATATGGGCTTAATTGCCATGTGTTCTGAACACAGGGCTTGCTGCAATCTAAATACTGGATGCAGTCTGAATCCTGGACACAGTCTGAACACTGAATGCAGTCAAAACACAAGCAGCATACGGGCTGTGGCAAGTCACATCACAGCATCAGTGTGTAGCAAATGACTCAGAAAAATATCATGATATTGTAACCTCTACTTTGTCCAAAATGCTATTGATTTCTCCCATTTTTTTTTAAAGTCCAGTCCCTCTGGTCTCATTGGGTCTCTGCAGACCACAAGAATCTCTGCATCACAGGAGTGCCAATGTGTCCCCTGCATACGATAACACTGCAATGAAAACTAAACGCAGCTGCTCTCCCCTCCCCCTCTCCCCTCCCCGCAAAAGCAGATTTAAGATAAACATGCTGAAGCAGAGACTGTACCACAATATTGGCTTAATAAACAGAAATAAGGTATCTTACTGTTTCTATCTTAGAACAAAGGTGTCATTTTGGTGTTTAAAGTGTTAATGCAGTACACACCATTTGCAGAAACTGTTAATAATAACTTCCTCTGGACTCATGCGGCTTTAAGAGTCTGAGATTAATTCAGTTTGGAAGTAAGGAAGTGACCTGAGTTTTGTAGACCTGTTGCCAGCTACCGCCCACATTAGGCCTTGCGCCTGCTGAATAGCAATGAGATGATTCTGCTGGATGTGGTTTACATTCCTACACCTACAGGCACAGCAGTCTCCACACCTGGCTCTGTTGTCTTCGGGCAAAAATGGAAAGACCAGCCCTTTCCATTTTATGTCAACTCCTGACAGAGCTTGGAAACAGCGGGATGACTCAGCGTTAAAAAGCCGGGAAGCAGGGCGCTGTAATAGATCATCCCTATTAACCGTCTTGCTGCCATATCTTTGGGCTTCTTGTGAAACAATTATGTTAACATTAACAATTAGGTTTGCATAGGTTGAAAGTGATTGATAGAAAAAGTTAGAGGGGAAATGATGAAAGATTTTTTCAGCCAGAGGGTTATGTGGGGGGGGTCTGGAACTCACGGCCTGAGGGGTAGTAGAAACAGAAACCCCCCCAACTCATTTAAAAGGTGTCTGGATATGCACCTCAAGTGCTGTAATCTGCAGATGGCTTGTTTTTCAACCGCACAGACACGATGGGTCAACTGACCTCTTTCTGTGTTGAAAGCTTCCTATGATTCTACCTTTTAGCTATGTTCTTTGAGAAAACCATTTTGACCTTCTCAAGGACAATTAGGAATAAGCAATAAATGCTGGCCTAGCCAGCAACGCCCACATCCCATGAATGAATAAAAAAAGAACCTAACATCAAGCTCTTTTAAGTCTGCTCAGGAACTGAATTCAAAGTCAATCCGCAGGTGTAAAAAGGATACTGCTAGCCTGCTCAGTGGATTATCCCAGGATACAGAGCTCAATCCCATTATGTGAACTGTATTTGGATATGGAAGAACTGGCTCTACTTTGGTTCACACTGTTGCCTGCGATGCCCTTCATTTCAGACTTTCGAGTTAAAAGTAATTTTTAAATAATTTTTTAAATAGCTGTTGAGTGATCCATTGAGTCACTGGCTTCTTTTTTGTTCAATCATGGGATGATGGCATCACTGGCAAGGCCAGCATTTATTGCCCATCCCTAATTGCCCTTGGGAACTGAGTGGCTTGCTAGACCATTTCAGAAGGCATTTAAGAATCAACCGTACGGTTGTGGGTCTGGAGTCACATGTAGGCCAGACCACGTAAGGACGGCAGATTTCCTTCCCTAAGGGACATTAGTAAATCAGGCGGGTTTTTACAACAATGGTTTCATTCACCATCTGCCCTGGTGGTATTCGAACCCAGGTCCCCAGAGCATTCTCCCTGGGTCTCTCAATTACTAGATCAGTGACAATACCAGCATGCCACCACCTGCCATCCTATGCCATCCCTCTGTGTAGTATGTAGGTCTTGCAAGACACCCTGCCTTCAACCTGGGGAAAGCCATTAACATGAAAAGTACTTACCAGGTGATGTACTTTCCTGTGATAAAATTCAGGAAACATTTTTTGACTTCACCGTCATTATAAACCAATGACATTGCAGCGAAAGAATGTATAACTTTACAAAACACAGGAAGTTATGTACACCGAGTTTATTTACAATCCCTCTACAGAGCCATATTTCAGGGCTCACCCATTAGCTGTGAGCTTCTCATGTACCAAATCTTTCCCAGCTGAGTGGGGTCTGATTTCCATACAAAGTCACTTGCTTAAGAAATTCCAAGACAGCCTGCAAGCTCTGCAGCTGATAATTTAGAAACACTAACTGTGCAGGAAAAAGAAATAATCAATTAACTCCATCATCAGTATTTCCCAGGATAGCCGGAGACTTGTCTACATTCCCTCCCCACTAGAAATCAATATGATCAAGCTTCTAATAACTCCGCCCCAGCTTCTCATAAATTTTAATGTGCCTGCCTTCACCAAGCCGTTTTGCACACTAAGAGGCTCAGGCTGCTGTGGTATTAATTGCACTTAGTTTATAATGGAGAGTGAGTGTCGTCACAATTTTTGTAAACTGGCAGTTCTTTTAGAGGTGGGCGTAGAAATGCCTGTTGCTGAGCATTAGCAGTTGAACACTCAGCTGACAGCCCTCTACCTGCTACTTCAGCAGCGGTGTTAAACCATTTAAAATAAACAGGTTAATACCCTCATTAGCATAGTGGACACAAGAACATCTGACGCTCAGGTTTAGTGTTTCTGCGTTAGTATCTGCCAACGGTAAATTCTAGCTCAGAATCACTAAGTTACAGCAAATATATCAAGGGTCGACCCTTGCCAGGATCAGATTTGTGTGTTAAATCCAGTAAAATAAATTGTGAAGTTTGGGTAAATTTTTATTTCCCAGGAATGCGGTGTACACGGAAATAAGTCATATCTCTCACCAAAACGTAGGGAAATAGCTGGATATGATGGGCCTGTTATAACATTCTGTGTAGAAGAAAATTTTAGCTGTGTGCAGAAAAAAAGAAAATAAAGAAAACAGTGCAAATCTCAACATAAGCCATCGCCAATCTGGAGACATTCTGGTAATTTGTCCTGAATCTATACTACACAATATCCCTCTTTATGATACCCCAGTTTTGGATGGTAGGGAGGTAATTCTACAGGCTGCATTCAGAGTCCAGAAAGGAAAACTGTCATATTAAATAATATATAATACTTCTTCAAATGAACACCACAAAAGATAGATCAGGTTTTTAAAAAACATGAACATTGGATTCTTCACATTACTACAGTATATGCATTCAATTACAAAATTGAATTCAGGTTTTCTTGGGTTTAGAATTTCATACCACAAATACTGATTCATTTACGAGTTTCTGAGAATTCCTTTTAACCTTCCAATTCCCGCTTACTGGGATCCTTAATAATACAGAGAAACATATGACATAAAAATGAGTTATGCAGATGATGCACATCAATGAGCAGTGAATTGTGGAAAATAAAATTGACCAAGTGGCACTTTATCTTCTAACACACGAGTCTCGCATTCGATTGAGTTAGAGGCCACAGCAGTGGAGGTTTTGTAACCACAGGTTGCTGACCTGAGCTTTACACTGAATCTATTTATATATTATTACTAATAAACAGCTAGGGCTGGCCAGTATCTTAATTGTCCTGTTGACCAGAAGGGCTGCCTGCTACTTAAATCCTCTCACCTCGATCAGGTGAGTTTCATCTGTTTATTATTTGGTCCAAAGGGCAGAAATTAAAGCAAGGAGGAAAAGGTCATTTCCGATGCGCCTCCTTGAATCGTACCTTCTGCCAACCAATAACAGAACCACAGTGGCTCAGTCATGGAGAAAGCTGTAACTCAGGTTACTGGCAGAAGCATGGGAAATAGCTTGTAAAAAGCATGTGTTAAGCTATCAAGAGCAAAATAACAACTTTCTGATATTGGAATACAGGTAATGTTACAAGAAATGAATTCAAAATCCATTGGCATCCAGTGAATGCTTCAAGTACATTTGTTTTAAGGCTAATGATAAAATAAAATAAAAATATGTGTGTATGTATGTGTGTATATATATATATATATATATATATCACATTGGAGCTGCTCCTGATGAGTTGTCTATTCCTGTTTATTAAAGCTCAGTTTTCCTATAACATTAATATTTTTCTTCTTCTATAATGCAATCCTTTGAAATGATCTTCATTCTAATATTTCTGGTCTGTTAAAAATTAATGACAAGCTAATATCCAAACCTCCATTCCCTTTTCAACAGAAGCCAGGGACATACACCGCAGCCCCTGATTTCTTTTTAAAACTAGAATTTGTGCTAGTTTGCTGGGTTTCTGACTCTATTTTGTCCCATAAATAAGGATAGTTTATTGTATTATATACTTTCACACATAAGTTCATTACATACAGTATCGGATATAAAGGCACTTTTACAGGCCAAAGCACAATATTACACAAATAATTGGATATTGTTGCATTCCGTCAGTGACACCCTGATAAACAGTAGTCAACATGATCCAATATCCACCTGCTATAGTATGGCCTGAAATAAATAATTAATAATAACTTACAATATGACCTACATGGTCTATCACAGGAACAGGGGTTATTGGCAATGATTGGTTTTTAAAATTATGAGGCGAAGATTCCTGATGAATCTCACTGCTTTACAAATCTGGAAATGCTTTGGCTGAAGAAAGCAGACGCACAAAAGGATGAAGGGAAAGATAGGAAGGAAGGGTAGGAGAAGTGGGAGTTACAGGGACAGGTGGAGAGTGACAGAAGGAAGGGAAAGGACGGAGGTGGGGAGGGTGAGAAACACACGACTATGCAAGTGTGGTGAATATATTGTGAAGCTGCCGTTTAGAAGGCAAAGTGGAACTGAAGAGTGTTACAGACTGAAACCATCCTGCAATTTGTTCTACTAAATCAGGAGTGGGATCGCTACACTGCCTGAATCACATTTTTCTAAGATGCATGGAAGTTTTTGTGTTCCTAGTATAACTCGTTTTAACACCAGATGGTTGCCTTTCTGCTGTCGACTAAAAAAAAAGCCACAATGTTAAAAATACCAAAAAAAACAAATTGCTCTAATGAATAACACAGAAAGCATAATTATGTCACCACAGTTGCCGTTGCTGCTCCTGCCCCTTCTAGCATTTACGCAGGCTTAAAAACATACCTTTCATGTTAATAGTATTAGGAATTAGAGCTATTAAAATATGGTCTATTTTCTGACTTAAATTATGTACAATCAACTTAGAGCATAAAAGTATGGCCATAAGAATAGAAGTAAAGGAGATGTGAGGATGTTATGGGCTACCAGGAAGAAGTTTAAACATATAAGATGAAGAGGAGTGGGGCAAAAAGACAGGAGTACGGCAGAACAGAGAATGTGTGGTAAAGCACTTTCATTAAAACATTATTCCACATAGCCCATGTGAAATTCTTCACCAATTCTGAACTTAGATGGGATATTATTTGATACTGTTAGAGCCACAATTAAGATCTGACTGAAATGTTTTAAAATGGCAAAAGCTATCGGACATTGCATTTATTAATGAGGTATTACATTAATCACAAGCCTTAGATATTATACACATGCTTCTCTATTACAAACATGCTAGATAGGGAAATGATTCCTTTTTCAAATCTTAGAGACCCCCAGTTTGCCATTGTAGAAATGTCTAAATTCAAACAGTTATGTTTTTTCCATGACAATGTCCAAGACTTCCAGCATTTCTAAAGGGAACATTCATTTTCTTCAGCCAGAGTGATTCCAGATTCTCGAAACAGTGAGATGCATCAGGAAGCAATGTTCCCACAGTGTTTTAAACCATTTAACATCAATAGACACGGGCGCTGTGAGTAGCTTTTTTTTAACGATGATGTAACATCCAAGCCAAAAATGTATTTGTGACATTAGAGGAAAATTCTTAGTCTTTTTAACAGTGGCTGGAGGCTTTAGAGAGTTTTTTTTAGTAATGAAGTTCACAGATTGGTGTAATATTTCAGTAGGTTTCTATTGGAACTTTATCCCTACGGGTGTGCCTGCCAACATTTTGGAAGGAAAAATTTGGATGAGGCTCAGGCAAAGGCCGAGTAGGAGAGGAGATTAGGGCTAACATTGTGTAGGTGAGTGATTAAAACTGGTGGAGGGGTGTGACTGATTATACCTGGTGTGTGTGTGTGAATGTGTGAGTGATTATACCTGGTGTAAGTGTGCGAGCGTATGAGTGATTATACCTGGTGTGTAGGTGTGTGAGATTATACCTGGTGTAAGTGTGTGTGTGTGATTATACCTGGTGTGTGCGTGTGTGTGTGTGTGTGTGTGTGTGTGTGTGATTATGTCTGGTGTAGGTGTGTGAGTGATTAGACCTGGTGTAGATGCATGAGTGTGTGTGTGATTATGCCCGGTGCAGGGGTGTGTGAGTGTGTGGTTTTACCTGGTGTAGGTGTGTGTGAGAGTGATTATACCTGGTGTGTGTGTGTGTGTGTGTGATTATGTCTGGTGTAGGTGTGTGAGTGATTATACCTGGTGTAGGTGTTGAGTGCGTTTGTGATTCTACCTGGTGTAGGTGTGTGAGCATCAGTGAGATTATACCTGGTGTGGGTGAGTGTATGTTTGTGATTATACCTGGTGTAGTCGTGTGTGGCTGGGTGTGTGTGTGATTACGCTTGGTGTGTGTCTGTGTGTGTGTGTGTGTGTGTTTGCATGTGTGTGATTATACCTGGGATAGGCGTGTGAGCATCGGTGAGATTATACCTGGTGTAGGTGAGTGTGTGAGTGATTACACCTGGTGTAGGTGTGTGTGTGCAATTATATATGGTGTAGGTGTTGAGTGTGCATGATTATCCCTGGTGCAGGTGAGTGTGTGAGTGATTACACCTGGTGTAGGCGTGTGAGTGTGTTTGCAATTATATATGGTGTAGGTGTTGAGTGTGCGTGATTATCCCTGGTGCAGGTGAGTGTGTGAGTGATTATACCTGGTGTAGGTGTGTGTGTGTTTGCAATTATATATGGTGTAGGTGTTGAGTGTGCGTGATTACACCTGGTGTGGTTGAGTGTGAGAGTGATTACACCTGGTGTAGGTGTGTGAGTGTGTTTGCAATTATATATGGTGTAGGTGTTGAGTGTGCATGATTATATCTGGTGTAGGTGAGTGTGTGAGTGATTACACCTGGTGTAGGGGTGTGTGTGTTTGCAATTATTTATGGTGTAGGTGTTGAGTGTGTGTGATTATCCCTGGTGCAGGTGTGTGAGTGTGTTTGCAATTATAGATGGTGTAGGTGTTGAGGGATAATCACTCACACTCAGCACCTACACCATATATAATTGCAAACACACGCACACCTACACCAGGTGTAATCACTCACACACTCACCTACACCAGGTATAAATCTCACCGATGCTCACACACCTATCCCAGGTATAATCACACACATGCACACAGACACACACACACACCAAGCGTAATCACACACACACTCAGCCACACACGATTACACCGGGTATAATCACAAACATACACTCACCTACACCAGGTATAATCTCACTGATGCTCACACATACACCAGGTATAATCACGCACACTCAACACCTACACCAGGTATAATCACGCACACTCAACACCTACACCAGGTATAATCACTGGTGTAGGTGGGCGCGTGAGTGATTACACCTGGTGTAGGTGGGCGCGTGAGTGATTACACCTGGTGTAGGTGGGCGCGTGAGTGATTACACCTGGTGTAGGTGGGCGCGTGAGTGATTACACCTGGTGTAGGTGGGCGCGTGAGTGATTACACCTGGTGTAGGTGGGCGCGTGAGTGATTACACCTGGTGTAGGTGGGCGCGTGAGTGATTACACCTGGTGTAGGTGGGCGCGTGAGTGATTACACCTGGTGTAGGTGGGCGCGTGAGTGATTACACCTGGTGTAGGTGGGCGCGTGAGTGATTACACCTGGTGTAGGTGGGCGCGTGAGTGATTACACCTGGTGTAGGTGGGCGCGTGAGTGATTAGACCTGGTGTAGGTGGGCGCGTGAGTGATTAGACCTGGTGTAGGTGGGCGCGTGAGTGATTACACCTGGTGTAGGTGGGCGCGTGAGTGATTACACCTGGTGTAGGTGGGCGCGTGAGTGATTAGACCTGGTGTAGGTGGGCGCGTGAGTGATTAGACCTGGTGTAGGTGGGCGCGTGAGTGATTAGATCTGGTGTAGGTGGGCGCGTGAGTGATTACACCTGGTGTAGGTGGGCGCGTGAGTGATTACACCTGGTGTAGGTGGGCGCGTGAGTGATTACACCTGGTGTAGGTGGGCGCGTGAGTGATTACACCTGGTGTAGGTGGGCGCGTGAGTGATTACACCTGGTGTAGGTGGGCGCGTGAGTGATTACACCTGGTGTAGGTGGGCGCGTGAGTGATTACACCTGGTGTAGGTGGGCGCGTGAGTGATTACACCTGGTGTAGGTGGGCGCGTGAGTGATTACACCTGGTGTAGGTGGGCGCGTGAGTGATTACACCTGGTGTAGGTGGGCGCGTGAGTGATTACACCTGGTGTAGGTGGGCGCGTGAGTGATTACACCTGGTGTAGGTGGGCGCGTGAGTGATTACACCTGGTGTAGGTGGGCGCGTGAGTGATTACACCTGGTGTAGGTGGGCGCGTGAGTGATTACACCTGGTGTAGGTGGGCGCGTGAGTGATTAGACCTGGTGTAGGTGGGCGCGTGAGTGATTACACCTGGTGTAGGTGGGCGCGTGAGTGATTACACCTGGTGTAGGTGGGCGCGAGTGATTAGACCTGGTGTAGGTGGGCGCGTGAGTGATTACACCTGGTGTAGGTGGGCGCGTGAGTGATTAGACCTGGTGTAGGTGGGCGCGTGAGTGATTACACCTGGTGTAGGTGGGCGCGTGAGTGATTAGACCTGGTGTAGGTGGGCGCGTGAGTGATTACACCTGGTGTAGGTGGGCGCGTGAGTGATTACACCTGGTGTAGGTGGGCGCGTGAGTGATTACACCTGGTGTAGGAGGGCGCGTGAGTGATTACACCTGGTGTAGGTGGGCGCGTGAGTGATTACACCTGGTGTAGGTGGGCGCGTGAGTGATTACACCTGGTGTAGGTGGGCGCGTGAGTGATTACACCTGGTGTAGGTGGGCGCGTGAGTGATTACACCTGGTGTAGGTGGGCGCGTGAGTGATTACACCTGGTGTAGGTGGGCGCGTGAGTGATTAGACCTGGTGTAGGTGGGCGCGTGAGTGATTACACCTGGTGTAGGTGGGCGCGTGAGTGATTACACCTGGTGTAGGTGGGCGCGTGAGTGATTACACCTGGTGTAGGTGGGCGCGTGAGTGATTACACCTGGTGTAGGTGGGCGCGTGAGTGATTACACCTGGTGTAGGTGGGCGCGTGAGTGATTACACCTGGTGTAGGTGGGCGCGTGAGTGATTACACCTGGTGTAGGTGGGCGCGTGAGTGATTACACCTGGTGTAGGTGGGCGCGTGAGTGATTACACCTGGTGTAGGTGGGCGCGTGAGTGATTACACCTGGTGTAGGTGGGCGCGTGAGTGATTACACCTGGTGTAGGTGGGCGCGTGAGTGATTACACCTGGTGTAGGTGGGCGCGTGAGTGATTACACCTGGTGTAGGTGGGCGCGTGAGTGATTACACCTGGTGTAGGTGGGCGTGTGAGTGATTACACCTGGTGTAGGTGGGCGCGTGAGTGATTATACCTGGTGTAGGTGAATGAGTGTGTGTATGACTATCCCTGGTGTAGGTGAGTGTGAGAGTGATTATACCTGGTGTAGGTGAATGAGTGTGTGTATGACTATCCCTGGCGTAGGTGAGTGTGAGAGTGATTATATTTGGTGCGGGGGTGTGTGTCTGTGTGTCCGTGAGTGATTATACCTGGGCCAGAATCTTCAGGTCAGCATGCGGTGGGAGGGCCCCTGCTCACTGATGTGTAAAACGATGCGGTGACATCAGGTGTGTGCCCCGACATCACCATGCATCATTCTGATCTTTCATTCAGCGGGCACGCGCTGTAGGTGGTTGCGTGCCCGCCGAACTGTCAGAGGCCTGTTAAGGCCATTAAAAAAACAATTAACCTAATTCTCAACGCTGCCTGTTTAACCTTAAGGTTGGTGGGCAGGCAAAGAGCCCAAGCGGCCAGCATATTTTACAGGAAATCTCATCCATGGATGGGATGAGGTTTCATTAAATAAATAAATAAAAAATTCACAATTCATATACATGTCCCAGCTCATGTGACACTGTCACACGAGGGGACATGTCTAAATAATTTTTATCTATCTTTATTTGAAACCTTCAATCTGAACTTAATCTTCCTGAGGTAGCTCCATGGCACAGGGAGCGTGAAAGAGTGCAGGCCCCGATTCTCCCTCCTCCCACCACCCGCACAGGTAAACGCTGAGCGCTACCGAGCGTGCGTCATGCTGGGCGGGTCTTAATTGGTCCACCCACGTAAAATGGCGGCACGCAGCCAATTGCATGTGGCAATCAGCTCCAAGCCTGGTCCCGACCTGCCCGCCCAACAGGCATAATCTCCTGGCCCTGGTGTAGGCGTATGTGTGAGTGATCGTGTCTGGTGTAGGCGTGTGCGTGAGTGATCGTGTCTGGTGTAGGCGTGTGCGTGAGTGATCGTGTCTGGTGTAGGCGTGTGCGTGAGTGATCGTGTCTGGTGTAGGCGTGTGCGTGAGTGATCGTGTCTGGTGTAGGCGTGTGCGTGAGTGATCGTGTCTGGTGTAGGCGTGTGCGTGAGTGATCGTGTCTGGTGTAGGCGTGTGCGTGAGTGATCGTGTCTGGTGTAGGCGTGTGCGTGAGTGATCGTGTCTGGTGTAGGCGTGTGCGTGAGTGATCGTGTCTGGTGTAGGCGTGTGCGTGAGTGATCGTGTCTGGTGTAGGCGTGTGCGTGAGTGATCGTGTCTGGTGTAGGCGTGTGCGTGAGTGATCGTGTCTGGTGTAGGCGTGTGCGTGAGTGATCGTGTCTGGTGTAGGCGTGTGCGTGAGTGATCGTGTCTGGTGTAGGCGTGTGCGTGAGTGATCGTGTCTGGTGTAGGTCTGTGTGAGTGATCGTGTCTGGTGTAGATCTGTGTGAGTGATTATACCTGGTGTAGGCGTGAGTGATTAGACCTGGTGTAGGCGTGTGAGTGATTAGACCTGGTGTAGGCGTGTGAGTGATTAGACCTGGTGTAGGCGTGTGAGTGATTAGACCTGGTGTAGGCGTGTGAGTGATTAGACCTGGTGTAGGCGTGTGAGTGATTAGACCTGGTGTAGGCGTGTGAGTGATTAGACCTGGTGTAGGCGTGTGAGTGATTAGACCTGGTGTAGGCGTGTGAGTGATTAGACCTGGTGTAGGCGTGTGAGTGATTAGACCTGGTGTAGGCGTGTGAGTGATTAGACCTGGTGTAGGCGTGTGAGTGATTAGACCTGGTGTAGGCGTGTGAGTGATTAGACCTGGTGTAGGCGTGTGAGTGATTAGACCTGGTGTAGGCGTGTGAGTGATTAGACCTGGTGTAGGCGTGTGAGTGATTAGACCTGGTGTAGGCGTGTGAGTGATTAGACCTGGTGTAGGCGTGTGAGTGATTAGACCTGGTGTAGGCGTGTGAGTGATTAGACCTGGTGTAGGCGTGTGAGTGATTAGACCTGGTGTAGGCGTGTGAGTGATTAGACCTGGTGTAGGCGTGTGAGTGATTAGACCTGGTGTAGGCGTGTGAGTGATTAGACCTGGTGTAGGCGTGTGAGTGATTAGACCTGGTGTAGGCGCGTGAGTGATTAGACCTGGTGTAGGCGCGTGAGTGATTAGACCTGGTGTAGGCGTGTGAGTGATTATACCTGGTGTAGGCGTGTGAGTGATTATACCTGGTGTAGGCGTGTGAGTGATTATATCTAATGTAGGTGTGTGAGTGATGAGTGATCATATCTGGTGTAGGTGTGTGTGAGTGAGTGGTTATACTTGGTTTGGGTGTGTGTGTGTGTGTGTGAGAGAGATTATTCCTGCTTTTGGTGTGTGTGATTATACCTGGTGTAGGTGAGTGAGTGTACAAGTGATTATACTTGGTGTAGGTGTGTGTTTGTGTGTCTTTGATTATACCTGGTGTCTGTGTTTGTGTGTCTGTGTGTGCATGTATGTGTGTCTGTGCATGCGTGTGTGTCTGTGCGTGCGTGTGTGTGTGTGCGTGCGTGTGTGTGTGTGCGTGCGAGATTACACCTTATGCCAAACATTGACATTCCCCCCATTACGTGAATAGTTTTATGGGTCTGCACCATTAGCAGGGAGCCTTGTCCTTGTGCTTTTCTAACAAATCATTTCAATGGTTAGAAAATCACGAATTTCAGCAGAAATTCAGCACAATGTGTCCAAATTTCCAACACCTGCCAGCAGGTTGCCTCCCCATTAATAGGGCCACATCACTCTCTATGCAACAGGTTCAAGTCAAACCAGCACATTACGTGTGGATGCTAAAGCTCAGTAACTGCCTTGCTGTCACCAGTTTATCACGACACAATTGTGCAAAGATCGGTCACTATAAGGAGCACTGTTTGGTTTTTATGCCCCTACAGTGGAGTGCCTCAGGTACATGGGCATTTTTTAATTCAACCATGGCATGTGGCTGGGCCAGCATTTATTCCCTTGTTCAGGGGGCATTTAAGGATCAAATACAACGTTGTGGGTTTAGAGTCACATGAAGGCCAGACCAGGTATGGACAGCAGATTTCATTCCCTATAGGACATTAGTGAACCAGATGGGATTTTGCAACAATCAGACTTTTAATTGCAGACTTTTATTGAATTTTAATTTTGTCATCTGTCGTGGCAGGATTCAAACCTGTGTCCCCTGGGAATTACCCCAGGTTTCTGGAACACCAGTCCAGTGACAATACCACTGTGCTATCACCTCTAATGACCACTTGAAAACAGCAACTGGTGTGGTACATCAGTTTCCTGGCAGAGTGTTTCAAAGAGGAGGCAGAAAGCTGGAGTGAAAAAAGGAAAGACAGCAGAGAGTTCAGGAAACGAATTGGTGAATGTGAAATATGTCAGCGCAGTAAAGCAACAAGGGTTCACGACAGAGAAAGGGCAACGCAAAAAAAAGAGACATGAAAAATGGCACAGGAACAAAAATGGCAACCCACTGCCTGAAGGGATACGGCCAAACGAGAGTCAGCATTTGCTTTCATCCAACGCTCTGTAAAACTTGTGACAATTGAGATTTGCTATCGAGCTCCTGATTTCTCACACCCCTTGCCCCACACAGGCAAGTACCAAGTTTTGAAAAGTTGAGAGCACTATAACAAAAGTTGAATTTCTAAACACAGCAGCAATCAAGAGGCAAACAACAACATTTGGAGCCTAGTGTTAAAAGCAGAGTACCTGACGGGTATATATTTAAAACATCACTCAGTTTCTCCTTCTTCTTTAAGAGTCACTTTGATCTTCTTTCCTGCTATTAAAATGAAAGGCACCTTGAGTCCCAGACTTGCTGATGGGAATAGGATCCCATGACATGTTATTTGTTTGGATGACAACCCGCCATTTACACCCGTAAATTCTATAAGAAGACTCAAGGCTGTGGACAAATAAACTGAACCCAACTGAGCTCATTTCAGCACAGGCTTGAGATCAAAGGCAGGTTCAGAAAACCATCACAGGGTCCTATAAATCATCCATCTCTCCCTACCAATCAGACATATCCATTTGCTGCAGCTGACAGCACTCAATTTCTCGTCCATATTTTTCCTGCCCCTTTCGTAGTTCTCCTGGTGCCATGCACCATCTACCAACCGACAAAATAGCCAGCCAACCTGTTCCTGGGTTTGTGTCAATAACCCCACTCCATTCAGTGGAGATGGAACAACCTTCACTCCATAACGCATATATTACCGTGCAAAAGCTACAGGACTACATCAATTGCTGCTTTCTCAAAAGGGACCATCATTTCTTGTAATATATCATGATGTGATGAACAAATGCATGCTTCAGGTTTGCAAACTGTAATATGTACGGTAGTGTTATATCTCAGTAATTGGCTGCAGATTGAATTCTAGTAATGACGCAATGATTGTTTCACAAATTTAATCTTGCAGTGAGGATCCCGCCATACATTTGCCGAATAAATTGTCGGGATAGCAACTGTGACTGTGACAGATCAGACGTAAATCTTCTAACAATTTTCTTCCCTTTTCTCCTCTTCACCCTCTCCTGAAGATGTCCCCTCCTGCTGAGCCACAGTTCAATTGGGACCGTTCACCAAGCGATTCCTCTTCTGTTGTGAGGCTAGACAATGCCAGTCAGTGGGGATTTTAACCACAGGGGTTGTTGGTGATGAACCTGTTTTTGTTACCCACACCTGAGCACTTTTCAGGAGATGTCAATGAATAGCAATCAGATGCTAGAGCTCAGGGTGATGTTCCCCTCTTTGTCACAGTGACCTGAAGCAAACTGTAGCACCCCCACTGCCAATGTGGGTAAAATCAGCCAAGCTGGCACAGACTGCAATATCTGAGTCCTTTTTCATCTGAGTGGCTCAGTTAAAGGTTTCCTTAATCAACTGTGCACTCGAAAGATCAGTGACTCAAATTTTCTGGTTAGATGTAACACTGCTGGCTTCCCCATGATGTTTTCCAGTCAATAGCTGAGGCAGACAGACCACAAAGGTCCCATATTTGTTCTGCAGTCTGTGCTGAGTTAGCTGGTCTCAGCTAAAGCAGCAGTCCTTTTCCTTAGGCAGTCCCTCAGGATTGAGGGTGATTTGCTGCCACTCCAGTTCACTGGGTTCTGGGATGGCTGGTAAGTCCAGTGCAGACCCTGCCACATGCAGGGGCAGGTGGTGCTTGGAGGGTCAGGTAGACGGGTTGTTTGAAGGTTTTTGCTCTCTCTCCGACACCTTGACTTCACCTCTGTGGGTTCCCGATGAAGTATCTCAATGTGCTCAGTGTCTCTCAAATCAACCTTCTCCATTTCGGTCAGTCACAAGCCAGGGACTCCCATGAATCGGTGGGTATGTTAGATCTCTTCAGGGATGCTTTGAGGACATCCCTAAAGCTTATCCGCTGTCCTCCTGGGAGTCTCCTGTCACGACTGAGTTCTGAGTGGAGAAGTTGCTTCAAGAGTCTGGAGTCAGGAATAGGAACGGCATGTCCCACCCAGCGGAGCTGGTTTTGAGTGATTCGCAGCTTGATGCTGGGCAAGTTGGCTTGGGAGAGGACGATGCTGTTGGACCGCCATTCTTGCCACTGGATTTGAAAGATCGTGCGAAGACATCACTAGTGGTACTTCTCCAGCGCTTTGAGGTACCTGCTGCAGGTTGCCCATATCTCCAGCACACATAGGAGCACATAAACCATGACCTTAGTCTCAGGTTAGCAGCAGTAGGAGCACTTGGACATGATAGGAAAACAAACAGGATTCCTACACCTCATCACTATCTAGGGCCTCTTGCTTGAAGTATGCATTGATACATCCCAATTGAGGATAAAATCACACCTCTGTGATTCAATAGGCTGTCGATTCGCACTGTAAAAGGTTCATATATTATTCCTTGGGAGAGGCATCAATGGGTGGCCATGGTACCAAACTAAAGCAAGGAGTTAGTGCCTTTGGGAGAATTAAGGAAAGAATTGGTTAAAATATGAGAGCAATAATACCAAAAAATGCATAAACGCACACACCTGGTCTCTGATGATATTGCTCAGGGGTAGTCTGAGCTCTGGGGCATCACTGTGATGTTTAGTTGCTAACATTGCCTCCCCCACTTAAGGCCAAGTAAGAACTGCCCAAAATAAATCCTGGAAGCAATCAGAACGCAATCGCTATTTGAAAACTGGCAAGCGCTTGTAAAGTTCAGGTTCCAGGTCAGAAAAAAGACAGTGTCCTTTCTTTCTAATACTGGTTAATACTTTTAACAGAAGTGTGATGTTTGGAGGGTGACAATCTACTTTTTTTACATTTGGATAGCCAATAATGGGCAATTGTGAGTGATTCTATAGATAAACCAAGAATGAAGGGTGGGAGTCATTATAGAGACAGACCAACAATGGACAGTGGAAGTGATTATAGGCCAGACTGTCCTGTAATGATGAGATGGCTGACAAAGACCATCAATTTCACCATTTAGCTGGTCTCACAGGTGATAACTTACGCTTTAGTTTCCTGGCTTGCTAATTAGAGCATAGTGGAGAACAGAATTGGTACAGCTAATGGTCACTCTATTCACGTCACTCCATGAAAGATTCCTTATAACTTTATCTCAAACTGATACTCGGCTTTTCATGCCATAGATTAAACATTTGTGCGCATACATATAAACAACTGTTGAATTCTTTCAGGCACTTATTTAGTTCAATGGACCTTTTAGTTAAACAAGTTGGTCAAGCAGCAAATTAGCTCCAATAAATGCTCAAAAGGGAAACTTATTGTAGAAAAAAACGCAAGAGAGAAGAATTGCTTTACTGTCATGGCAATGCAGTGGTTTAAGATCCTGTCTTCCTACGAGTCCTGATGAGCAAACACATTACCATGTCATTTATATGCAACCAGAGACCACATTTAAAATCAATAAATCAAGCTGCTGCCTGGCCACCAGTGCTATTATTTTTCAGTCTAAATGGTAGCGGCATGAAAACTGTCTGAAAAGGCAGGAAAATTGCGATCGCCATTAACTGTCATGAAGGTGGAGCTACAGTCGAACTGCTTTCGGCAAAGGTAGAATCTAACGGTGTAAAAGACAATATGGGGTGACATAACTAACGCCATAAGTCATGTACTCCATAATTCCAAGGATCCCTACATCGTATGGTGCAAGCCCCCAAGAAAATCTGCTCTATACCAATAGATGAATAATGGAGGTTAGTAGTGATTACAATGGTAAAGAATTACTTCAGCATCACTTGTGCTTCTTTCTTCAGAAAAACAGAAAATTATTTTCTCTCCCACTCACCAAACAGTGTCCAAGGGATTGTCTATCCTTGCTTTATCCAAAAGCTAGGTTTGAATAATAAATTGAGGTCTAGAACCTTATACTCACATCTAATTATCCGGTAAAATTACTGACGATAGGAAGCACAACTCCAGCTGCATTTTTCCACTCTTGTACATAGTTTCTTTTGGTACAATTCACCGTCTTTCCTTTGTTTATAGTACTTTCCCTCAACTTCCTTTGCACATATAGAATTGCTCGGCTGTGGGTGGTGCAACACGTTGTGGTCTGTGCCAGGGAGTGGGAGGGTGCAAATTAGCTCCCTATAGAATTCCCCACAGGAACCATCGCTGAACCCAGCCAAGCCATCATGGAGAGGCCGCTGAACAGGGATCAAGAGCTCTCTCACCGGGGCGGCGGGGGGGGTGCGTTCATTCCAGGGTGCTATTGTATGCTTATAGGTGGCAAGGTATTCAGCAACATATGGACAATAGATACATGACTAGGGATTGCCAGCTTCTTAACCATAAAGCAGAAAGACTGAATGATTTTTGAGGCCACAACTGTATAACTACAGGGTGTCTCAAATTGTAACTTATTAAGATTAAACTACTTCATATTATTTTGAAGTGTCTGAAAAGTTCAAAAGAAATTTTAGAAACCAAAATGGAAGGAAGGGCTTTTATTCCTCAATTTTTTTGCGTAATATTAATGACAAAAACATTAAGCTGCTGGTATGAAATTCCACTGCTAATTTAATGAAGGTCTAGACTGTTTAAATTAAATGGTTTGATGCCTTTGTTTAAATTTCATCAGATGGTTTAATACATTTGTTGCTCATATCGCACAGCATGGGCAGAATTTTCTGCCCGTCAGGTGGGTGGGCCTGACCCAATCAAGGCAGGTGGGGAGCCAATCCCCGCCGGAGAAGCGGGTCCCACCGCCATTTTAAGTGGGCGGGCCAATTAAGGCCCAGCGTGACATCCGCCGGGAAGCGCTATGCACATCCTGTGCGGGTGGGGGGGTGGGGAGCGAGAGGGCACTCTTTCACGCATGCGCACGATAGAGAGCACCTCTCCCTGAGGCTAAGTGCTGCCTCAGGGAGATCGCTGACAGTTCTAAAAACATAAAAAATAGAAAAACAAAAAATCCTTAACATGTCCGCCTCATGTGACAATGTCACATGAGATGGGACACATTTATAATTGACACTAAAACTTTATTAAACTTATTAAATCCCGACATGAAACCTCATCCCGCCGGTGGATGATGTTTCATGTATTTTCAGAAGCTCACCGGGGCTCCTGGCCTGCCCGCCAGCCTTAAGGTTGGACGGGCAGGTCCTTTAATTGTATAATTGATCCTGTCAATGGCCTCAATTGGCCATTGACAGGTCGGCAGGCGCACAGCTGATTTTGCTGTACCCCCGCCTACTGGAAAATTTAAATGGGGTGGGATGACGTCAAGGGTTCCCCCTGATGTCATCCCGTGTCATTTTACGCCCGACCCCCTGCTCGCCGTTTAAGTTTAACACACAAGATGTGTTTTGCTAGTCAAACAAATGCAAAGAATTTGAGAAACTAAATATTCGCAGGGTTATTGCAGAGAAGATGTTTTCCACTCCTTCACTCTCATATAAATACCTATCCTCGTTTCAAGGATGACTGTCTCATGAATAAAGGTACAACTTACTTTTATGCAATGAAAAAACCTCCAATCATGTATGGCCAACTCCAACATGTCTAGTTTGATTAGTTTAGCACAGTCCCGTTAATAGAGCACAGTTCAGCTTAGGAATGAGTACAGCTCTATCATTGCGTCCCAAATGATTTTGACTCTGCTGAATTAATTCCAGGATCCTGGCTCTGTCCCTGAGACAAATTGCATCTGTAGTCTCTCACACTCTCTCCTGCCTCCACTGAACATCTGACTCAAGCTCTTGGCACCAATCTCATTCCCAACACTCACATAACTCCAGCAATCTGGAGTTCAGTGCCAGTTTCCCATCCTCTGCAACCGATATCCTGTTTTTCCTGCAATCTTCCTAACTTCTTTTCTTATCAGAACACAAATGTATGCATGTGTGTGTCAGTCTCTCGAACCCACAGTCTTGGAACAAAAGGAAACAATGGCTTATGAAGGGAAATAAACCTTTCTTGTTTTCCCCTTTTTAAACCTCGTTGCGTACTAGTGAAGTGGAATCAACTTGAGATCTGAATTTTGATCTGGATGCCCACCAGTAGTAACAGCTGGATTCCCAAACAGACAGAAAAACAGCTATTTTGCAGTTCAAAAACCAATGCACTGTCAAAGCCCACTAGCCACATTTTAGCCTATGAATAATGAATCCCCCTTTCTTCAGCTTTCAACATATCAGGAACCATAACATAAACTTCAATTCTACTCTCTGTAAAAACATCACCAACAATCTTACAAATGAAGCAGCACATGAAAAAAATAAGAGCCATTCAAATGTGTGTCTTTTGAAATATGTAGCTGGCTTTTTAAACAAGGGGGAGATAAAAGAAAAACTGTACATTTGTGAAAAAACACAAAATGCTGCAAATGCAGTTTTTTTTTTCCCAGATGGGGATTGACCGGCGTTATTTTCAGAATTTGTTGTCCCACTTTATTTATTTTAACAAGTTGTAATAAACTGAAAATTCTACAAATGCACAAGCGGAATCCAAAAAGAGCAAAGGTAAGCAAATATTTCTGGTGTAAACCCTTTTTCAGAATTATGAGCTTCTGACGAACATTCACATCCAAAATATAAAGCTCTCTTCCTAGTGTGCATTGGCAGCGTTTCTATTTCTATACAATGGAACCAAAGTTAGTGTCGCACATGATTTTGGAAAGAAAGGTGTAAAAATGCAGTAGGAATTGTTTAGAATGCCATCCATTTTGGAGTGGTTTTTCAACTTATCAGAGCATTTCCTTGATATACACCAGGATAAAATCAAACGGCAGAAAAATGCAGCATCATTTTCATATTTTAACTGTTCCGTTAAATTTGAGATTAATCAACCCTCTCCCTTGCTTCCCCCTCCCCCAGCAATTTTCCAACTGCGTCTTTTCATATTCCTGGAGTACATACAAGGAGCTCAGTGTGGCCTCACCGAACCAAAAGCAAATAGTAAAATGTCCAGAACCTGTAATTATATAACTAGAGGCTGCAAGGTTCTGCTTTATAATGACACATGGTTCCAACTGGTTGTATAAGAAAGTTTATGTATAAAAGAAAGGACAAATCTCAATGATGCTCGACTTATCCTAAACAACTATTCACTATTCCTTTCCTGCTCGACTGAGCGGGAGACGGGTTAAATTAATTTATTCAAATGAACACAGCGACACAGTCAAGACATTCATTTTATATTTTTTTTTAAATCCTTGCCTACCTTTTATATTTAAAGATATGAATACAATGTTTGCACTCTAAAGAAATGTAATGATCTAATTAGTCAAGAGCATTTGATTTCCTTTCAGACCTTGCATCAAAGCAATGAAAAATAAAACAATAAAATGACATTAAAGCTGAATCAAAGATTGTGCGTAAAAATAAAAGCTGTAATTTGTTTCTGAAGCATTCGATTCACAATTGCATTTGTATACTTCAGAGATGCATTTGTAAAAGATATATGCAAGTAACTGAAACGGGTGTAATTCCACAATGTGGGTCATGAAATGCAAAGCACCAAATAATCATATTTTGCTTGCTTTTTCAAAAAGACCAATTTAAGGGCTCTCATTTCCTGGCCTGAAATTGGGCTCTAGCATCTCTCATTTAAAAATGCACAAACACAGTTATGAATTCATCGCAGCGTGGAACAGGCAAGCAGAAAGGCCAGCATCTATTCTTTTCCTATTTATCTTATTTGACTGTCGATTGCATTGACGGTAGTTATCTTGGCTAATAACTCTCTGAGTGCTGAGTGGCCCTTGTTGCATTCAGAGTACACATATTTACTGTCATGTAACATCTGCAAAAATGATTCTCTGCGTGGCTGTCATGCAAAATATTAGAAAGTAGCACAATCGTGTGAGGGTCACATACATTTCTCAGTTTACAGTGTCCCTTGATTGAGCAAACAAAAAATTCCATTTCATCTTAAACTTCCTTTTGGTATTTTCAATCAGTATTCTATATGTAGCACGTCAGAAGATTTGACAGACTAATGACAGGTGTTATCACCACCTATCATGGCAGAATCTGGATCTCCATTGTACTTAGTTTTACTGGACTATAATCACCTTTTAAAAGCTGCACCCCCTCGTACATTTTTATAATTTCCTTGGTTTATAAAAGACTAACTTCTATTCAGGACAGCACTTTAAATTAGCAGTGAGTAAAGCCAACAGCTTGTGAGAACATTGACATGCGTGTTAGAGTGTACATAATTCAAAATGCAGGGTAGTGTTGGCTCAGGATAATTTACAACTCAAGCCAATCATATTCTCCACATAAAAATATAATGAAAATAAATAGGAAGAGTGCAAATGAACTTTCAGCCAAAAATAGAAAGGGAAGGAAAGCAACATTCACTTGAGGGGACTATAACAGATTTCAGAAGGGTTTGATAATATTATTTGAAATATTATACTCTTTTTCTACTGATGTTTTATTTCAAACAAGATTGAAAGCTCATAACTACAGTTAACATATTTAAGCATTTACTGACAGATAATGATGTTCTGAAACATTTTGGATAATAGTCCCCTTCCCCCACCCTGCCTCCCAATATATATGTACAGTGGGCTAGTTAAAAATACAAGGAAAGACAATCTGCCTCTCACATACTACTGTGGAGAAAGCTGGTGTACTGAATTCTGAACGCCAGTGAGAATATTCAGCAGTCAGAGGGTGAAATGAGAACTGATCTGCAGATGGCAATTAGAGGGATTCGTACAGGAGATAAAGGATGTCATTTTGTGATGTTATACTTTCAACAGAAAACCCAAGGGAAAGAGACGCCATGCCTTTGAAAATAAAAGGCCCGAGTCTATTTTTGTTTTGCATCATCACATTAACAAAAGTGGTCATTTGCAGTTTTGTTTTGATTAAAAACTAAAATTAGTTGCATTGTTGACAGAAATAATGACTTGTTATACATTTTAAAATGTTTATATTTTCAGTTCTAATTATGTCATCTGTGAGACCTGTTCAAAGCCATAATTATCATTTGAAACCTGGACAAGCTTCACATCTGCCATGGAATAGAGCAAGCCCAAACCCGCCTTTCTTTAAGCACTTTACCTAATTGCAGGATTGAACCAGAGAGAATCGAAGGGAACACAGATACATAAAAAAAACGTGCATTGCCAGTTAAAGTACAAGAATCTTCCCAAATTATTACATTCCATTTTTATAAAAAGTAAGGGATATTGTGATGGTACATTTTTTTGTACAGTCAATCCTTCTAAAATCAGGTAGAGTCCTCTATCTTACCATCATAGCACCATGAGCCACACAGTGATTCAGACGCCATCAAATGTTGGTCCATTTGAAAATTTCAGGCTTTACTCTTTCAAATGAAATTACAGAACAGACAAGTTTATAGATTCCCTGGACTCTGTGAGCTTAGCCAATGATACTGAAAAGCTCCAGGTCTGCTCTGTGTTGAGTTTGCTGCTCTCAACCAAGCTGGAGATGCTACAACTGGCCTCAGTGCCCTGAATCAGAGAAGAGAGTATCAGCCGAGGTACCTGCAACTGGTATCTATCCAATGATCACTGCTGTGTGCTGTGGTGTCAAATCCAGTCTCTATTCATATATTCCCCACAGTTAAACAGACTTACTGTCTAGGTTAACACGGAAATAAATTAGGTACTTGAGATGACTTGTACTCATGAAATCAAGCTGCAGCAAAGGACCAATCCTTTTAGGAAAGTGAAAACAATTGTTTTTTTTTAACTAAAGAAATTAATAGATTGCAAAAAAGATTGTTTTGCTAAATTTCAGAAGTAGTTAATCAGCTTCAGCAACTAAATGCTAATAGAAACCTTTTGGGCACTATATAAGTGTTTTACCTATTAAAATATTTGTAACTGATATTATACAGTAACCATTAAAATAGCAGCAGTGTTGAACATTGCAAAGTCATTTGGAGAATAGCAGCATAATGTGGGACTTGTTATAATCATTTTTGGGGGAGGATTAAAATTTGGATTTAGCAATCAAAGCTCAGTAACAGGCACAAGGTTGATCTGTGAATGCAGTATTTTTGAAAAATAAGAAACTGAGCTATGATGAGAAGATAGGCATGTGTGGGAAAAATGGGAAGTCTTCAATAAAAACATACGTAACAGTTCGAACTGAAAACAAAATCTCTTGTACAAAATATTACCCAAATATAGAATTGAAACTTGTAATAGTCAAATCAACAAATTTCTTATAGTCATGCTATGTTCAACAGATGAGTCTGTCTCATGCAATTTATGAACAGAAATGTGGTCATTAAACTTCGCACAAAGTAATGTCTCTTCTCTCATTTGATTTCTGCAGCTGTTTGCAATTGCTGGAGGCAGAAATTCTATTTTCTAATGTGCAGTTTTACTTGAAAGAGAGTATTTATGATTAATAAGAGATTTTTATACTGCACTTGGCTTTCTTAAGATTTCTTTCTTTCAAGAGATGAAACTATACTGAAGGACACAACCTTCTATTTGAGTTCAGGGAGTTTGCGCCTTTAGACCAATGTGGTTAAGGAAAACTAGTCAGTGCACAATGTGATTATAGTATTTCTGAAGAATACAAAGGCATTGTTCAAATTGATTTTTGTCACTAATATTTTCATGGGGATTCTTATTACAAAATTTCAAAACTGACTATAAGAGTTTCCCTTCTTATAAAGGGAAGCACATATCAAAAGTTGAGGGAGTGCAAGTAACAATTCCCTTTAATATTCAAGCATACATTTCTCGCATATTATTCAACCGGCAGATACTGTATGTTTACCGTTACATAATTTCTGATTGGGAATTAGTAGACAAAACTACTTGACTGCACATGCAGTAAAGCTGCTTTTAGCTCCCGGAATTTCATGTTAACATTCAGAGTTAAGGTCGTGCTCAACCTCAGCTTCATGCTCTCATTGAGTCCAGTTAAAAACAATATTGGTTGTAATATCATGGCAGATTAGATATGTGTGTTGCATTTACTATAACTAAACATGCTGCTCCAGAAACAGCATGATCACAGAACTATCCTGCTCGCTAGCAATAAATTCCTGATGACATGAGGGCATTCATCGAAGGTCAGGTAATGACAAAAATCAGCACCACCCACTGGGTTGTGCATTCATTCTATGCTCTTTTTTTGTCGGAAGCGACTCAACCATTTTCTGTAAGCTTCGTCCATGAATCTCTTTTAAAAATATTAATCACAATGAGTGCTTTAGAAAGGATAATCCCACAATCAGTACATTTTGAACCTAACCGTTACTTGTTCTATGCAACCAATGCGAATGCACTCTAATCTAATTCAATGTATGGTTTGCAAAGAGTGATATTTTGGAGTATTGAGGTACTTGATTTGGGTAAAAATAGTCTTAAAGTGCTAAAGTTTTCTGACTCGGTACGTGGTACACCATCAAAGGTCTATGTGCAAGAACAGCTTCCATTAGCATCGGAAATAATAGTAGTTTTGTTATATTTAAGTCTACAACAATGTTTACAGGGACTGATCTTCACTGATAGCGCAGTGTCCTGATGAGTCCTTGCAAATACAACACTGCAATCCATTAGTTTGATACTCAGTGATTCTCGAGCCACATCCTCACTGTGTGCAATGTAATTAAAACCTCCAATTGTGTAAGTCACTTGTACCCATCTGTTGCTGTACACAATTCAACAGCAAACTACTAACAACATTGCTATTTAGCCTCTAAATGTTGGACTGCTTTTCTAACAATTAAAGTATACGTTTTTTCTTGACGAATTACAGTACAATATAACTGATTTTCTTTAGTTCAATGCGCTACTGTAGGATGAAAAAAAACAAAGCTAACCATAGATCCTTTCCGTGGTCAATGTTTAAACCAATGCACAGATTTTTAAAAGTAGCTTAAATAAGAAAAAGCTGAGCAAACGTCTCATTAATTCTGCTCAAAAGAAAATTATTCACTTTTATGAAAATATATCTAAGGTTAACAGGTAACTGTTACTCATATCATTGAAGGCAATAGAAGTTTATAGAAGGCCCATCATGCCAAATAGGCCAATTGTTAGAGCAATTCAAACTGAACCCCTGGTGCCCTCTCCCCCTAGCCCCAGTATGCATGTATTCCCTTTTCTGTCTCTGAACAAGCCCTGGTATAGTTCAATGTCTGAACCTAAACTTGTATCCTTGTCTATGTATCTATGAACGTATCTTCATATATTCAAATCTCACTGATAGGGCTAGATGAAGTAGGGTGGAGCATATAGACCAGTTGAGCTGAACGACCTGTTTACATACTGAAATTTCTATGTAATTCATAAAAATAGCTTTGTGTCTGCTATGGATGTCCAATTTACTTCGTCCTCACCAGTTATATGCCTCTTTGCTGTTCTTCCTTCAAATAGGTTAGTCTCATTATTTTTTACTTTTTTATTCCCTAATCATATCACCCAAACCTTTCTCGCCAATCACTGGAAGAAAATTCTCTCCAATTGCAATGCAGCAAAAGAAAGTCATTCTGGAAATCTAGTGACACAGTGGGTTAGGTATTGACCTCTCACCTTTCAGGAGCCAGGCCGGAGCATAAATCTAACTAAGACAGCTGACAGGATTAAAGTCTCCTCCATTTTCTGGCTGTAAGGGATCTAAGTGGAATTATCTTGCGCAGTCTCAATCCAATTTCTAATGGGTAAGGGCACACAGCATAAAATTGTTCCTAATACAGCACTAATTGGCATTCATTCAGGAGGAACCGCAGGATGGGTGATGTGAAGAATGGAAAAATGTCACACTGGTACAGTGGAAAACATTCTTCTGAATTTGGGGTTGAAACTCATTGTTGGAGCAGAAATGTGGGAACTATTCTCTGCATTCACTTGTGCTATACCTAATCAGAAAGTGCTTGATACTGGCACTGGGTACGTGAAATTTGAAAAGTTATATTGACTAGAATTAACACGATGAGCAAAAGCGTTTTTTATAAATGTAAAAATATGATACAGCCACCATGACAGTTTCTCATCATCCCACTATATACCACAAAAAAATTTGTAATATAAACGCGTTGGAAAAATTCAACAATTCAGAAAAGAAATCACAAACTTAACATTCCAACTTCCAATTGCTTATATGACTCTTCCCACAAGGACCCATTATCCCTCACCAGGCCTCACCAATAACGCTGAACTGACGTATGTCCTTTCCCCAATATTTCATGGCACAAGACTGGTTCCCTCAGCATTGGCCCAATTTATGCGACATATAAAAGAAAGCACATTTACACAAAGACCTCATTATTCCCACTCTTGGCTGGCTGCCTTTTGTGCCTGCACAAGGAAAATAATCTGGCAACAGAGTACTCCCAGACTGCACACCAGCTTTGCGCGCTCCAATGCCCTGCTTCCAATTCCTGCCTTCACCTCACTGATATGGGACCTAGGTGCTGTATCCATCTCCAGCCTTCATATTATCAGGTACCTATGAACCCATTTCCAGTTGCGCTACTTTTCCCCCCAAGTGGTCTTGGTCAAAGTATGCCCCTCTACACGGGCCCAGCCTCCGGTCAGCTTCCTGGTAGTTTTACTGAACAACCATGTCCTGACTTGTATCTTACTTCAGAATCCTCAGAATGCATCTGCCATATCTGCCCTTCGCCACCATCAATTTGAAACAGAGCCCATTACTTCTTTCCATCTCTTGTCTTGCCCTATACTCACTCAAATTAAAGCAGCAAGATGGCAAATGGTAATTCCTCACTCACAGAGAGCAAGGATTATTTTTGTGGCTATTAGAGACGTTGCATCACACGTCTGCCAGTAGATCACCATAACATATGGCTGGAGAAAGAGAAAGTGCGTTACATACAAAAGACTCAACCCAGAAAGAAAGGGGGAGAAAACGTGTGAGAGGTACGTGAAGCCTGCCAAACAGAAAGAAAGAGGGAAAGACCTGCAGAGAGTGACACACAGAGAGAAATACAGAAACTGCATGACACATGTGCATGGAGAGTAAAAGTAACAGGAGGAAAACAGGGATATGCAAGATTTACACAAATTAAGGGCATAAAATGGTGTTAGTACAAATAAATAAAGCAATAAAAAGAGAAGTATCTCTAACGCATACAAGAGAGAAAAAGAGACAGAAAGAGTTTAAGACAGACTGAAATACAGAGTAAGGAGACTAGAAAGCGATGGGGGGTGTCCCCATATTTTATAATGCTTTGCTTATGAGTAATAACAATGGAGATCAGCTGGTATATCACAGGCTACAATTTCTCTGTCCAGGCATTTATTGACAAAATCACACTACTGTTCCACTGCCAATTAAATATTCCATTATTAAATAAAGCTGACATATTGCTGTAGCAGCAATCTTACCAGGTTTCTTCCAAGTCTTCCAACTTCCCCTCCACTCAGGTCAATCTCAGATCCGTTACAGAGCGCAGACTTTGGAGATCATAAAGTCACAAAAAGTGCAACAGGTCCGTGCAAAAGCTAATCCCTCAAAAATATATTGTATACTGCAGGATAAGGCATTGGCTGGGGAAGTTAGTTAACAAGCTACTTACTGACTTCCAACAATGAGTTTCAGACTTCCTCAGTAAAGTGTTTCTGCTAACTTTATTCAGTCATCAAGGTCTTCCCACTGACATTATTGATCAATTATGCCTGTTATCATTTTAGCCACACTTCTGAAGTTAGTTCCTGTGCAGCCAACAACTGGGTCCAAACGGACTAAGATTACTGGCTGAAAAAGACTTTTCTGCGTGGACATGGATTTGAAAGTAAGAAAATTCCTGGCTTGCACAATTATGATCCATGCATGGTTTGAGGCAAAAAATCTGACTTCTTTTGTGGAATCCGTAAGATTTGGAATCTGTATGGCACACTGTGAAGATGGTGCACATGATGCAATTATGATTACATACAAAATTTAACAACTTTACTTTAATGGATCAGTCAGAAGGGAACCTTCGGGCTTTTAATTCACAGCAAATAGAATGGAATGCTGCAGTGTGAAACCCCATTTGATTTCTCATTTACTCCCCTCATCAAATAACGATGGCCATTCACGCTGGGGTTTGGTTCCAGACACCGGCAACCCTCCAGTTCCTCACCAAAGAGACCATCCTATACAATGAGTATCGGCATTCATCAATACAATAAGTGTCCACAACCCATTTGACCCTAAGAGGCAACCAACTGAGTTCTATTCTTAATTCCCAAAAGTCCACTTTCCAAGAGGGGTCACTCGACAGTGATCATGAATGGGAACACTGGCAGATTTCCCCTCTCCTAGCCTAGAGATAGTGGGGCCAACTGTATCTCCCACACTGCCAACACCTGCTGAGAATAACTAATTCAATGTAGACAAAAGATCAAACTGGGCCCTTCCTAATCTCTATGGCTCCGTAGCATTTATCCACAAGTAATCAGAGAGGCATTAAGCATCACTTAGGCCACAACCATAAATCTATGTTGTGATTTGCTAACTAAATCTGAGTTAAACTATAGACACGAACAGTTCAGAGTTATTTACTCCTACCTTTCATTTGGAGTAAAAAAATGTTCATTTCCTGATATGAGCTTAAAACCAGCTGCAAATCAAAGTAATTCAAATCACCCTCGTGTAAACACTCTAAATCAAACAGTCGGTCACTTGGGCCCCAAGGAAAACCACAGCATAATAGGTCTAACAGTATTAGGTGTTTTATGTCAATGAATACTTTATGTGCTATACATGTCGTGTGATATGTGGTGGATGTTTATGCAGTCAGTTGCCTGGGTTCCAACAAGGCTACAGAACAGCTACTGACACAGGTTTCAACAGAATCTTCAACACAGCTCCCGAAACAGACTCAAAATGCAGCCACAGTGCAACTTCCAACGCACCTAATCATAAAACGACCAAAATAACACCAACACAGATCCCAAAACACATCCAAGTGCAGCTCTCGACGTACATCCCCAACTCCCAACATACATTGTCAAAAAAAACCTCCCAATATTCATGCCAATTTAACTCCAAGTGCACTCCATTTACAGCTCAAAATGTGCTCGGGAGGAACTGAAAGACTCTTCAGGCTTTCATTCTTTTTTTAAAGTGTCATTTGTGAAAACTAAGTCATATGTTTTTCCAAAAACAGTCAAGGTAACACAGTTACAAATGTTTCTTTTAATAACATTTCAGACAGGGAATGGCTTTGTTGCTGAGGATGCATTCATATTTCTGATAGCCAGCATCCAAAAATCATTTTGGTAAATATATTAAATCCAGAATTGGATGCTCTCTGAATACTGTAATGGGAGATTCATTTGGAAAAATAAACAGAAAAAAATTACTTTAGTAAATTATATCACTGATTTATAGACATTATTATATTTATTATATCCAGGCATTTGCAAAATCAACTGATCAAAACAAATAGAAAATGATCCTACTTTTGTAAATGCTCATAAAAAGCAGCAAATGAAAAGAAACTGCACTTTATATGGCATTCTCAGGACATCATAAGTGTTTCACAATCAACTAATTACTTTTAAAGTATAGTCACAGGTGATTTGTTGGCAAATAATCAAAACAGCAAACAAAAATGCTACTCTAAACAGAAATATATAGAGCATATTCAAAAATTATTTACTCCTCAAATAATGATTATTTTTCCATAAAATGTTCTCTTCCTGCTTGCAGACCTCTTCATACCTTGGCACATATACTAAACATGCCTTCTTCCTGTCACATGGCATGAGAAGAATTAAGGAATATAATGGCTGTACTTAACCATAGTACAGTTACATAGTGGTTATGTTACTGGACCAGTAATCCAGAGGCCTGGGCTAATGATTACAGAGAAGTAAGTTCAAATCCCACCACAGCAGCTGGGCAATTTAGATTCAATTAATTAAATAAACCTGGAATAAAAAGCTAGCCTTAGTAACAGTGACTTCTTTCCTTTAGGGGGGGGAAATCGGCCATCCTTACCTAGGCTGGCCTACACGTGACTCCAGACCCACAGCAATGTGGTTGACTCTTAACTGCCCTCTGAAATGGGCTAGCAAGCCACTCAGTTGCACTCAAGAATAGAGCTCATTCACCACCTTCTCAAGGGCAATTAGGGATGGGTATCAAATGCCAGCAGTGCATGAATGAATAGAAAGATACAAAATACAATGGTGAATGTCCAATAAATAAAATATTGGAAAACTATAAAAAATTAGAAGTCATTTATATGACTTTAAAAAGTCACACTTGAACATACGTTAAGGCTAAGACAGATTCTCAAGCCTTGGATAACTGCATGATCATTTGAACACCGCATTCAGTTAATCAGCCACTCAGCATGTTAACAAGACTTCGAAGAAACACACAGGCCACTTTATATTCGAGGCTAAGGTTCAAATGGAATCACTTACTTTTCCAGCAAAACACTGATGTTTACTTGAATGTGTATAAAAATAAGAATTAAATAATTCAGAGATTGCTACGCTAGATAAAGCTATTTTGACACTGTTTACCGTTTCCAATCAGAATGTGGAATTTGGAGGTCACAGAAAGAAAGTGCAGTCGCTTGAAAATTAGAACAAAATAGCTAAAGATTTTAGGGCCTAATTTTTCCAATGCATCCCTTCCCCTCCTCCATCCCTCCCACCAATAAGATCAGCACTGGCCCTGCACAAAAACCTGCTGTTGTCTTCAACTGTGGCTATCAGTTTGATTGAGGGCTGCTGCCCAATCGACACTGAATTTAACGCCTGTGTTACTGCGAAAAAAAAACAAAGGACCACCAAAAACCTCCGAATGATAATCTCGTATGTTTTAAAAAAAACCTTTTTCCTCCAAGCATAATTGTGCTTCTGTTATAAAACAATTTACAATTAATTTACTAATACGGATAAGTGGATAGATTGGATTACCATGATTGAAGTGTACGGCCCCTTGTCGAGTGTACGTCTAAACATTTTAAACAGTCCAATCTGCTATCTATTGCACGGTTTGACCACATTTTCTCCTAATTTATGCAATTTGTTACACACACAAAAAAAGTTTTGACATTTTTCTGACTCCTTTTTTTAAAAAAAAAACTGGCAAATTGTTTAGAAAAATGACTTGGCTCCAGGTTTGAATACAGTTGCGATCGGAATGACCGCGACTCTCCAAAGAAATTCACTCGGGTTTTCTCGCTCCGTCTGGACAATCTGAAGCTACGAAGTGAAAACGCTTTTTCCACCCCCCTTAAAAAAAATTGCGCTGATCAAACGGCCTCAGAAGAAACCAGTGTAAGAATGTTCTCATTAAAGCCCCTTTAAATGAGATATATGGGGGTGAGGGAGGAGGCTTTTGTAAATGGGGGAGAAAATAAAACAGACGATGCTTTTCTAAACAGACTGAGTGAATAAGATCAGCGGGAGCTGGAGAGTAAATAAATAGTAAGATTAGAGAGGGCGGGGAACTCAATTCAAACTCAGCACAATGCAGCAGTTCCAAAGTTTTAGCGGCCGCCGAGTCCTCACTTTAAAAAAAAACAGAATATGGCAGAGAAAATTTAAATTAGCAGTTTGATGCCTCGGATAAAGCTGAAAGGCGTGGAACGGCGTTAACAGGCTCGGGTCCTTGCTAAAAACAGTAAAGACTTTAACTAGGAGGCGAATCCCTTTAAGGTTGGACCAAGGATGGTTTATTTTTGTTACTATCGCTTTTAAAATCAGAGGTGGCTGGACTGTGGACGCTGGGAGCTGAATGGGGGGTTCTACCTTATTTAACACAGGCTCCGACGATTTAACACTTCGAAGTTAATATCTCTGGTGTTTGACTTGGTAATCCGAGGCAGGAAGGCTGGATAACTACCCCCCCCCCCCCCCCCCCACAGTTTACCAAACTGCTCGTCAACTGCATTAGCAATCCAATCTCAAAGCACGGCGCAGTTTGTGCTGTGTAATTTTCTGCCCTTGCCTTTCATTTTGGAGCTGATATCTGCTTTATACCATACTCCGTCATATATTTGAGTCCGCCCCGGGCTGAGGGTACGTTGGAAAGCTGTAAAATCGATAACAAAGCCTGGTTCGGGGACTTGAGGAGTTTGCAAGGGTTTTTTTTTGTGTGCGCCAGGGCTTGAGTCTTAATGCGTTCCTCCAAAGGAAGTACAGTAATTGCGAATGAAAAGAATGATTAAGGGATAAAATGCTGAGCGTTTCAGTCCAGTGTAGTTGAGAGAGGTGGGGGGGGGGGGGGGGGGGGGGGGTAGAGAGAAAAAAAAGACTAGTTGTAATACAGCTTCGGAATCTTTTATCTAATTCTAGAGTTGGGTTCAAGAGCCCAGCAGAATTTTTTTAAATCTCATACAATTTCGGAGTTTTTGTTTTGCTTGTGTGAACAACGGTTTTGAGGTAAATTACCGACAGGGAAAAAAAAACGACTTTGCTTTAAGAGTTCACTCTGAATGTTTGAGCTGTCATGAGGCTACAGCCTGGGAGATGCACATTGTCTGTTCGTAATTTGGAAATTACGCCGAATATTCGCTTCACCTTCACTTTCATGCAAAGGTTCCCTGCGTTAGATGTCCAGATGTGGGAACGCCGGCATTTTACATTTTACATTTGTCCTTCATTATTTTAATCTATGGCATTTCTGGCTATTCGCATTAGAGTTTGCATGACTTCCCTCGTTGCATCAATGGGTTTTGAATCCTGGCCGTTTGAACAAGTATTTTATTTTTTTCCCTGGTGGGCAAAATGAAATCCTCCTCAGGGATGCCGAATTGTCCATTCAAGTAAATGCCGCCAAAACAGCCCAGGAAGTGAATTCGTGTTTCAAAGGCGTGATCTTCATTTGTAACGTGCGAAGAAGTGGCTTCACTATTCGATGTTTCCTTAGATTCCTATCGCCCCTAATTCCAAAGGCGTACAAATATCTGTGTTTATTTAAATTTCCAGGGGGAGGGGGAGGGGCAGGGGGGAATCAAAAACATTAACCCTTTAACGTACCATGTTAACCTTTCACTACCCAAATGCTGTGAACTCAGACTCGCCATCGGAGCCCAGGGTGGACTTCACCAACGTCTCGGCCTAAAATAATCAACTTGAATAATGAACAACGTGAATAGTGCTTCATTTTTGCTCAGAAACGAAACATGCATGCTCCCCCTCCCCAAATCTTTTTTTTAATTTGAAGGGCTGAGGATATGGGGTTGGGGGGGGTGGGGTGGGAGGGGGGAGGTGGAGGGCGTTATCCAGAGCTTGGCACAAAAAAACCCTCCCGATAAATCAGTGAGAATACAATCGCGACAGGACATTGCACAGCTCTGCGATAGAAGCGTTCGTGCCCAATAGCCCAGCGACTGAGATAAACTACCGGCTGAAAGGGTGCAGGAGACTCTGGGCTCCGAGGACCGGCAAAGGGTCTGCTTTTAACTCCGTCCATTTCAGTTACATGTACATGTGAAAAGTACAGTCCGCCCGAATGGATCATATCTGTATTTGCTTCATATTAAGTATAAATTAAACGTCTACTTATCTAATCAATGGCCACGACTTCAAAGTCCAGTTTCATTATTAATAAACGCCTATATTGTTTCTAAGCAAACATATTGCACAGCTCTGACCTATCCTTGTGTGATGTTAGATAGAGATTTGCCTGCCTGTGTACATACCTGCACCCATTACCGTCTCTGCTGGCTTTAAGTATAACGTTAGCTTTATATACACATCTTTCTGATAAGTGCAGCACACACTAACGCACCTATCTAGCCGGATCTCTCCATTATCTATTCCATCTGATCAAAGTAATAAATCAACTCGTCTATCGACTTGTCTGTCCAATAAATCTATCTGACTAATAAAACTATCTAAATATTGATCTACTTTTCTATTGACAGGCAATTTCACAAATAAAATAGGGAACCTTTGCAAGCGGGCAATGTGTTGAGGGGCCAGCGAGGAGTAGGAGTGGCAACACCGGGGAGGGGGGGTAGAGAGAGAGAGAGAGAAATGACTTAGGTTGACTAAAGATACAGAAACCGGGAGGGAGAGAGCGGTGAAAAATGAGATTCTTTGTGTCGTCTTGAACAAAAAACTGGCAGGAATGTTGACCAAATAAAAGTACAGGAATCGCCAAAGACAGACAGGGGCAGCGAATGAAATTGTGCTGAGATGAATCAAAGGCGAATCAAGTTCCCCCTCAGTATGTGTTTGTGAGGGGGGGGGGAGAGAGAGAGAAAGAGAATCGCGCCTGTTTTTAACCTCGAATCCCTTTGACACCGGATTTATAAATGGTGGATTTGAAGGTTTAGTTTAATTCTTGGGCAGTTTATTTTGTGATATTCCAATTGACCCAGCGGTGGGAGAAATGATTGCTGCTTTAACCCAAGATAGACCTGGTGCAGCAAATAGAAATCTGTAAAAAGAAACGGCAGCAAAAGCCTCCCTTCGCCATCTAAAGAGCGGGAGAGGCTTTGCACTGTTTCCATTTTGGACCGAATTGCATGTGAGGCGGGTATGAGTATATTCACACATTCCCGGCCTCTGAATATAGCATCACTATTTCTGTAGCAAAACGCCTGCAAACGCCGTCCAGAAATGGCAAAGCACACTTTTTGGACGCTGGGGATCAATCAGGCATTGGTATATATCTCTGTATCTGGGGTGGACGCAGAGCCAAGGCTGACCCTCAAGCAGGTAGCGGCAAATAACTTTTAGCAGGGCATATCAACTTTTTCTCGCGTTTCACGGATTTCCATTTGATCGCCTGCGCGGCCCTTGTGGGAATGGGAACCTTGGTCAAATTCCTGAACACTGGTTCATGGTGCCGTACACAGGAACGTTCAGCAGAGTATTTAAGTGGGAAAGCTACAAACAGCAACAATCGGGTTTAGCTCCCTGAGCATTTGGACAAAAGGAATATCGTTTCCTTCAAAATATTGCTGTATTTTCTTGGCCTTGTAGTTAAAAATAAAATCTGTTGAAAATAACGCTCATTCGTAGTAAGTCACGTTTAGTGACATATATAAAAATGGTAAAACTACATTGAAATGTATACGGCTGCACGAAAAAAATGATTATACATATAATTCAAGTGAATTCGCTTTTTTTAAGACGTTGCTACACTTTGTTAAAGAGGGGAGAATGTGTTTCTTCTAAACGGCTTTATTTGTTGTAATGTGATTATTGTCTATCAATAAAAGGGTCAACTGCTAGTTAAAAGCCTGAACAAAGGGATATTTAAAAACTCATATCTCTTTAAAATGTTCGTACACCACTCGCTTCTCATCTTTACGTAACGTGCACTGGCCAAAAAGGACAAAGCTATTTGACTGTAATCAATGGCGAGCACTGGGTCACTCCAGCGAAAATGTAGAGTCTGCCTCTTTAGATTGGTTCATATTGTAGTCAGATTAATAAAACGCCTTGACTCGGTGCCAAGTGCATCAAGCGAAACGTTAAAAAACACACACACACACGCACATATATATTCCAGGATTTTGTAATTCAGAATCCGAGTCTGCATTCTCCAACGTGATCGCGATTTCAATATTCCCCCCAAACCTTCTGCTGGACAATTCCCCTCTAATGAAAGTTGATTCACCAGTTGGGGTTTTACTCCACACTTCCAAAGACACCTCTGCTGCCACATCAGGTATAACCTGCATCCTACCGTATTAACGATTCTCTATCAATCCAAACAGTCCCAAGTAACGACCTTCCTTTTCATTTGACTAATGCAATACCTGCTCAGCAGTTGCCTCCAAGCAAAAATAGCATGGGATGGAAAATGACTTGTTTTAATACATATGGCGTGTAAATGTATTTTTTTTAAATTCCATGTGGTTTACATAAACTCTGCAACTTGCCTATAGCCTCGCAGTGGAGACTGTGACCGGGGGTTTTGCAGGTTATCTCAATAATGGCAATTTAAGCATTTTCCCGTGTAACACATGAAGAATCGCCTCACATCTTTTACACTCCTAAACCCCACCAAACGGACTATTCATCTGCCAAATTTGTCAATGCAGCCAAAGGTAGCGCTGAATGGTTGTAGTTCCGAGGGTTGGGAGGTGAGTGTAGGAGGCGGAGAGGGGGGAATTCACTGACTATTCTCGGCGGTGACTGAAGCGATGTCGATTCCCCACCCTCCCCAGAAATATTACCAAGCTCCGCCGTAGCCCTCGCTCTGGCCAGCACCAAGAGGAACGCGTGTGCCTGTGAGTGTGTGTGTGTGTCTGTATCTGCGTTTTGCTCTTTTTTTAACCTGAAATTTGATCCAAACTATATACTTAAAAACCATCACTGAAAAAAAGCAGAAACACCGACATTCAAAACATCTGCTCTGCCAAACCAAGGACTGACAACCTCTTTATTATTGTTACTGCCGTTAGGATAGTGGAACGCCGCGCAGCAACATTTGTGAAGTCCGGCGACGCTTGAATCTGAATTTTCAGTTAGAGAAAGTGAGTTGGAGTGAGGCACTGGAATCCCGTGCTCCAACACGTCTGTGACTTCCGCAGTGCTGCACCACTTATATTAAACTATATATATAGATGTGTGTGTGTGCGCGCGTGTGTGTGTGTGTAAAATTAGTACCATTCCGAGAACATGGCGTGCATTTACACACCGAACCAAACTCAGCATTCTGGCTTGGGTTTCCTCTTTTTAGATCAAGCAGCCGAATATTTTTCTTTTGCACGAACGCCTGTGCAGTATTTGTTTAACAGAATACCAGGAACACTTGACCAAGCCTCTGGATCTCGAGTGAACCCATTTTCACCCTCACACTTCGCAAACCATTTTAGAAAGCGGAATTTCGAGCATTACACCACACCATTACACACCCCGCAGACAGACACATTGCCACTGCGCTTAACACTAAATGTGACGGGCGGGAGCACCTTTTTTTTTGAATGACTCCATTCAATATCGCTTTGCACTATTACATTTCTGCAGAATATGCAGAAACTAACGGTCAGAATTTTCCTATTGCAGTATATTGTATCAAAATACACATCTCTTGTGAGCCGTATTCAATGTGACTCCAATTTCTTTGTACTGAAGAACATTTGAATATATGATTTGCACACTGCTTTTCTACAGAATGCAATGCGCTTTATCAGGATGTTAACAGTATAAAGCATTACCATTCAAACTAAGCATTATCCCAGGAACATTCTAGCTGTTCATGTTAATAGACATCGATTCATGTTTCTGAAAGCGCTGCTCCCAGCCACATTGAGGTACTAACAAAAGCTTGCATGGGAGCATGCTTTGGGGAAATTTCGCAGAGCTATTTGCAAAATTATTTACTTCCATTAGCAGCCTGGACTTGTACACAGACACACACACACAGTTCATGGAGAGATTCACTAACCTGAATGTGTAGCCATGGGGAGGGGAGAGGGAAAGTATTTTGCAGGCTGGAATTGGGCCGGATGCGGTGCGGTGCTGTGGCCGCTCGAGGCGATCCGTCCGACGGCTCGGTGCGACAGGGCGTCTCGCTCCCTGGCCGCCTCCACGCCGAGCGCATGAGAGAGGAGGTGGGGAGGTGCAGCGAATTCCCTGCCGTCCATAACGGACCCCGAGATCACCCCAATGTACAGATCCACAAAGCCAGGCAGGTCTCCGGGAGGGAATCAGGCGGATCCGAGCTCATCTGAGTGTTGGGCTGTTCAGCTAGCCGAGTCTGCTTTGCTCTGCAAGGAGAAAGGGAGAGGGAGAGAGAGAGGGGAAAGCAGCGATCAATCGCACATTTTACTTCAAACCCAGGGCAGGGAAACTTTGCGGGCTCCGTCCTGCCTTTCTTGCAGCCGCCATAATGCACCAACCCGTCTTGCTAATTCAAAATCTCTCCATTTCCAGCTCCCTTCTAATGACAGAGAACAGGAAATTCAAGAAAAACTCACAGCCACTAACCAGCCCATACATTTTCACAGAAGAACCAACGCCCCAGACCATTTTAATAATATATACTTTTTTAAAAATCACTCTCCCTTATAAATCACACCAATTTACCTTAGCACTTACATACTGCTCAACAATGAAAGAGAATTAAGCCAAATACTGCACTTACAGAGGCTGCATTCAGCATACGGATCCCGAGGACATAAATTACTCATGACATTCAGAGGATTAAACAATGAAATGTTTATTAAAGGCGGCCCTGTTTCTAAGACGAATTGGTTCGTGCAACAGAATTTGTACTGTATTTTTTCTTTACCATTTTGTCCAGTTATATGTGCAGGATGGATTTCTGTGCCCGCTCTGAAGAAGCGCGCATCCGATGTGCACTCGGCAATTTAATGCAAGGGGTTATCATTCAATTGGATGCTCATCATTTGTCTTCCATCCATCTCCTCTTATTTTTCAGCATTTTCCCTCTCTTCCCTCCTCTCTTCCTTCATTTCCACCCGACATTAATTTCAGGCTGAAATTACCCCTGCCACAACACACTGAGCTATGTGAAATATTTTAAATTCTAAACAGAGACGTTCATGCTAAGGAAAATCAAACGTCCGAATCCCCCAACCACCCCCACCCTCCCCACCCCCCCCCCCCAACCAATTTCTCAAATCAATTTCAAAAAGTCGGTTTTCATTTAGGAAAGCACCAAAGCTGGAAAACACACACCCAAACCCCGAAACTAGCAGAATGCGTCCTACAACGAGCACAGATTGCAGTTTAAAGAATTGGTCACAAAGATGTAGCAATTAATCAACAGAGTACAGCGTACATTTTTTTAAAAATAATTAAAATCGGATTGGGTAAAATGTCCGTTTTTTTTTCAAATATGGGGGATTGAACTATCAATTCATAGCGCAATGTGACCAGCGTTTCCTTCAGTGTGTTCTGGTCCTATTCTCTCTACCTAGCACTGCTGTGCTTAAACATTAAAATCCAATTTCGCCCACAAAGCAGCGGTGAAAGTTATTTCTCATTCTTACTGTTTCTGTACGTTCAGGAATATCTAAAAAAAATTGATACCCTCTCTATAAATACTGAATATGAATGAACTATTTCGCATCCGTCTGAGAAGCGAGCTGCTTCAAGCTAAGACCGCTCCCTCTCAGTTTGAGAAAAGCAAAGGCGGCTGTTGTAGAGACTTTACATTGTTATCTATTATTCCACTCCCCCCCCCCCCCCCCCCCCCTTCTTAAATTAGGGAAGCGTTTGAAAAGGTGTTTTGGGTGAACCTAAAGTGAATGGTATCTGCTGGGGAGGAATCGACGCTGCCCTCACGAACCCAGCCGGGCTACAGAGCGCACAGAGTGGATCCACATGCAGAGCGTCCCGCTTGGAGCTACTGCTTCCGTTTATACACAAGGCTACTGGCGTTGCACAGCCAAAATAAAGAGAGAACGGTTTATTGATTACATTTCTTTAATAACAACACAAAAGACGGAAATACATTAGGTTACACTTAAAGTAACAAATATTTTAATTTTTAAAATGTTTGTCTTTTGACTTTCATTGTATATATGTAGCAAAAATGTGTACTTACTGCAATTCCGAGTATACACTGCCTTATTGTGAAAAAGCAAAAAAAAATACTAATTTTTAATTATCTGGACGCTATGTGACATGCTACACTTCTGAAAAGGTTGCAGTTGAGCACGAGCACTAAAAGATTTCTTTGCTTGAACAACTTGTCTGTACAATGAGGCACGCACTGCTAGCAATCCTGGGCTCTTGTCAATCAAACTGTGTAAACAAGACCCCCATTGGCTGGCGGCCCGCCAGATTCCTGTCAATCAAACTGTGTAAACAAGCCTCTGATTGGCTGGCGGCCAGTCCGCACCGAGCTGCATGAAAAGCAATTAGGGCGCGGCGACGGTTTCGGGGCGCCCCTCGCTACAGTCGCCAGGAGAGAGGTATAAAGGGAAGTGACGGTTTCGTGGCGGCCTCCAAAGAGACCCAAATGGCCCTAGAGCAGAAAAGGGGAAGAGTAAAAGAGTGGAGTTGTACTGCAGGAGGAAGGTGATCTTTGCAGAGAAATACTGAGGGGAGGGGGGTGGGGGGGAAAGCAATTACACGGGAAGAAAAGTGCAAACGTAAGGCAGCAGAATTGCAGAACACAGAGAGAGGGAGCCATAAGTGATAAGCAACGTGGAAGAAAAGGACAGAATGGGACAGAAAGAAGACAAAAAGTGGTGCTGTGAAAGGAAGCAGGAAGAGCGAGATATCAGACTTTTCCAAACCCAGCAAGCAGGCACCAAGATTACTACGACATGACCAAGAGGAGCAACAAAGGGATTGAATAGAAGAACACTTTAAAGTCATTTAACATGTGTAGGGGTGAGTGTGAGAAAGATAAAGCAGGGGGCAGCTGTGCCCAAAGGGGGAGATGGTGGTTTCGGAATGTGGTCCAAAACAAAAACGAGTTCGCAACGAAGGGGGAAAAAAAGAGATCTGAACAAGCAGGAAGAACAAGCAGTTGTTGACGGTAGGAGGAAGAAATGCAAGACAACATGCCTGGCGCGAAGAGGAACTTCCAAAGGCAACGTGCATTGCAAAACACACATGGCGTGCGTGTGTGTTAGCATCGGTCTGGACTGATTTCACTCTGCAGTGCAGGAGTTTCAAGAAAAGGGAATAATGCAAAATCGAGGTGGGTTAAAAATATTTATTTTTCTAATTCTGTTTCTGTGTTGTCATTTCTCTCCCCCCCACCCCCGCCTTCTGAAGCTACCAGTCTTGTGTGTGTATATATATATATATGTGTGTGTGTAAATCTCTGCATCTGTTTGATTCTCACTCCCCTTTTTCTAACTTGTAACTCTCTCCTTTTTGCCTTCCTCTCCCCCTCTCTCTCTCTCACACTTTACACCAACAGTGCACAGAGGAGTCCTATTGAAGCCTGGAGGACCAGCGGATAGGATAATTAATGCAAAATGACTGATGGCTGTTGAAGAAGGCAAGCCCTGCAAAGAGGATTGTGCGTGATCAATGAAGCATCACTGACTGACAGTTTCCTTCGATCTTACACCCAGATCCAACTACCGGAACGAGGATTTGTCACCAGAGACGGGAGGCGACTCTATACATGCTTGCAATGCAAGGCAAAACGCAAAAAAAGGGAGCAGAAAGACGCATCTTTTAAAAGTAATTTTATGTAAAACAGGAGAACATGCGGAGGAAAGGACGGGTAGAAAAAAGTAGTTTTCAATTACATCTGAGATTGGAAATGACTGTTGCCGGCGTTATATTTAATGTATATATTTAAACTTTGCAATATATAGTTCACAAGATTTTACCCAAACGCCCGTTTTGTTATTTTTGTGTAGATCGACTACACAGGCGGGAGCTGCAGAGATAAATAAACATTAACCGTGTTAAAATCTACAGCACCAGCATCAAGTTTATCCCTGGCAGGAATTGTCCATTTTAGGCCGGCTTCGTGAATTCAGAACCGACCAAGCAGTGAGCTCTGAGCTTCGGGGTCTGATTCGGGAACCTTGACCGTCAGAAAGCAGTTTAATGCGATTTTTAAAAAGTGCATTTCAGAGGGAAAATAACGCCGGTTTTTTTTTCAAATTTTAAAACTGACATTCAAATAAGGCACGGCTCCAGCCAGCTCGTCTGCTGCATGATTTTCGAGAGAGATTGTAAAAAGAGCCTCGGAAGAAGAGAGAGACTGTTACTTTAATCCGCCGAGCTTTAAGGGAATGTGAGAAATCTCTCTAATAGGGTCCTGCATCTGTGCTGTATTATAAACTGTTGAGGTCACCCTCGTAAACGGAAGGAGCGATTGGCCCGGCTGCCTCATTACCATGCATTTTATGGAAAAAACGTAAAAATAAACGGGGCTCGAAAAGACTGAGGCAGTGAATGTTTACACCGTGCATTTTATATTTCTGCTTTCTTTAATCGCGTGTTTAAGAGGAATTTTCAGGGACATAATCTGGACAGATCACGTTTCGAAAGGGCTGCATTTTTTTTCGGGAGAGGGGTGGGGTGGGGAGGAGATCTGGTTTTAACTTTAACATGTAGAAGCCCACCGATAGCCATAACGACTGCTTTTAAACATCAATTAAAGAGAAAGTGTTTCAAAAGTAAACCAGATGTCTGTTCGTACTTAGTATGAACATTCTAAGTGACTGTAACGGCGAATCAAAGAAACACATAAAAACCGAAATACCTCATAAGGTCAGACATTTCCTTCTTTAGGCTCGAACAGCTTTTATCAAAAAGAAATTTTAAAAATACAATTTGTACAATGGGCCCCTTTATTGTACGATGGCGCTCTCACACGGTATCATGAAGTTACTCACATGTAATCACACGAAGGGAACTTGCCAAAATGATTGAAAATAAGGATAGCAAGCCCCTTTCACGGTTGCGAAGCCTCTTTTTTTGGCGTCTGTTGCAACCATTTTGAATGAAACTTTTTCCTAATTTATTTTACAAATGAATCTGTAAGCGCGCCACAATTTACTACAACCCCCCCCCCCCCCCCCCCAAAGAAAAAGCTGGAAGTCTTGTCGCTAATCAGGAATGCAACTAAATGCTGAGAGTTTCTTACGAATCGGCAACCTTCAAGGTGGAAACGAAGGCAGGCGTGCATTGGGAACGCAATGCACAACTGAATCAACTCCATTTTAAACCTCCCTTGGTCTGGTTACCCTTCTTGCTGCATTGGCTTGTTTCCTTCCCAGTTTACTCTGGATAACAAATTTCCACATTCAAGAGCGTGCGGAAACGGTTTTTTTTAATTGCAAGCACGGGTGAACATTGTGTGATTCTTTTACCAGTATCTTCCCCTGACTAGGATTTTTTTTCACTGCTTGATATTTGTCCTACTGAAATCCTAAATTTGAACGCAGTGAAGGATCCACCACGCTCACTGCGTGACCATCCTGGCTGTATGAAATCACCAAAGGGAGTTCAGTATGAAATCGGAGGGTTGAGCTTTCACGTCAACTGGAGGAGGTGAAATAACCTCCCCAGCAAATTCTCAGCCATATTTAAAAATGAGGTGGTTTCGAATCTCAATTCCTCCGCTATATATATACCCCATTGAAAATTAAAGGCCTGATAATTCAGAGTCAGAACTCACACCTTTGTCGCTAAGTTTCATTATTGAGCATGTTTGCTTCCTGGCGTATAGGGTGTATTAAATCACAAATAGCACTCTCCCTTCAGTTATTCAAATAAACCGAACCCCTTAAAACCAAAGTTGTTCCAGCTATGCTTTTAAATCCAGCAGTGTAAAATAGTTTTAAATCTACAAGTTGCTAATAATCATGTTTGTCACGCATTTATCTCCTTTATATTCCCAGATTCAGTTGTTGGGAGCCCGATCGGGGTTTTATTTTAAAGCTCTTCGTTACACATTCTAATTATTTAAATGTGGGGATAACAGGGTAGCCTCGGACATTCGAACGCTGCGTTTTGCAAATATCCTGCAGGTTTATTTTTGTTTTTAAATGGATTTGGCGCTTCCTGAGTAAACACTTAGGGTGCTCGATCATTTTGGGAATTCAGCTGCAGATATATGCTGTGAATTTTTAAAAAAGAATTCTTGGGTGATTCATTTCAATATTGTTTTGCAATTGTACAACAACAGGAGGTTGCTATTTCTGACGGTCTGTCAGTTTTGAAAAAAGAAAATTAAATAGACTCCAGACAAACCCCGGTTTTTTTTTGGGTGGCCGTGTCTTTCTGTTTTATAGCAGAGATGAGAGACCCCCCCTCCTTTTCCACTTTAATGGTCGCCGCTTTTAAAATTGAGGGATGTAAATGTGAACGTTCATACCGCAAACTTGTCCAAAGGGCCATTGCTTGAGCGAAAAGAATTTTTATGATTTGTCATAGTTGTTAATTATCAATTTACTATCCAACAACATGACGAAAACACAGCCGATGTTCAATATGTAAGGTGGTTATTAGCAATTGCTATCTGCTGATGAATTTATGCATTGTAATGAATTTAATTACCGATCTAAATAAATGCTATACACTGCATGCAGATGGCTGTTTTAATATTGCATTTGGGTTATCCGCGTCTTGGACGCCGCAGGCTGCTGGCCCGTTTCGCAGAAGGAGCGGCGAAATGGCGAGGGCTTTCCCGCGAGATTGGGGGGAAGGACTGCACTCGGTTCAGATTGCAGGCTGAGAGGCGGGCGGCAGCTGATGGCTATGCTCCTTCAGCCGGGCTGCTCTGGGAGATTCAAACGCGGTTCATATTTCAAATCCCAATACTTGATGGAAGAATGTGACTGTTAAGAGAGAGAGACAGAGTGTGTGTGTGTGTGTGCAAATATAAATGCCTGAGTTATTCTACCACACTCCGAAGCAGTGACTTTGAAAATCATCATCGTATCTGCAAAAAATCTATTGACGACCTATTTTAAATTGCAGGACCGATATTTCCCAGGCAATTGTAAAATCATTTCATTGTTTTGTTGGGGGGGTGGGGGGGAGTTCAGTTTATTTTTGGAATTTCCCCACCCGCCATCAGAAGCCGAAACTCAGTGACAGGGGTGTAAATGTGGCGACGAGATGGTAATGTTAACTTGCCCGGGCACAGAGCCGCGTGAATATACTTTCGGTTTCAGATCTTATCAGTCGGAAGGGACGTGGAGGCTTGTGGCTAGAAATCTGCAATTTATCAAAAGTTTTTTTTAATTTAAAAAAAAGTCTTTATTTGAGAACAGCAGGTTGGAGCGGGAGCACGAGAGAGAGAGATAGAAACGGGGGACCTAGATAGCAAAAAGGCGAGAGAGAAACTAGAGCAGACTGAAAAATCCGAGGAGAAAATAAACAGCGACTTGGCTGAAGAAACTAGGGGCAAGACCGAGGAGCGAATGTTCACCACTCTTTGTGCTGAGGGGGCAAAGTTTTTTTTTCAATCCAACATAATGTGAGCTAAAAGGGGGGAGAGGGTAGCGTGTGTTTGGGGGGTGGTGGGGGCGACGAGAAACTCATTTGACCGAATGAAAACTGTCTGGAAAGTCAATATTACTTAATCTGCTTCTTGGAATGAAGATAGAGTTAACGATATACACAATTTGTTCTGTGTGTGTCTGCAATAAATAACATGCATTTATTCAAACGTTATACAAAAAGCAATATATCTGCAGACTGGGAGTTCAGTGGCTCTGCTCCTATGTGTTTTGGCTCTTTTTTTTGTGCACAATTTCACTATCGGGGATGGTGCTGCTGGAACCGGAGGTTCCTTCATTGTCATTTAAAGAGACAAAACGCTTTGCCGCGTGGAGCACCGGACATGAAGTGAATGACAAAGCAGCGAAAGCAAAAATGGCACAAAAATGCATGCCCTGTTTTACAATCGAATAACACCCAGATTTACAATCTAAGTCGATCCTCGTGATGTTTGGTCGCACAGGGCGACTCTGTGAAGCTTGACAACGTTTGTCTGGACTTTCAAGCACATCCCAATGTCGCCTGCACTCTGCAGACTCCCTCTCTCCCCCTCTCCCTCTCTCTCTCTCCGCTCTAAGTGTGCTCCGACCCGGTTACTCGCAGGAGAATTCAGCAACATGACATGGATATTGCGGAACCTCCTAGAATGAAACTGAAAACACACAGACAGACTCTGCTCTCCCTCTCTCTCTCTCTTTCAAACACACATATACCTCAATACCAATGTTAAACCCTGAGTGTGTTTTCCCCCGTCTGCAGCAACAGTATGCTGGGAAGCCCCTACACGTGTTGCAATGACCATTATTTTTAAAGTTGCAATGATATTGAGGAGCAACCCATCACATATTTCACTCAGAACACGTTTACCTAAATGTTAAAAGTGAGCAGGAGTTACATTTCTAGCGGTAGTAATTCTAGCTTGGTTCAGTTGGCGACGCTGCCTTTTTATTATACCCCCCCCCCCCCCCAACACACACACACAAATGAACTAAAAAAAATCAACATCCATTGCCTGACAAGCTTTTTGTTTTGATTTACCGTGTTTGCAGCACCACCACCCCCCACCCCCCTGCATTTTAAGCAGACAATTAGCAACCTAGCCTTCAGTCAGGGCAATACAATAAGATGATAGCTGATTATGCCAAGCCCCATCACAAACAGTTCCCCAACCCTCGGGCTACCCCTATCCAACTCCTTTTCTTCCTCCTCTTTTGTTGTTTAAAAGACACAACACGCAATAAAATACATAACTGAAAAGCGGTAAAAGATGTTCTGCCTTTTTCTGTACACCCCGACTTCCCCCCACCCCTTACCCTCCCTCCCTCCCCCAGTAATGTGCCTCCAATCAAGATGTGTTTCTTATTCAGCAATGTTAACCTTTTTTTAAAAAAAACCGGATTCCGCAGATAAGAGAAGGGAATTAGAGCGTTCTGCATGATTTCACTCCCACCATGCCAACCGCCCGATTATCTGCACAACGCCAAAAAAAACACTCGAATTTCGACGGTAATTTGATTAAAAAACAAAAGACGTTCCGAGGTCCTCGATGCAACACGAACCAAAAGAGTTCAATCTATTTGCTTTAAGCCTGCAAAACAGGGTCTAATTGGCAACGTATTAGTAATCCTGCAACTGCAGCCCTGTCAGTGTCTTTTTTTTAAACTTCAAAAAAAAGGATCTATGGAAGAGGGAATGAATGACATTGCGAAATAGAAAGGTACCGGGTGACAACTCTGGTTGGATCTCGACTACAGCAAAACATGCTATAGGCCCTGTCATTAATGCAATTCTGCAGCAATTGTATGAACTACATTTTCACCGGCATCTGATTTTTTATATATATATGTATATATATATATATATATATTAAACCACCGGGCGTTTTTGCACTACAGCAATTTATGACGGGTTCGTCTGTGCCGTGATTCCCGGAGTGTTTTCGGGCCAATAATCACAACAACAACAACAACAAAAAAGAGGCAGTCATCGGTGAAACAATCCTTTCGGCAGCAAAGCCGCCCGTAAATGAAAATTCTGGCGCATTTGCTTCAGAATTCCACCAACTAACATCTGGCACGTCCCCTCAAGTACCAAGCGGAACCATTGCTCCCGAAATCTGAAGTTTAATTTAAGTAACAAGGGCATTTATCACATTCCCAAGTAGCAAGCAAAATATGGGGACTCCGCCATTCTCACCCACACGATCGCTGCTAACATTCCCAACGGAAACAGAATGAAACCGATTAGGTATGAAATGTGTAATTTACTTAAAAAAAAAATCCAGTTGCAAATTGCACATCGCTCCTACTAGATTTCCAGGAAATCTAACAGCAATATCTTGTCCCTTTCATCACGGTTTCAACTCCTTGCGCGTTTTTATGGTACAGAAGTTATTTTCGATTCTAAAATTGAATCGGTAATCCACATTCCGAAGCAGAGTCAAAGGCAAAAAGCACTCTAATGAGGAGCTTATACTGCTTATTATCTGGGAGACCGTGTGGTCAATCATTTTAGGACATCTGACCATTTAAACAGCGTTCATAGGTTTTTACAAATACTGGTGCGTTTCATTCTGCTCCTTTTTTTTCTCTTTCTCTCTCTCTCCCGCGCCCCATATAATGTATTTATTGACAAACGCCCCGATGAGGGGGGGGGGTGGTGGTGGAGGCGGGGGAAACACAATTTTTTGTTTCTAAATGAACATACCGACAGGACGCAGGCGGCAGATGGAAAACGTTTCCGTTGTAAATAGCTGGTCGCTTTGTATTTTGTCCCGGGTTGACTCTGTTTCGCTGATGGATGGATGGATGGTGTGCAAACAGGATTCTACCTGTCTCCATGCAGTATCAGAGGGAATGAACTCGGTCAAACAGATGCGCTCTGCGCTGCCACTCCGCACACAAATTTATGGCTGGCTGACGTGCCTCTTCTCCCACAATGGAGCCGCTTGACATTAACCATAAAATTGATGAGAGAGAAGCGAAATCTAATCCCTTTACCAGATCCTCTCCGCTTTCCCCCCAGTTTTAGTATCCCGCTGACCAGGCAGCCCTGCTCTCTTTGTCTCAGACCCCCGGCGCTTCCGCCACTATGTTTTGTGTTGTTGTTGGGCTGGTTTTTTTTTTGGGGGGGGGGGCGGGGTGCGTGGGTAGGTGGAGATTTTGTGACTGGGGGGGGGGGGGCGGAGGAGGTGAGGAAAATTCTAATTCTGCGATCGGTAAAGAAGCTGCAAATTCTGCAAACTTCCCCAAACTCGGCTATTGTTGTATTTGGAAGTTGGATAAAAGCAGGACTGAACCAGGAACTCGTCACCCTCCACCCCACCACCGCCCCCGCCACCTCTGCAGAAAGAAAGGATACATTTAAAGAAATGGACACACATCAAGGATTTATTCTGAATCTGCTTGACTTTTTAAAAAAAAACATAAAAAGCTCATCCGTTCCCTCTGCTGATTTTCATGTTGATGGGATTCCGCAGTCCTTCCCCTCGCTGAGCTCTTACAGGACACACACACACACACAGCCCTGGCTCACTGTTCCTCTGGTTCCCGGGCCAGCAGAGCTCTCCCAGGCACGAGTTCATTGCCTTGAACTTTCAGCCGAGGTCATGACCCTGGGAAATGAGTGACGTCGATTTTGGGAGCACCCACCCGCGCTCCACAACCCCCCCCCCCCGTGGTGTGACGTCACACAGCTGCTGATGTATGCCATCATCTAGGTGATGTCATCAACCACTGAAATTCCACAACCCGGAAATTCAAACCAGCCCTAATGCCTCAAACCATGAAGAGAAAGACCACTTTACAGGAAGCAGCTTTGCATGGTGGCGTCATCATTGTGTATAAATAGTTCGTTTTAAACCCTCCCTCCATGCCTTTTGCTGGCTTATTGATTATTCATATTCATATCGATTGTCCAATCGCTTATTTTCTCTATCTCCTTCATCAGCTGGCACTAGCTATTTTCAATTTTCAAGGTCCCGGGAGGTCGCCAGCACAGTGACATGACCGTGTCCTGGAGGTTGTGTAGGAATGCACCCCGATGCATTTTATCAATCTGCACCGGTCATAACGTTGGAGACAGTTTTTCTGAACATAGCCAGGCATAGCAAGAATCCTAAACCTGGAGAAATTGTGCTGCAGTTGAATTATTTAATGTACACAGCTGTCTGTCAGCGATTACCCTGAATACAGAGAAGTGGGGTGCTGATACTGTTAGACCTGAGCACTCTAGACTTGGGAATTGGTGGCTTCAATTTGGATGAGACCCAAATGTATTTTTAAAAGGGAAAACAAATATGAATCTGTTTACAGTACTAGGAAAACTCCAGGATAAGGCTTGCATTAACTTCTTCTTGAAGTTATCCTTTAAATGCATCATATATTTTTGTGGGAAGCCACGCACAATCATATATATTTTAAATTGCTAACATATTGATTCCTCATATAACTTCTTCTCCAATGAAAACAAATCAATTGAGCATTTATTCTTTTATGGTGAAATTGCCCATCCAGCCATCATATTTGTTTGTTTGATCTGTGTTTGCAATATATGATATTTGATCCAATTCATTAGTAATTCACAAAAGTTTAATTTTTCCTGCTTTACTACTATCACTCACAAATCAAAATTATGTAAGGGACTATGCTAATTATTTAATTCTTTTTAGGAGTCTTGAAACTATCAGATTGCCATAATAGGAAAAACAAATGGCTCTGGAACTTCTAAAAGTTCTTTGACTATGTCTACGCAGCCTTAAACTCTGTTCATTTCTTTTTGCCTGAAAGTTATTTTGTATTTTTCTGTCACTTTGTTAACAGTTCGAGTGAATAACAACTGAAATAACTTTTCATATCACCTGTTTACAAGTATCTGCCAGGGTAAATCAGTTACATTTCAGTTAAAAAAGTTGAATGATAAATAAGATAAAAATGTCTGGAATATATCATTGGTAGAACATAGACCACATTAGCTCTTTCTCTGGAGTGATGTCAATATTACAGCTAATTAAGCCATGGAAGACAACGTCACTCTGTATCTGTATGAAAAGCTATTACTTTTACTATTTGTAAACGTGTCACTGTTTTTCCCCCCAGTTTGGCCAAGTGGGACAAGCAGCATTCAAAGCAATAGTTCACCAATGCCTTCTAACTTAGATTCATGCCTTCTTAACATTGAACACCAATCCTATCACAGTCAATGATCATGCTTATAGTGTCTAGATACCAAACTGATGGCGATCAGCATGGAGATCATCCAACCACGTCAATGCCTGGATACCGTGTGACTGCTGCAGGAAGACTATTTAGGGACCATATGTACCTAAATGATTGTAAACAGCAGTGTTATTGGCACTGTACTATGTTTACACAACAGTCTTTATTTTGTATGTGGTCTTTCCAAACCATTGCCAAGATACATCTTATGCGCTATAGCTCAAACTGAGACCGCGTCAAAGCAATGAAAGCAATATATTGGCAGTTGCTATGTGAGATGACAGTACAGGCATTTTGGTTAAGATTTGAACAACATGGTACTGTGGTACTGGAGAAGCCTTTCCAGAAGGCATTCCGCACTAGGTGCAAATTAAATGCACTAGCGAATTTTCTTGCATGTCTCATTTTTGCCTGACAGCAGATTTCTCAGATAGGTAAACTCCCCCTCAGCTAATACTTCATTGCTCAAAATTCTTATTTCAATGGTTCTATTTGCACACCACAAGAAAGATTGCCTGAAATACTACGTGACAGTTTTGCCCAGTAGGTGAATTTTCTAAACATGTTTAAAAGCTAAATAAGAGGCACTCTTTTGTCAGCACGTTATAGAGTAATTAAGAAGGAGGATGCTGTTGGGTGACTTGGTGATTCAGCACATGCTGCACCACAGATGGTAAGTCTCAAAATTCATAAATGGGATTTCCTACATAAGATGTTTTCCTATGATAAGCATCCAGTGTGGGATGTTACAAAGAAGAGGCCAGGAACTGCCCATAATGGAGGGAGAGGGGGATAACAAGTGATCCAGTCATCATGGGCTACTTTTGACTATCTTCTAGTGGCAGGCTATTCAATAATAAGAAAAAACTTGGCATCCACAGGACATCCTAAAGCACTTTGGAGATAATGAATTAATTTGAAAGGTACAGCAAGGTCCCACAAACAGGCCAATTAACCTATTGCGATGGTGCTGACTGAGGAATGAATGTTGCACAGGACGTGTGGAGAACTCCCCCGCTCTTCTTCAAATCACGGTATGGGAACTTTTAGATCTGAAGAGCCATACAGGGTCTCTGTTTAACATTTCATCTGAAAGATAGCACTCCCTCCAATCTGCACTCAAGTGTCAGTTTACATTGTGCATTCAAGGAGTGGGGCTTGAAACCCTGACTTTCTGACAGAGACGAGAGTGCTTCCAACTGAACTAAGCCAGCACATTAGCAGAGGCCTGAGAGCAAGAAGCAGTCCCTTTACCCATGAGTTGATTGGGGGGTATTCAAACCGAGTCTTCATAATAGGAACCAGTGGAGGAATAGTGTGCTTTCATTGCTTGCAAAATATGTTAAAGGCACTGCGTGCATAATCAATAAATTCTTCCATTCAGAAATTCTGTTTACACACCACAGTCATCATCATTAAAGTGCTGTTGATGTCCATTACTAAAAAATTTCCAAAGTATGATCTTCACGTTACATCTTTATTATAAAAATTGTGTCAAATCACAATTCATCTGCCATCTTAGATTCTACTAGACAGAGATGATTGTGAAATTAAGTTGGCAACAAAACTGTAGTTATTCCCTTTTCCCTCCTTTTAAACTGAATGTTGTAGCATTATGAGAGCTACCAATGCAGTATTTGGGCATGGAACAAACTCCTCGAAGAAAATTTTATCCAATTGTCATGATTTTAACAATTACTTTCTGATCGTTGGAGAAAACCACTCAGCTGTAACCACTAAGAATTTTATAAATAAGGAAATAATCGGATGAACCTAGCAATAAAATGTAGGGAATCCCAGACATATACTGTCCTTGTCACTAACATCTGGGAGTTGGCACTCAATTTGGGAGACTAGTTAAGCAACACACAGTCATAATCACAGAATCATATCTGTCAGCCAACATCCCAGATTCCTCCATCACTGTTCAAAGGTTTGTCCTCACCTACCAGCAGTGGGGACACATTGGTTTGCTGGCAGAAGGAGTTGGACTGGAATAAAATGTAGGAGGCTAGTGAGCCAACTGGCAATCTTTCTCTGAAGAAGAGTCATGCGGACTCAAAACGTTAACTTTGTTTTTCTCTCTCCACAGATGCTGTTAGGCCAGCTGAGTTTTTCCAGCATTTTCGGTTTTTGTGGCAATCTTTCTTGGTTATTTTTCCTGGTACTAGCCCTCAAATCACCAGATTTATATCTTACAATTTGCCATGGTGGATTTGGATTGAGGGCCTCTGGGTTTCTGTCAGCACAATTAAAGAATATCATCTTCAGTCTCGAACACTTTTCTTAAGTGTGAAACAGCATGGCCTCAAGTTGCTTCAGAAGGTTCCACTGCACTTCCCACATCACCCAGAAGGACTAAAGCTGAAAAGGCAGAGGCACACCATGCTTACCCAAGCTGAAGCATAGGATGGAAAGGCTAAACCTTTGGTGTGGATCAAGAACTCCTGGACTCTAAAATAGCCAAGCCCACTCAGTTCAAGAGAACAAAGCTTCCCTTGAGTATTCTATTAGGGCTAGCCTACCATTGGGCCACTGGCTTGCAGTATCATCTGAGAGTGAGAATCATTCCAGCCCCCAATGACAGTTTACTTCTTTAAATCTTATCAATAAACTGACTATCAATAAACTGACTAGTTGGTTAATCATTAATAGTGCCAGGAAGTACTACAGACCTGCTCAGCTCAGATATCTGATTGCCAAGTTTGTCACAGAGGATCCACTCCCATTATCTCACATTATCAAACATATCACCCCGGAAGCAATGTGAGTCTAAAGGGTCCCCCGTTTATCATCCACCCCAAGAAAATAATTAGTGATTGGTCTTTGGACAGCTGACAAATGCAGATTTGAGCCCTGCTTGAGGATCACAAATATCTGATTCATCAATATGAACTTTCCAATGTCCAGGCTAACTATTCTTCTGGGTTTTCTGAACCAGATTGTCAATTTATGTTGAGTTATGAGTTTTGGGCTTTAGATCCATATCTAATAGGGTTGTGGATTGAAACTACTTATAAGTCATTTCACTTTAGGACCCTTAAGACTGGCAGAGAGATGATACTTCTGTCAGTTACAGTGCATTCAAATTCAAGCCTCATTAGTGAACGGATAATCAGTGGGTTATCTACTTGGTAGCACTGCTACAATTATTGACATTTTTGTAATATTTAGTAACCAGGACCAAACATCCGGTTTTTGAACAAAAACATGTTATTCACTAGTGTCATCTAAAGGCCAAACCAGTTTCAGGAATATGCAAAGAAGTGATCTCTAAACAAATGGGACTTTGCCAGTGACAGCAAAACCATGACAGCTAATCACAACACACCTACAATGATGATCTTGTAACACTTCTCGAATGGCTAACGAGCCATTTAACCACTGTAATCCAGAAGTGAAGTGCGAGATTCTTGCAGAAAATGTCCAAATTCCAGCTAGAAAAATCTGATTTAACAAAAAGGTTCTGGAAGTGCCAATAAGCAAAATAATGCAGAAATACATGCACTTTTGGTGGGGAAGAATGGGCCCAGAACACATAAAAAATACAAGCAGGCAGGGTCAGCAATTGGGTACATATTCATCTTCACCATCTGTACTGTAATTTGATGGGGAAGATCACCTGCCCATGATAAAACTCATCCAATATTCATTTCATTTATTTCAGATTACTGCTCATGCAGCGAAGGTGAAAAGTTACCCCAATACGTTTCCAACATAGAGGACTGAAAGAGAATGCGCAAGTAGGAGTGCAAAGGTAAGACTTACTTGATACTATAAAGTAGCAACAAAGGATACAAGCACAAATAATACATGTGCACTTAAGGTAAAGTTTTGTTTGTAAATTATATATGAAAAAGTAATGTCCTGACATCACACAAATATTAGGGAAGGTATAGCAAGCGAGGTAGCACAAGTGAAAACATGCAAAAAACATGTTATATGCCAAATCGGGAGAAAAAATCGATTGCAGGATAAAACATCTGTAGGCCGTATCACTATAGTTTAAACAGTATTCTCACCACACCATTGCTTTTAGATTTATAGAAAAAACTACCACATAATAGGAGATCCCAATGTTCATGGTTTTGGACCTCCATTCCTTAAGGAACTCATTTAATCTGCTGAAACAATAATACATTTATTGAGGAGGGAAAGTTTAGAAATTACTGCCATTCTGCAGAGATTGGAAGAGAGGTCAGCACTGGTACCATACTGATAATATATTCTATGATTTTGTCATGATAATGAAGGAAAAATGCCAAATTGCGACTGGAAATATTGGACTTTAAAAAATAAGACCTGAGTTTTCACAAATGCACACGAGTCACTGGCTGGAATGCTGCAGGGTGACTCCCTAAGAGGTAATGGAACCCCACCCTGTTGCCAGACAAGGTACTTCTAAAGACATCCAGAAACTAATTGCTCCCTCTGGTAGAGACAATGGAACATAATGGGAGATAAGTATCATCTCATTAAGAAATCCTGTGAGCAATGCCCAGCTAGATTTGTTCTTTCCACTTGGGATATATAAAGAAGGGGTTAAAAGTGAGCTGAAAAGTTGCCCCGGGGTCTGTCTGTTGGTGGGTGTTCTGAGAGAGAGCAAGTGCTGGAAATTTGACTCAGAAGTAACAGCCACACATGGTACCCCTGCAAATCACCATCGTGTTGTGACCAACAGGAGCGGGGAAATGGGTGGCAGGGGTGGAGGAGCGCACAGGATGCTGAATAAAGACAGAGAGCCAGTTCATCCCTCCTCACCCGGGCCATAGCAATTTGGGGGTGTCCCAGCCAGGCAGTGACAAATTGCGGGGTCTCACCTGGATCAACAACTTTGGGGAACCTCACCTGGGGGTGGGTCGTAATAATTTGCACAATATGTTAAATCATTGTGTCCATAAACACTAATTGTGAAAAAGCGCATAATGGTGTTTGCAATGACAATACAGCACCCAAATGGATAAGGGCACTTACATATTCATAATGTGTTATCTCTCATACCAATGGTATGGTCCTCACCCCACTTAAAGCAGGTATCAGCACATATACACAGTGCAGGAGATACTGATGGGCAGGAAGCACAGAGTGAAGAAATGAGCCTTAGTGAAGAAGGGGTAATAACAGTAGCTGTTAATGAGATGTCAGTTGCTACAGAGTAGAGATCTAACCTTGAAAATGTCCTGACTCAGTCCGATCGGAGAACATCTGAGTGGCCTTGCTTTCAAATGAAAACTGCAAAAGCATCCAGATTATGACCAAGTGTTATTTGCCTCCTTACACATAATGCAGTAAAGTGGTACAGCTATTCTCAGTAGAAAAATCCAAGACTCAAACATTCACTGCCATCTCTACATAAGTGATGCATAAGAGCATTGGTTTTTGCATTGCAATCTTCAAATTATCTGCAACTGAGCCATTATTTATGCATGCGATAAATACAGTAGGAGCATTCAATGAGAAATGCTCTTATTTCTCATGAATGCTCCAACTGTTGCTATGAATGTTTTCGTATACAAACTCAAATACACAATCCTGACCAGCTTCAACTCTCTTGGAGAATTGCTTTAGGCAACCATTCATGTACCTCATGAATGGCCACTGTTTTATGTTCACACATACATTACAAATGTGGAATACCACAGAAGCAGTCTGTTGGCACTTGTAAATGAAACCAGAAAATACTGAAAAAGATGCAACTATTCCATCAGCATCTGAAAAGAGAAAATTAATACTTTTGCTGTTAATTCTTTCTCAGAACACCTGAAACGCAAACGTTTTCATTCTCATTTCAGGTACTGGTAGTCTGCTGAATTTTCTTTCTTAGACTTCCAGCATTTGCAGTGTTTTTCTTTTTACTTCTACTATTGGCATTTAGTTCATCAGCACAAGTTACATTAGAAAATGCTTCTGAAAACACAAGTACACAAGGGCTGCAGCACAAATGACCTTTGTCACTGATTTAGTCCATCAAGGTGAGTCACAGGTACGGGTTGAGAGCCTGCTGTGTTCTCTGCGGATCATCGGTTGTTACGTATCATCAAAGCTACTCATTCAACTATCAGAGGCGTCCTACTAGGGCACATGCACAACCAACGCAGAGAAATTAATGGTACACTGGAGGCAAATTCACTAGCAAAGCATATTAAATGTCTACATCAGTAGCATTGCACAGATGAATAAAATTAATTCACTTTTAATAAACCTTGTAGTCTGCCATTCCTCTATTGTACAGAAAAGTGTCAGTTGTCCAAAGGCAAACAAAGAAAACATATACAATAGACAACAAAAGCCAAACAGACAATTATGTGCAAAAGAATATAAGTGCCCAACTGTCAAGTTGGCTGGAAAAGAATGGTTATGAAACACTTTCACTCGATGTCTCCCAACCTGTGATTTACCACTGTTTCCGCTAATTAGAAGGTTTGGGTAATGTTTTTGTGATACAAGTCTTACCTCCTCAATGGTAAGATATGGAATAAAATGGTGGACTTCTGAAATGCCCTCTATGGATGCCTGTTAGGTTCCTTGTGTGGAGTTAGGGGGCAGAATTGTCCTTCACCGTCCTGGCAGTGCAGAGTGAAGGAATGACTAGTGCTTCTGATTTTCTTGGAACAGCTTGCACATTTTAATCACTGCCTCTCCTATTTGAGCCTGGAGCCATATTCATTGTTCTTTGACCACTTACAGGTAGCAGACTCTGCTGAGGTACATCCACTGCCAGGGTTGTAAGTAATGTATCTATGTGTTTTGTGCTACTGAGTCATCCTTTTAAATTTACACAAATCACCTTGTAAGGAGGATACAGAGGCTCCATCCCTTAAAAGTCCCCACTGAATGCCCAGTATGAGGCTGGGACCCAATACATGTACAACTGTACAAGGCATTGGTGAGACCACACCTGGAGTACTGTGCACAGTTTTTGTCCCCTTACTTGAGGAAGGGTGTAGCTGCATTGGAGGTGGTTCAGAGGAGGTTCACTAGATTGATTCCAGAGATGTGGGGCTTGCCTTTTAAGGAGAGATTGAGCAGTTTAGACCTATACTCACTAGAGTTTATAAGGATGAGAGGAGATCTAATTGAGGTATATAAGATGCTAAAGGGGATAGATAAAGTAGATGTGGAGCAGATGTTTCCCTTCTGGGGCATTCTAGAATGAGAGACCATAGTTTTAGGCTAAGGGGCGGTAGATTTAAATCAGAGATGAGGAGGAATTACTTTTCTCAAAGGGTCGTGAATCTGTGGAATTCACCACCTCAGAGTGCAGTAGATGCCGGGATGCTGAATAAATTTAAGGAGGAGATAGACAGATTTTTAATTAGCTACAGGTTGAAAGATTATGGGGAGAGGGCAAGAAATTGGAATTGAGGCCGAAATTAGATCAGCCATGATCACATTGAATGGTGGGGCAGGCTCAAGAGGCTGAATTGCCTACTCCTGCTCCTAGTTCTTATGTTCTTATGTACATCCTGCTCCTGACCTGTTTGTAGGCCTTCTCCATCCAGAGTTTATGAACATAGAGTTATTGAACTAGTGAACAGAACCCCCCATTTAAGGCACAAACGTTATATCTGACCCCTCATTTAAAGGATAGATTTGACATAACTTTGTTATCCACCGGGTATTTTCTGGGGAACAATAAAATTTGCCTTGAGCTTCATATTAATTTTCCAGAACTTATTGCAGTGTGGGGTGATTTTCAGCTTAGAGCTAAAAACAGGATGCTGATGAATAAAATTCATATGGAGTGTAGACCTGCCAACCCACTGCCGTTTGTCCTTCTTCTGACTTTTATGTGGATCTCCATTTAGGTGGCTCCTGCCTAAAACAGGCAGAGACCTAACGTATATAAGCTAATCAGGGTCAAATTATGTTGCCAAGACGCAAACATCATTTTTGTCTTTGTTCATAATGATACTGCCAATTTCTCCTCCTGACCACAAGCCTTGGGTGGTACATGTTGGGAGCTGGCCATTTTCAATGATATTTAGTGGATCCTCAGCTGCTATCAAATAAAGTGCTGAAGAGCTTTGGGAGATGTTTTCTATTGCTATGGCTTTTGGCTACTTAGACCACAACAAAGTGGCTGTAGAACATTCTGATCACTTAAGGGACCTGGCAACACACTTTGTTCTTCACGGAGGTCCTTCTGGCAATTCCATTCTGGCCAGTGAAGGGAGGCATAATTAGAGTTGCAGCTGCATGGAAAACAAACACAATCCTCCCCCTTCCCACAGAAATTATTGACCCAGGACAACATACCTGCAATTCCCTTAGGAACAATGCAGAAGGAAGCTGTTCTTCTCTGGGGACACTGTCATAGAGTGGTTGCACCTTCTACAACAAATCACAGAATTACACAATGGTTACAGCACAGAAGGAGGTCATTTGGTCCATCGTGTCTGGACCAGCTCTCTGAATGAAGTTCACCCAGTGCTATTCTCCCACCTTTCCACATAACCCTGCACATTCTTCCTTTTCAGATAAACATCTAATCCCCTTTTGAATGCTTTGATTGAACCTGCCTCCACAACACTCTCAGGTAGTGCATTCCAGAACTTGACCACTTGCTGCATAAAAGTGGTTTTCCTCATGTCACTTTTGCTCCTTTTACCAATCACTTTAAATCTGTACCCTTTCATTCTCAATCTTTTCACGTGTGGGAACATTTTGTCCCTGTCTACTTTGTCCAGGCCTCTCACGATTTTGAATACCTCTTTCAAATCCCCTCTCAGTCTTTTTATCTCCAACAAAATCAGCCCCAACTTCTCCAATCTACTTTCATAACTGAAGTTCTTCATCCAGGTAACCATCCTTGTGAATCTTTATTGCACTCTCTCTAATGCGTTCACATCTTTCCTAAACTGTGGTCTCCAGAACTGGACGCAATACTCCAGCTTGAAGTCAAATGTGTGTCTTATACAAGTTCAACATATCCTCCTTATTCTTGTGCTCCATGCCCCTAATAATAAAGCCTAGGATACCATATGCTTTATTAACTGTTCTCTCAACCTGCCCTGCCACCTTCAATGACTTATGCACAAATATTCCCAGGCTCCTCTGCTCCTGTACCCTCTTGTTATGGACAGGAGGGAGGTTAATATAAACACATGAAGTTCTCCTCTCACCACCCATCCATAAACAGGACAGGGTTTTGATTTGTTTTCCTCTTGATAAGCGGTGGCATATTTCTCAAATCCTCGGCTTTGGTGTGATATAATTTTCTATCAATAACCCCACAGCAAGATAAGATAAACTCGAGATAGGGTGAACTCAAAGGGTTAGTTTATGTGCGCACACTCAAAACCAGGGAAGAAGGTTGCAACGTCATGTCCACACTCAGATAGTTAAGAAAGGGATAGAGAAAAGAAGGACTTACAGTACAAAGCCCACGGAGAAAATAACTATTGGTTTACACGAGGTCCAGAGTCCAAAATCAAAGCCCAATGAGGTATTCCCTCATGGAGGTTGGCAGGCTGAAAACCAATGCTGTATAGCTCACTTTTCCCAGGTGTTGACTTCACACAATGAGATAGACATGCAGAGATAAATCAGTCTTATAGGTCATGGAACAGAATATTCAGCAGAAGCAATGTAGATGGAGCCAGGTATTCAACCTGGGCATAGCTTCTTTTCTGTGAGGCTGCCAGTTAGATGATAAACAGCAGACTGAACTTTTTAGTTCAGCAAGGCAATATTACTGATTCCACAAGCCAGAGACCAATGTCACATGACTCCCACCTCTCCATGCTATCGTTGACAAGGGACGTGTATCTCTCATATGGGACCCAAGATTGTTAAATGTCTCAACCATTAAGAATTGAAAGAAAGGTTGTGGGGCCCTTTGTAATAGCAGATGAGCAGACTCCTGTTGGCCAGCCTGGGTTATGAAATGCAGATGGCCTTCGGATAGCTCTCTTTGTATTTGGCCTGTGCAGCCGGCAGGGGGTCATTAGTGGCTTCTCAGAGATAACAATGTGCGAGCTTCCCCTGATATGGCCCAGTAGCTTCTTTCGTTCGTTTCAACTGGGGGAGGCATCTCAATTCCTATCTGCTCGTCGGTGTGGTGACTCCCCTTGTCTGTATTTAAATTTGGAAAGAAGGTTTCTGCCAGACATACTTTAGGCAATTCCTTAATCTTGGTCTTTCCTGGTTTAAATACATGCCTTCCTTCAGGCTCTTCAATGATGTGGAGCATCTCTCTCACTATTTCATTTCCTGCTCTGGGACTCTGCTCTGGTCCCTGTTTAATTCTGTGACTCTATTTAAAATTCTTTTGGCCCTTCCTGGACCTCTTTTAACTTTACTGGCCTGGCATTGGCCGCGTTACATTCAAGCAGCTCTCACTCAATGGTTATGGGTTTTATTTCACACTTTGGGCCTCTAAACATTCCCCATTCTTCTACGCTCCTGCAGGTTTCTGCTGGCTAACACGTTGCTGCCAGCCAAATCGTTTCGGAGGAGGAAATCGATTCCTGCTACTGGCAGTTCAGGGACAACTGCCAATGTGACAGGGCCTGAAACAAGGTCACACTCCAGGTGGACCCTATGGAGGGGTGGAAACACCATTCATCCTCCCACTCTACTGATCAGGGAGGGCTTGCGGCAGTCAGGGCGGGGGGTGGGGGTGGTGTTGGCAGTGTAGGTCTAAGTTTCCCTCCAACATTAGGGGCTGAGTGGCCTCTGTGTCCCGGAGCAGTAAAAAGGAATTGCTCACATTCTGGGACAAAATTCCAAAAGCTCTCTGGAATTTTGTCTGGTTCAGACACACATAGCACTTTGCCCTCCAAAGGATTAGTTTCTGCAGTGGGAGTGTCTGCCTGCCCTGCTGCACTACCTGCTTGGGCGTCCTTTGGGGACTATTCAAATGGAGTCCTATTAGACCTACAGGCTTTCCTCGCCATTTCCCACACTCGGGTCTGGATTGGCCTATTTTATCACAATGGGAACACACCAGTCACTTTGTGCTCTCCTTGCAGACTGCAGGAGGGCTTCTCGTACCCTCCTTTGTGCTTTCTTTTCTGGGTGGGTGCCGTCCTATCTAGGTCGCCCTGCTTATCTTTCCAATGTTCATGGGAATGGTTTAGAAAGGGCCTGCCTGAGTGACCAGGCTTGTGGGTGAGATCGTAGCCATCAGCTGTGACTGCTGCATCCCCTGGCTGTGGGGATCCTCTGCTCCTCCAAGTGCATCCACAGGTTGAAAGGTAAGGAACTTTTGAATTCCTCCAGCAATTTCAGCTCACACAATCACTCATGTGTGGGACTCTTAATGACCTTACACGTCAATCAAACGCAATTTGTTTCAGATGCTCGAACTTGACGTAGGCCTGTGTGGGCTTCTTATGAGCATTCCGGAACTGCTGGCAATATGCCTCCCTAACTAAGTCGTAGGCACTTAGGATGGAAGCCTCAGTCTGCTCATAATTCATGGACACATCAGGAGTCAGCATGGAGTAGGTCTCCTGGGCTCTTCCTGACAGCTACCCTTGAATTAAAAAGGTCCAGATATCCAATGGCCATCTTAACTCTCCTGTTACTCTCTCAAAAGTGGCAAAAAATGACTCCACATCACTCTCTTCAAATTTGGGAATCAATCTAGCATACTTGAGGGCCTCAGAGAGTGGGTCTGCGTTAGGGCAGTAGGGGTTCTACCGGGTAGAGAGAGATTTTCCCTCACAGCTTCCAACTGTCTGGTCTCTCTCTCTCTCCCTTTGAGCTGATATCTCCATTTCCAATTTTTGAAGCTTGAATTCTTCTCTCTCCCTTTCTCTTTTCCTTTCTCTCTCTCTCTTTCTCCTCTCGAAATTCTAGCTGCAATCTGAGCTTTTCCATCTTGGATTTGGCACGGGGAGGGGATTCGGCATCGTGGCTAAGCTCTACATCTACCTGTTCTATTGAACATGTGACATCCAAATGTTCTACCAACAAGTGAATCAGTTCACTTCTCTTCACTTTACCGAGTAACTTTAACTGCATCTCCGTAGCTTTCAGTTGTTCTGTGCTGCTAAGGGATGCTAATGTTTCACCATTTAGATCTCTTTGCTTGACCCACATCTGGGCATCAAAAGTTGCCATTTTTTAAATTTTAGGGAAGGGAATTTGTTGTGGAAGGTTGCTTGCATTCTAAAATTTGTTCCAGCCACGATTTTTTTTCCTTTTGGTTTTCAATTGGCTCTCTTATATCAGATTTGGCTCACATCTTACTTGGACTTTGGCAAAATTCAAATGGGTGATCCCGGATTTGAGCTCCCAATTTCTGTTACAGACAGGAGGGGGTTCGTTTAAACAGCATTAATTTCTCCTTTCACCACCCGTCCATAAACAGGAAGGCGTTTTAATTTGTTTCCCTCTTTATAAGTGATGGCATATTTCCCAACCCCTTGGTTTTAGTGCAATCCAACTTTTTATTAATAACCCTACAGCAAACTCAAGATAGGATGAACTCAGTGGGTTAGTTCATTTTCATGTACTCAAAATGTGGAAGGCAAGTCACAGCTTCACATCCAAACATAAACAGTAAAGAGGGCAATAAAGAAAGTAATGATTGACAGTACAGAGACCATGGAGAAAATAAATATTGGTTCACATGGGTTTCAGAGGAAAGAATCAAAGTCCAATGAGGTATTCCCTCATGGAGGTCAGTGGGCTGAAAACTGATGCTGTATTTGGTGTTGACTTCACATGATGTGATAGGCATGTAGAGATGAATCAGTCTTGCAGGTGTTGGTTCAGAATGTCCAGCAGAAGCAGTGTAGATGGAGCTAGGTTTCAGTCTGGGCATAGCTCCTTTTCTGTGAGGCTGTCAGTTAGATGGTGAATAGTAGATTGAACTTTTCAGCTCAGCAAGGCAATATTACTGGTTCCACAAGCCAGGGGCCCATGTCACATGACTCCCACTGCTCCATACTGTCTTTGACAAGGAATGTGTATCCCTTGCCTCAGTCCCTGAGATAGCTAAATGTCTCAACCATTAAGAATTAAAAGGAAGGTTGCTGGGCACTTTGTATTAGTAGATGAACAAACTCCTGTTGTCCAGCCTGGGTTATGAAATGCAGATTGCCTTTGTATAGCTCTCTTTGAATTTGGCCTGTGACCGCTTCCTGGGGTCATTAGTGGCTCCCCAGAGATAATTATGTGCGAGTTTCACCGATAATGCCAGGTAGCTTCTTTAGTTTGGGGGCGACAGACATAGATCCAGCCACTTTTAAAGATCTTTGTCCAGTTTTTAGAAATATAGAAGTAGCCATGAGGACACCTATATGTATTTTATCAAAATATACAGTGTGATGTCTTAGTCCCTTCATACCCCTTAGAGGTGTACCCTTTATTTTATATTTTCTTTCCAGTTCTTCCTACCAAAATGAATCGTTTCACATTTCTCTGCATTGAACTTCATCTGCCAACTGTCTGCCCATTCCACCAACTTGCCTATATCCTTTTGAAGTTCTACACTATCCTCCTCACAGTTGACAATGCATCCATATTTCATATCTTCCGCAAACTTTGAAATTGAACTCTGTACACCAAGGTCTAGGTCATTAACATACATCAGGAAAAGCAAAGGTGCCAACACTGACCCCATGGGGATCGCCACTACAGACCTTCCTCCAGCCCGAGAAACGTACATCATCCACTGCTCTCTGCTTCCTGTCACTCAGTTAATTCTGTATGCATGTTGCTACTGTCCCTTTTATTCCATGAGCTATAACTTTGCTCACAAGTCTGTTGTGTGACAGTGTATCAAACGCCTTTTGGAAGTCCATGTACACCACATCAACTGCATTGCCCTCATCAACCCTCACTGTTACTTCTTCAAAAAACTCCAGCAATTTATAATTCATAAGGGAATGATCCACTTGCCCACCTCATTCTCAAGAACCAGGTCTGGCATTGCCGCTTTTCTTGTTGGTCTGGAAACATATTGCTGTAGAAAATTCTCCTGAACACACTAGGAACCTTTGCCCCTCAAGTCTTGAAGAAACTGCCACAACCAAAAACCTGATTCAATCACAGCCACTGCAGTACTGATTCTCTGCCCACTAAGACTTCAAAAAGGATTATAATTTTACAGCCTCATTAAAAAAAATGCCCCACATTAATTATTATCCTGCTGTGAGCTCCGAGTGCCTGTCCTTTGTGCCATTCTACCTGTACTTAGGTCTCACAAAATGATGCATCAGTGGCTTCAGCATTAGTGGCAGAAGGCTGCTGTGGATCAGCCAAGGCCTCTCAAGCTGCCAGTGGTCAGCGACCTTGAGGAGAATGGGACTGAGGTAACAACAATAACTCCACTGCCAGGTCAATGTGATCCAGCTGGCTTTCTGACACCACGTGTGAGCTTTGGCTCTGGTATAGTGAGTATAACATGGTGTTAGGTTGAGAGATAGCAACATGCTGGTTTTCCATTGCATAAGGAGGACAGATAGATGGGAACACCGCCACCTGGAAGTTTCCCTCCAAGCCATTCACCATCCTGACTTGGAAATATATCACCTTTCCTTCACTGTCACTGGGTTAAAATCTTGGTCCTCCCTTCCTAACAGCACTGTGGGTGTACCTACACCACAAGGACTGCAGCAGTTCAAGAAGGCAGCTCACCACCACTTTCTCAAAGGCAATTAGGGATGGGAAATCACCCTGGATGATTAGCTGTGGATCAACATTCCCACTGATCTGTGATGAAGTAGACTGTAGGACATTCATGACTCAATTCAAGCCCATATTTATTCGGTCTTCCAGCTTATCCAAGGTAAAGGTGATGGTGGCACTTACAACATGCATGGTCCTGGTGTAAGCATCTCTGGGAGATGCTATTACTATTGTAGCATTGTGATGGAATCTAGAGGTTTCAAAGTTGGTGAAAATGGAAACTGGAAACTGAAACTGAAACTGAAAAGAGAAACCAAAAAAGAGGCCAGAGAAAGGAAACTGAGCCTCCCAGTTTCTAAGGAAATCGAAACTGAAACCAAAACTTCTGGGGAGACTAAAAATGGTTGCGGTTATGTAAAGGGATGCAGAGCCATCCAAGTTCTGTAGTAGTAGTGATGAGTCCAGCAGTACAGTGCAGGGAAGCTGAAGAAGACGGAAGATCCAGAAACTGAGAGTAAGTTCCTGCAGCTGCTTCTGTTACTTGAAAATAAAATTGGTGGATCTAAGCCATCCAGGCCAAGTTATGGAGGTTCTGCAGATGTGTGACATTTTTAGTGAAGATCATGCCCACGGAACTCGGGTTCGTTGTGTGCTGCTTTTGGCTGGGGGTTCAGGCTAAATCCTAGAAGAGAAGCTGAAATTTTTTGCAAGGAAGGTAGAGTTTTGAAGGGCTTTGTGACTGAGTTTGATGCTTTATATACTGTGTTAACTGCCGAGCCAATTCGTAAGATCTGTCTTTGCTGTATCTGCCATTGAATGTGTAATTCATAGTTTATAAATTACCACAATTTCTCTGTTAACTCGTGTTTAACTTATAGTGATTCTCGGTTATAGGGCTAGTTAGTATAGTATTTAGTGTTTGCTTTGCTTTAATCTTGTATAGTAAAACCTTTTCTGTTTTTAAACCATGGCTTCATTCTTTTAGTAAATAACTTGGATTTCAGATTTCTTTTTTATTTAAAAAAGTTACTTGTCTCTACTGAGATTGTACAAGTATTCATTGCGGTGATCACTCACTGCTGAGTTTAGGTGTAATTCCCCAAAACCCCTAACAGTGGCTGTGGACTTCTCCAGGACATCCCATGTAGTTTCTAAGCTGCCTGGCAGACAGTCTAGTGCATTGAACAATTGCTGGTGCACAGAAAACATATTTCCTCTAAAAACAGGTCCCCACCTCTGCATTGCCCACTTCTTCTGCTAAGCTAGGATATGAGTATGCCACCGCCCCCCCACTCCCATCACACACCCCATCCTCCCATGAGCTGTTTCCTGAACCTTGGATAAGCTGTATGCTGCACCTTTCATCTGCTCTTACTTGTGTTCAGTAAATTACCCAGTGCCCATCCCTCTGTGAAGTGTCAATTCTATGCTAATATTTGAGAGTGAGAGACCAAGTAACGAAACCTTGGGAGGGTCCTCCTCTTCAATCCATGTTTCTGGAACTCCTAAGGAGCCTGACTGACCTAAAAAAAGAGAAGAGGAACAAATGTTAGGAGATAGAGAAAAAGTTAAACAGTACCGGATGAGTGTGATCTATCAGCAGGTTTTCATGCAGAGTGTATGAAAAAGAAAAGTGGAAATATCAAATGAAGGGAAGCCTCTCACTGTGAGTGCTGTTGATGGTCACATACTCCATTATTGTCAGAATGTGTATGGAGACAGGACCCTCTCCTGCTCTTCTATTCTCCCTTCTTCAAGAAGAATGGAATGAATGTGTGCCCTTTGAAGTACTTTGAAGCTATCTGAAGCAGCTCGCCACAGATGATGGGAAGAAACTGCAAGCGTAGCCAAAGGGAGATGAGGTTATCAGGGCAGGAGCAGATCTAGAGGGTGTGGGCTCAAGCAGAAGGGGGCATGAGGTAGGAGGCGGAAGGGTTAATAGCACTGGGGTTAAAGTAAAATGGTGCAGGCAATGTGGAAAGTAAGAGACATATGAAGGGAAGTTGCACCTTGGCTGAGGTTCTGGAGGACCCTAAAGGAAGTCATGCTGCCTGCTGCTCCAGAACATTGTATTCCATTCACCACTGCTGAAAATTGCACCTACCTTTTAAGAGGCAGCCAGTTGCCTTTATGTAATGGCTATCTGCCAGATTTCTCACCCTCCCAATCAGTGAGCTGTCTACTGGAAGGGTGGGTATTGTGGGAAGCTCAGCTATTATACACTAATAAGTCTGACCACAAGGATGGCTTGGGCCTCTGGTAGGTGGAGCATACAGCTTATCCAAGGCCTGCCCATTGTGTGCTCTACACTACCTTATGCTTTCTTTAGCTTTCATTCAACTATTTACTTAACTGTAATAAAAGCTGGAATAAGAATTTTTTTGATGAACTGCAAGTCTGTGTGCGATAGTTATCACCCAATCTGAACTCATACCAGCTGTTGTTGTGAAAATAAGTCAGGTTGCAGGCATGAATTGGCATATTTTCAACTATGTCAATAAAATCCTGGAATAATTTGCTAATTCTAGTTAAGCTCTTGTGTTTGAGCACACAAGTAGTCAAACCAAGTGCAGTCTCAGGTCAAGTGAGGCTAGAAGCCGGAGTAGATTTGGACCATTGCAGGCAGATGTAATGTAGATCCTGTTTTGAAGTGATCATTTCTCTCCTTATTTTTATGTTATAATTATTAATTTCTACAGCCACATTTAAAATGCAAGCTGCCTTTTTAAACGTGTCACCCTGTAATGACATGTTTGCCAGAGACAGTGCTACAGTGCCTCCACTGGGAATAAGATGAAATTACAGCATGACAAGTTTACATAGATTGTTTCAATTACTAATATAGTCATTGGAATTCATAATGAAAAAAATTGCAGGAAAAGTATTGAGATGTCAGATCTTTAACAGATTATAGAAGGGTGCAGTAGAGAATGAGTCAGTGACTTTGTGTAAACAGTAGTGTGAGGAGTGCAGGAATGAGGAAGAGAGTGTGAGGTATAATGTGAGCAAACTGGGGGTGAGGGAGAAAGAGAAAGGGAGTAAGCTTGAGAAAATAATTTACTAATGACTGTGGGAATGTGGGAACTGGTTACCCCCATTGTATGACTAAGATCAGAAAGGGAATGGGGTAATTTTCATGTTCACTGCTTGAGTGGTAAACTGGCAGGCAGCCTGCCTGTTATAGAACCTGCCCAACTACATACCTAGTATCCCTTCCACACTTTCATGCACACAGCACACAAAAAAGCAGACTGCACATAACCTGAACTAAATCTCAAAACAAGTAAAAGCTCTGATTTTTCTCCTTCAACTTTTCAGCCTGTTGTCTTCTGAAACACAGACACACAATCTACACGTGGCAGCAACTCTCTGGTATCGTGTCAAAGTATCCATTTTTCATATGAGAGGTGATACAGTGGGAAACATCACTTCTGAGCCTAGTGGAGTCCACCCAACACCCGCAAGGACACGCTTTCCAGGAGGTGTCAATGGGCAGCAATAAGGAATGGGAGACCAGGCTGATATTTCTTTGTGAACCGTTGTAGTGACCTGGTTGTTGACCTGACTGAGGCCAGGTAACTCAGCATAAAGTGATGGTTTTACTTGAGATCTTCAAGGTCTTTATGGTGTAGGTTAATACTAAGCAGCATCTTTAATCGCTAGACCACGAGTGGAGTTACATAAACTGTGACTTCTATCATAGCACTGCATAAATATAACTAAAGGAAAAATATGATTCTTAATCTTTTACAGATGCTATTGACCATTGACCTAATTAAAAATATTAACCAACAAGCAGGAAAGGCTTCAATTTGACTATAGGTAAAACATTAATTTGTACAATCATAGCAAAATTGGGCAGGTAATAAACATTCATCCCATGATAATTTTAAAGGACATTTGTTAATTACCTTACCTATTTACATCCCTCCCAAACTCCAGACTTACACAATCCTTCAGGCAAAATACTGCAGATGCTGGAAATCTGAAATAAAAACAGAAAATGCTAGAAAAACTCAGCAGGTCTGGCAGCATCTGTGGAGAGAGAAACAGTTAACATTTCAAGTCAGTATGACTCTTCTTCAGAGCTAAAGGGAAGTAGAAATATGATGGATTTTATACTGTTTAAGAGGAGGTGGAGCAAAATGGAAGGACAGGGATTGGTGGGAGCTCAGGAGAGATTGACAAAGACGTCATGGACACAAGACAAAGGGAGTGTTAATAATGGTAGTGTTAAAGACTAAAGACCCTTTGTCTTGTGTCCATGACGTCATTGTCAATCTCCCCTGAGCTCCCACCAATCCCTGTCCTTCCATTTTGCTCCACCTCCTCTTAAACAGTATAAAATCCATCATATTTCTACTTCCCTTTAGCTCTGAAGAAGAGTCATACTGACTCGAAATGTTAAAAGTTTTTCTCTCTCCTCAGATGCTGCCAGACCTGCTGAGTTTTTCCAGCATTTTCTGTTTTTATTACACAATCCTTCATTGCTTGAATGTCGAGGCTCACCTATATCAAATCATTTTTACAGATACTGTAAATGGTGTTCCTTGGTTAATGCAGCAGGCATTATACGCTGAGGACTGTATTTGGAAGCATTGCACAAAGGAACTACTACAACAAGCCTTCTTGTCTTACAGCTAGACTGACAAAAACTAGGTCATAATGCTCATTTGGAAAGCCAGTGCAGACATGATGGGCCAAATGGCCTACTCTTGTGCCATTAAGATTCTGTGATCCTGTGCTTCATTCTGCACAACTGATCCTCAACTGTTAGTCGGACAATATTTATTTAGGCAAGGATTATGAAGGGCTTCTAAACAATATTATGCTTTTTCAGTGGTGTTTAGTACCAAAAGTAAGTCTTGAATTGAACCATAAGACCATAGGACATAGGAGCAGAAATTAGGCCGTTCGGCCCATCAAGTCTGCTCTGCCATTCAATCATGGCTGATAAGTTTCTCAACCCCATTCTCCTGCCTTCTCCCCATAACCTTTGATCGCCTTACCAATCAAGAACCTATCTATCTCGGTCTTAAATACATTCAGTGACCTGGCCTCCACAGCCTTCTGTGGCAATGAATTCCATAGATTCACCACTCTCTGGCTAAAGAAGTTTCTTCTCATCTCTGTTCTAAAAGGTCTTCCCTTTACTCTGAGGCTGTGCCCTCGGGTCCTAGGCTCTCCTACTAATGGAAACATCTTCCCCACGTCCACTCTATCCAGGCCTTTCAGTATTCTGTAAATTTCAATCAGATCCCCCTCATCCTTCTAAACTCCATCGAGTATAGACCCAGAGTCTTCAAACGTTCCTCATATGTTAAGCCTTTCATTCCTGGGATCATTCTGGTGAACCTCCTCTGGACCCTCTCCAGGGCCAGCACATAATTCCTGAGATACATGGCCCAAAATTGCTCATAATATTCTAAATGTGGTCTGACCAGAGCCTTATAAAACCTCAGCAGTACATCCCTGCTTTTATATTCTAGTCCTCTTGAAATAAATGCCAACATTGCATTTGGCTTCCTAACTACTGTGTCAACCTGCAAGTTAACCTTAAGAGAATCCTGGACTAGGACTCCCAAGTCCCTTTGCACTCCAGATTTCTGAATTGTCTCCCCATTTAGAAAATAGTCTATGCCTCTATTCTTCCTACCAAAGTGCATGACCTCACACTTCCCCACGTTGTATTCCATTTGCCACTTCTTTGCCCATTCTCCTAACCTGTCCAAATCCTTCTGCAGCATCCCCGCTTCCTCAATACTACCTGTCCCTCCAACTATCTTTGTACCTGAAATCAATATTATGGTGTTGAGTTGAATATATCAAATTTATCAATCGAGTTGTTTTCACAACTGACCACTCCTCTGAAATTATTCACTTTATTCTTCCTCTCTTAAGCAAATTCATGCTACGGTGTAGTTCCAGAGGTGGTGACATCCCTTTCCCTACATGACCAAACTTATTCAAGCCTGGACAAAAAAGGCCAACAGAGCAATCAAACATACAACTGTCAAGAACTTGTATTTATACCACGCCTTTCACTTAGGAAGACATCCCGTCATGATTTCACAGAGATGTAATGTAGAAGGGATGCCAAGCCTCAGGAGGACAGATACACAGGGGTAAACAACATCTTAGTCAAAGAGGTGGGTTTTAAATGAGGGGCTTAATTGAGGAGAAAGATATAGGGCATTTACCAATGGTGGGGGAAAGGGAGAGAGAAGATGCATGAAAGGTCAGAATCAAAGGTATGGAGAATTCTAATAGGGGGATTGCAGGTACCAAAAATAAGGAGATGTGAGGCCATGGAAGGACTAAATATTAAGGGTGAGAATTTAAAGTTGAGGTGCTGGGGCACTAGAAAACCAGTGTAGACCAGCAAAGGGAGCAGTGAGGGGCAAGGACACTCACTGTGGCATTGAATATGACAACAGATTTGTGGATGGCTTTACGTTTATGGAGAATGGGAGGTCAGTCAGTAGAGCACTGGAATAATTGACAAAGATCTGTACAGGTCAACATCATAAACCCCAATCATGTCTTCATCTGGAATTTACACAAATGAACAGCTGAAGGGGTGGAGGGTGTGGGGAGGGGAGAGATTACTGAATTTCAGTGATGTAATGCATTTAATCATTGAGTTGCAGGAGAGGGCAAAACAAAGATATTTAGTATTCAAAGTGATTTTTCTAAGAATATTGCCCATTCTTCTTGAGTCTTCGATCTAAATGGATAGACTTTGATCTGCTTCTTTATCTTTAAGTTAGGCAGTTTATATTGTGTTACATTTTACATCTAATTTTTCATTATTTTGGAATTTTGTATTCTGATGGCTTGATGCCATTCTTGCAGTTGTTTTTCAGTACTAACAGTAGATCTTTCAGACTCCAGACTGATACAGTAACTATCACTATGCCATCTATCTAAAGCAAAATGTTTATAGTTTTCCCCTCTACGACCCTCATGGGAAGCTATACCAACTGACCATCAATCTTGTGTCTGATTTCTATTCCCCTGATACAGAGCTAATTGAGCTCCAACTACAACACAGGCCAATATTCTGAATATAAACATTTTAACTCTGGTAGTCTGTTAGAGAAGAGGATTAAAAAAAAAAATCATGTAATCAAATGAGAAATTACAATAAATTTGTTAACTCCACCCACTGAAGTGAAACAAGTGTTTGGCAAGGTTCTGATATTGGGTAATACCGGTTAGCAACTAATGAGGTGTTAAAGCGATGCTTTTAGATAAACAATAAAAAGATGAGCATTAACAATATGTCAGTTACCAATTTTGCTGAGGAAGCTGTCTACAATTAACGACATGATTATAGCTCCATTTATATTGCACTTAGTAAGCTGCTATGGCCACCGCTTCCTGATGATTATACTGGGTCTCCCCAGTTGCTGATCATAAGAAATCCCACAAATTTAGTCTAATACCCCACTAGGCAAACTGTAAAAGCAACTTATTCTACAGAACTGCTTCCAGCCAAATTGGTTCTGCAACATTTTGGACTGGATTTTCCTCCAGGCTTCGGGACCCTCATGTCAGGTTCAAATGGGGGGCATCGAACCTGCAATTGCTGGCAGTATGCCCGGTGGTTCAATTGTTCCAAAAGCAAAATGCTGCTGGAAATCTGCAATAATAACCAAACAAAAAAAAAAATGCTGGAAATACTCAGCAGGTCAGGCAGCATCTGTGGAGAGAAACATAGTTAATGTTTCAGGTCAAGATGTCCTTTCATCAGGATTATTGGCTCAATCTTTCCATGTCCGTGTTCACCAAATATTAGGGGCAGTGGACAGGCTACTGGCTCAATCAGAGCTCCAGAGCTCTAGAGCCTCAGCAGCCCCACCAGGAAAGACAGGCATTGCTGAGGCAGGTTGGGGAGCATGAGGGCACCTTGGACATGTGAATACAAATGAAAAATAATGAGTGCTGAAGTCGCAGATCGGAGGGAGAACCCCCTCTGGATGAATTGTTTGGGCAGCAGTTTTGGCCTTTCCTGTGAACCTGTCAATGCTACATGAAATGAAGCCTTTGGCTCTGATGGTCCCTCTCATGCAGTGAGTGCAGCTCTGCCACCAGCCAGGAGATGTGAAATCATCCTTAAATGGGACCTAAACGATCTTAATTGGCTGCCCACCTCTGTGGTACGGACAACCAATCCTAATCCCGGACCGCTCCTCAGAAAGTTCCCCAGCAGTGGGAATGTGTTGGGGAGCTGTCCCGATGCGGCTGCCTCCTATTTTCCTGGCAAGCATACCCCCTCCGCCTCTATGGGGCCAAGAAAATTCAGCCCTTTACGGTTGCTAGTAATTCTGAACTTGCCTCATTTACACAGCAGGGTTGAAAACAGAGCATAATTGACAGAAAATCCCAACAGAACAGAAAATAAACACTGCCGCTGCTTGTTGCTACTCCTAACAGGAAATCTGTTGTCATGGTATGTCATGTTCGTCAGTCTTGATTCATAATCACACAATCACTGTAGTTCATCCACAATCACTCTGTGACATCCATCATCCAACTGCACCTAGCTCAACCCCTCTTTCTGCTGCCCTCCATTTTGCCCTCTGAGAAGAGATCTCTGCAGCTTTTCAGCCCTCATCAAATAGCCAAAATACTGAAATTTTCTTTTCCGAATGTCACTTTTCGAATTCCTTCACTCTAGTGAATTCAAGCGTCCCTTCATTTGTATTATGGTCCGCATATGGAATTTTTAGCATATGTCTTAGCATCACATTTCAAAGGCCTCTAATTTTTTTCCCCACAGGTCTTCGTTTATTGTCCAGGTTTCCATAGAGGAAGGTGGATAGAATATAGCACCTTATGAGATTTTTCCATGCTACAAGCTTGAGTTTTCTTATTGTTAACACATCTTTCATCTTCACAAAATTACTTCTGGCTATCTCTATCTCTTTTCTAACTTCTGCATCACATCTACTATCTTCGGTTATCATTTGTCCTCAATAGACAAACTTATCTATTTGCTGCAGGATGATACTATCAACTTCAATCTTCACTCTAGTTTCTAATGTATTTCTTCTAACTACCACTGTTCTTGTCTTTTTGGTGTTCATACTCAATCCATATTCTGAACTTCTCGATTTTGCTTGATCTATGATATTTTGTAGGGCCTCTTCTGATTCTGCAAGTAGTGCTGTGTCACCAGCAAGTTTGTTATGTTCTTACCTCCAATTTTTACCCCTGAAAGTACAACTAGTTCTCTGAATATTTGCTCGGTGTACAGATTGAATAATTTTGGTGACAGTACACAGCTTTGTCGTACTCCTCTCTTCACCTAAGACATATCTGATTGTCCATCTTCTAGCCTGATGCTCACTAATTGATCCTAATATAGGATCTGGATAGATCATACATCTTTACTGTCAATTTCACATTTCAGCAACATGTCTATTTGCTTTTGCTGAAAAGCACGATCAAAAGCTTTTTCATAGTCATGAAGCATTTATTAATAACATTAGGGGGGTGGGGAAGGATTTAAGAAGCTGCACCAAAAAAGTTACCAGCATGCCAATACCATTAATGGGAATTGCTTTTAACCATTTCCTCTCACCCACTATATGTGTCCTTGTAATTTACGACTGTAAAGAATGTTTTGCCAAGTTGCTAAAAAATTTTTAGAACTGCTTTCATTTGCAACTGACATGAAAAGTTACGTAATAGTTTTGATGAATAATGCTAATGTACAGGCAAATATATATTAAGCAATGTTCTAACTTGCTGAATAATATTCATAATATTCAAAGGTGCCGTGATCTCATAATATGTTCATATAAAAGACTCATGTAACAGAAAGGGCTTATGTTGACTCCATAACAATAATATCTTTGATAGCCAAAATGTCTGAAGGAAGGTGGTACTTGATAGAGTTTATTACTGAAGGAGTCCTTGCAATACATTTAAAATCATAGTTTATAGCACAGAGGAAGCTTTTTGATCCATTACATCTGTGTAGTTTTCTTTCTAGAGCAATGTAAAACTAATACGACTCTCCTTTGCTCCTCTCATAATTTCATATGCTTCAAATATTTCTCATATTTTCCTTTCGATCTAATGGTACTGCTCTGCCACTCCCTGCGATAAAGCATTCCATCCAACAACAACCCTGTTAAAGAAGCTTCTCCTCACGCTCTCTGTGACAATTTTAAATTGATGACCTCTGGTGACTCGCTCCTTAACCAGGAGAAATTGTCTTTCCCTGTTCACTCTGTCCAAATTCTTTCAGAATTAAAAAAAAACTCCATCAAATCTTATCTTAATCTTCGCTGCTGCATTGAAACCAACCCCAGTATAGAGGATTCACCTAGTTCTGTCGAAGGGTCATGAGGACTCGAAACGTCAACTCTTTTCTTCTCCGCCGATGCTGCCAGACCTGCTGAGTTTTTCCAGGTAATTCTGTTTTTGTCCAGTATCTCACATGTCTTCCCATAACTTATGGCCCAAATCTTTTGATAAGCATTGGAACAGCTGCACCTGACTCTGATCAGTCAGAAAACTGTGCACTTACCTGGTCACGTTTTGTTTCCCATATGTGATAGCAGCACGGTGAACCTACAACTTTGTTATCATTTTAATGGATTTTCTATAAAGTGTTGCCCATATCTGCATGGAGTACTCTAACTGTGGTTTTATCAATGTTTTCTACAAATTCATCAATACTACTTTTGAACTCTATGCCCCTATCTGTAATACCCAAATTTCTATTATTCTTTGCTTTGGTTTTATTTACTTGCACTCATGTTCTCAAAGAACGTTGTATTTAAACTCCTAGGTTTCTAATAGTTGCTTGGTAGTAGGGAACTTGAGCATTGCTGAACAAAGAGACATGCCTTTGAAGATTTTTGTCTTGCACTCATCAGGACAGATGCAAGAATCCAAATTTCAAAGGGAACAACAAATTATACTGCATGAAAAAAAGAGTGCTGATTGGCTGGCAACTTGGCTGTGATCGATCAAGACGTTGCCATGGCAAATGCACCAGGGAGCTATTCTTGCCCATACTTTTGTTATTAAAAAAAGGTGCAAAGTCTGGATATATCCCTTTGACTGCAGAGGACAGGTCCCTGCATATGAATATATGTAGCTTGTAGCAAGCATAAGTGAGCTACAATGCAAACTGATAATCTAAAATTGGTTGTTAGTGTAATTTTTAGCACATTTGCGATTGTGCTAATCCAATTGCAGAATCACATCTGACATTAGATATCATGTTTTGAGTTTTGCAAGCACTAGTTGGTTGAAATTTGTTCTTCTTGTCTCTGTCCTGATGAGTGCAGGATGAAAACTCTTCAAGAGCATGGAGACAATTTTCCCCATGTTGGGTGGGCTGGTTGGGAGCGGGCGCGGACCTGATCGCCACCACTTTATGCGGGCAGGCCAATTAAGGCCCACCCAGCGTACTTCACGACTCCTGTGGATAGCAGGAGTGGACGGGCAACAGTGGGCACGCTCAGCCTGCCGGGTCCAATGGCGACCTGGCGGCCTGTGTAAAGGAAGGCCTGGCAGCCTTGGAAAGGCTGCTTGCAATGGCTGGGCAAAGGGCTCTGCAGGCGGGGGGCAATATTAGTGATGCAAGTCCAGAGGGTAGGCCATCAGGGCATTGTACCCCTCATTTTTCAGATAAGTGCCTGTCTGCCCTTCTGACCAAACGTGTGTGGGAGGAGGTGGCTGAGAGTGTTAGCTCCCATGATGTGCTGTGGCGTACATGGCCCCAGTGCTGCAAAAGGTTCAATGATCTCCTGCGCTCAGGAAGGGCGAGTATGATGTTGCCTCAAGTCACTTAATGCAGCCGTCATCCTTTCCGTCAAACCCACCCCACCCCCACCATCCCACACCCCCGCCAACTCTGAGTATAGTAATGTCACTGAATCCCTCTCAGCATGTATCCCTCGCTGGGTGTGCCAGCAGATATTGCCCATGCCCAGTTCATCCTGAGAGGGTTGAGCTAGGATGTGTTCGGCATCCGTAGCACGTGTGACACTGACACCCAGAGTATAGAATGGGGGTGAAAGTCAAGGCTCTGCACCTAGGCAGAGCGCTAGAACTGGGAAGCATGTCAAAGTCAGGGTGCTAACATGCCGGGAGGGGAGCTTCCAGTTGGCGGGGCACCAATCCATCTGCTGGTGTTTGTGCTCCACGTGCTTGTGCCTCCTTGCTTAGCAAAGTGGTGCCACATGCGAAGGAGGCAGCATCTGGCCAATGGTGGGGTCAGGGGGGGATGGTCAGCCCTGGTTTCTTTGGTTGAGTGTGCAGCAGCTGCGGGGTGACGAAGAACTGGAGTCCTGCAATGTCCCAGTCTGGCTGGGTTGGCAGGGATGTGATGGGAATTCAGGCTGGACTAATCAATGCTCTTCTCTCCTTTTCAGGAAAAGACTGTGCACAATGCGTCTGAATGAATGCAGACTGGCAGAGGCCAGGCCCAGTTGGCCATGCTTATGGCTTTCAAGCAGCAGGCCATGGACCTTGAGAGGTACCATGCCCCAAGGTCCCCCATTGGCGGGGAGGCTGGGGTGCCACAGGGAGGTATGTTTGGCCAGCACTCAGGTCACCATGTGTGTCACAGATGTCATGGCACTGCTGAATGCTCAGTGATTGAAGTTAACAACATGGGTTTACCCTTGATTAGGGAAGGATGAGCACATAATGATCTGGGGGAGCGGCATGCAAGTTGACATCGTCTGCACTGTAACTAATCACATGTCCTTTTTCTTCCTTTTAGCATCACCGGAGCAGGGCCAGGAGGAGGAGACAGAGGCCCCACCTCTCACCCCTGAGTCTCCAGAGGAAATACATTCTACGGCATCACACCATCTCAGCCAGGCAGGCACCAGCACAGATGCTAGCATCTCGGTGGGAATTAGATCTTTGGCTAGTGTCCCAGGGCATGGCGATGAGAGCACTTCACACTCACTTGAGGTGCGGGCAGAGACAGAGAGGGCCCAGGGCGCTGGCAGTCGGAGGACTGCTGGGGACTGGGTACTTACTTGGTCGGTGGCTGATAATGTGCCTCTGGGGCCGTCCATGAAGCAGCGAATGCTGGAAGTGCAGCAGGGTATGCGGGATGATCTGACAGAGATACATGGGGCTATGTGTGGCATGGTGCCCGTGCTGGAGGAGCCCACATGGAGCATCACCAATGCAATGAGCCTCATAGCCGAGTGCCATGCTTCTTCCATGGACAGAGTGGCGACTCTCATGGAGAGGCTCCTCCAGGAGAACAATCAGGTCCTCCTGGGATTGTGCTCGGACCTGCAAGCACTCACAGTGGCATTGGCCACAGCTGGTCAGTGCCAGTGTGGGAGATGGTCTGGGCACCAAGTTTCCCAGCTTGGTGCCCATCCATCTGTGGTGAGCAGGGAGGTCCAAAGCGACCTCACGTCAGCGCAGCAGTTGCCTGTCGACTCTGCGGGCTCCCCTCAGGGCACTCTGGATGAGGGCAGCAGATCCTCTGCCCCTCTGCCAGTGACCATGGATCCGATGAGGCTGCGGCAACTGGGGAGATGCCAGCTGTGGAACTGGCCACTCCCTATCAGGCAGGGTCATCAAAGGCTCCACAGGCCAGAGGACGTTGGCCAAGGTCACCGAGGCCAAGAAGACAGCACAGTGAGCAGGCTGTCTCAGATGCTACTCCCAGCGAGGGGACAGCACCTAGACATAGCACCCGGAAACGTAAATTTAAGGCACCTTAGGCACACCACGGGTTTCTCACTGGTGCTTTTATGTTGGCCCACAGTAGTTTATTGAAGACTTGGCGCAATTTCCAACACCGTTTTTTTTGGTTTATGAAGTTACATTTGTTCACTCAATAAATTTGGACATGTTGCCACACCTCAGGGAGATTCCTTACTTCTGCAAGTGGACGGGAAGTCACGATGTTGTGAGTGAGTTGTTTGACATTGAGGTTTATTGACAAGGGCCTTAGTTAACGTTAGTATCCAGGCTGATATAGCACTCAGGTATCAAGTGTGGAGCCTACAGCCCTGGTGTGTGTTGACGGTCCACCTGTGGTGGGCTAGCTGAAGGTTTTTTGGATTAAAGCCTCCTGGCTGTCCCTGCCTCCTTGAAGTATGCCTAGGTCAGCGTCTACCCACTCAGTGTGTGCTCATCCTTGGAATCACTGCTGGACTCATCTTGTACATCTGGAGCAACTGCATCCATGTCTTCCTCGTCTAGTGCGTCGCCCCTTTCCAGCGCCAGATTGTGGAGAGCGCAACATGAAATGACTATCAGCAAAACAAACGATCTGGGGGATACTGGAGTGCACCCCCTGAATGGTCCAGGCATCTGAAACGCATCTTGAGAAGACCGATGGCTCTCTCCACCACAGCCATTGTGGTGCCGTGGCTCCTATTGTACCGCTGCTCAGCTTCTGTTCTTGGATGGCGGAGAGGCATCATGAGCCACCTTCTGAGGGGATAGCCCTTGTCACCCAGCAGCCATCCATCCAGCCGGGCTGGAGCATTTAAGGGCCCCGGCACCCGGGAGTGTCTGAGGATGTAGGCATCGTGGGAGCTGCCTGGGTACCTTACATAGACTCGCAGAATCAGCATCCTGTGGTCACACACTATTTGCACGTTCATGAAGTGGAAGCTCTTCCTGTTGACGAAGGCACCGGGCGACCCACTGGCGCCTTGATGGCCACATGTGTACAGTCTGTTGCACCCTGGACATGGGGGAAGCCAGCAATGGCCACGAAGCCTCTGGCTCGCTCTGTCTGACTGGCATCATCCCAGTGGTAGTGGATGAAAGTTAATGCACACCTGAATAGAGTGTCTGTCACATGCTTGACACAAGTGTGGACAGCTGATTGGGAGACTCAGCAGAGATCACCCACCAAGCCCTGGAAAGAGCCGGAGGCAAAGAAGTTGAAAGCAGCTGCGACCTTTAAAGCCACTGGCATGGGGTGTCCACCTACACAGTTAGGGGAGATCTCAGGCCCAATCATCTGACAGGTATAATTGATTGCCTCCCTTGAGAGATGGAGCCTCCTTCAGCACTGTACCTCAGGCATATTGAGGTAGCTGTTTTGCCACCATTATACCCTGGCAGCAGGATAATGGCGTCTTCTGCGGCCCTTCTGCCTTGTAATTCCTGTTGGCCCTGCGCCCCTTGTGCCTGTGCGTCACCTCCCAAAGGTGGCTCCCCTGGAGGCTGAATGTGGATTCCTGGCCTCCTCCGCCTTCTGGGCCTCCCTTCCTCCTCAGAGGAGTTGCCTCCAGTGGAGAGCACAATTCCCATTCCCAGACTAAGGGAAGGCTTCCTGAAAGCTGCAGGCCCCAGAAATTATTTCTACTGTAGAGTCCTGACCAAGGCTTTTACTCCTGTCCTAGCAGCTGGTATGAGTTTTGAAGTCTTCCTGCTCACTCAGGCAAGTAAAAGTTACTTTCACACTTAAGTCCCTCAAACATCACATTCGCGACCCCACTCACCCTCTTATCCTGCCCGTGGATGAGGTTTATACAAATGTCTCCTACCCGCCTGCCCATTGCGGCCATGCGATGTGCTGAAGATTACACCGGCTGCGAAAAATTGAGATCAATTGCTGCCGCAAGGGCCTTAATTGGCCTGCTAGTTGATGGCAGTCACGCATCCGAACTTATAGCGCCAGCCTTCCCAAATATTGCGATGGCGCGCGGTGACATTGGGACACTCGCCCGACGTCACTGCGCGTTATTTTACACACGGGCATAAGTGACCCACCCCCATACGCCAACAGGAAAATTCTGGCCTATGTCTCTTTTCCAACAATCCTAGGTTTCTCTATTAATCAACACCTTTCATTGTCTTTTGATTGAGAGTACATTCCCATTCTTTGCATTTTCTGCTGAAAATTTATCACTTCAAAGCATCTTTCTTAAATTGCTTCCACCTGCTCCAAAGCATCTGCAAAGGATGTTGATGTTGCTGGTACAGAGAGTGAGATCTTCCAGATTCAATGAGAATCAATAGCATGACATTCTCTGGAAGTCATCAACCTTGCAGAGACTGACAGGCAATCACCTTGCTTAGATCAAGCACACTACACAGTATTGGGCATACAGAGATGAAGCGATTGTCCAGGATGGCATCTTTTACAAAGGAACAAGTCATCATCCCTAAAGAAATAAGAAAAGAGATGCTGAAGCATATCCATGCAAGCCATCAAGGAATTGAGACTAGTCTGAGGAAGGCAAGAGAAGCAATAAGATTAAAGACCACATCAGCCAGTGCAGTTCTTGAAATGAAAATCAAGCTAAACAAAAAGAGCTGCTCATGACACATGACATCCCAGGCAGACTATGGATGAAGCTTGGAGTACACCTCACCGCTTTCTTTGGAACTGACTACTCATCACCATCAACTACTATTCAGGCTACTGGGAGTTAGACAAGCTGGCGTCAATGACTGCCAGTGAGATCATAGAATGCCTGAAGACAAACTTCAGCTGTTTTGGCATTCCTGACATTGTGATGAGCGACAATCTCCCTCAGTTCATGAGTGAAGAATTCAGACACTTCATGAATGATTGGGAAATTCAGCACTACACATCGTCTCCACACTATCCACAGTCAAATGGAAAAGCTGAGGCAGCGATGAAAATTGTGAAAGGAATCATCAAAAAATTGAGTAGATCCAGTACTGATGTGTACAAGGCAATCTTAGAGTGGAGAAACATACCTACTGAAAGCATTGAAAGTTGTTTAGTCCAGCGGCCAATGTCATGCTGCACCCAGATTATTCTTCCAACAGCTAGAACACTATTGAAGACAGAAGTAGTAACAGGAGCGAGTGACAAAGTCAAAATGAAACAACAGAGACAAATTTCACTTTGATAATGCATCCATCTCATAGCCAGAGCTGAGAGTTGGAGAGGCGGTTGGAGCGCAAACATTCAACACACTCAACATAAGTCAGCCCACTTGGCAACTTGGAACCTGTGCAGTTGTCGCCTCGATCGCACACGGTGAGAGTGAACGACCAGGTATATCGCCACAACCACCGACACAGGTGCGCAACCGGAGAAGCTGCTCCTTCACAGCAGGCAGCCCATGAGGAAGACTCAGTTTTGCCAACTGAACAAGAAATGGAATGACCATCGGTCCCAGCTGCTCCCCAACAAATGCAATGGATCAGCAGCAACGCTCAGCATGGCAACGGCATGCCCCACAGAGGCAATGTCACCACAGGACCCAGCAGATACCAGACAAACAGCCAACAACAATCCGTACATATGAACATACGAGTTAGGAGCACAGTAGGCCACTCAGCTGCTCGAGCCTGCTCCGCCATTCAACAAGATCATGGCTGATCTGATTCTAAGCTCCCACCTACGTCCAATAACCTTTCACTCCCTTGCTTATCAAGAACCTATCTACCATTTTACTAATAGATGATTTGAACCCTTTAATGATTATGTGTGCAATGCATGTGCAGGACAATGAAAGTGAGACAGGTTAGAACGTGCAGTTTCCTGTTCATTGGGATGACCTTCTTCATAGACTGTATACAGTATGGGCAGAATTTTCCGGTCAGCAGGCGGGCACTGTCGACAGGACTGGGAACAGACCACTGACCGCGATCGGCCCCTGACCACAATTTCACACTGGCTGACCAATTAATGGCCAGCCAGCCTGAAACACGCACTGAAATGCTCAGCGCTGCCGGGGTGGGGGTGGGTGGAGGGCGGGCGCTGATATAAGTGCGGGCGGGGGGGCGAGCACTGAATGAAAGCTGTCTGAAGGCAGAGAGCTGCCTCAGGGAGCTGAAGACTTTAAAACCAAGAAATAATGTTTTAAAAATCCAGAAAGAAAATGTCCACGCATGACAATCAGTCACCTGAACACATGCATGATGGAAATTCTGTCCATACATTTTTTTAAAATTTAATAACGGAACCCTCACTCATCCTGCCCTTGGATGAGGTTTGTTGAAAAATGCAAAGGCCGCCTGGCCAATTTGTCTGGTCGTCAACCATAAGGTTGGATGGACCACGAAAGATCGGAGACAGTTACTACTTTAATTCCCTTGATTGGCCTCTTAATTGTCGGGGGGTGGGGGGGGGCAGGGGAGGGGGGGGGCGTGTGCAAAAGTCATGTGATTTCGCAGACAGTCAGGTCATCGTCATGTGACTGCTGGGTGAAACAAGAGCTTTGAGCAGAAGCCGTTTTAACCACCACATGCAGCAATCTGCACTCAGCTCCTAATTTGATCTGACCTGGGGAGAGTGGTGCCGGATTGAGATTGTGGAGTCTCCTTACTGAGCAGGGGTAGAAGAGACCTCCTTGGTGCTGTCTAGCACATTTTAGCATTTGGCGATAAGGAGATTTATGGCAGTTTGAACCTATTTTAACTGAACCAGTTGGGATCCACTGAGTTGCCGCAATGTCACCGGGCAAGAGTCAGGACCAGTTCCCCTTTAAGGGCACCGATATAATAAAAAGAATGTGGTCCAATCAAACTGAAAGATACTTAAAATAGAGCAAGGAGCCCAAACTGAATCAAAAGGAACCTTAGCAACTAAATCATGATGTTTTATCAAGCACCCTATTCCCTGGAGCACCCATGGGACACAGAAGGCCTCAAGCATACCCAGCTGCACTAAACTTTTCAAAGATTATGACTAATTTCTAAAGTTTCTGCCTTAAGCTTGGTCCTGGTGTTATATTCTTCCAACTCAGAATGTTTTTGTGTAAATATGACGCAAAGTGGTAAATTTGCAAAGCTTCTCGGCCAGGCGGCCTTTGTATTTTTCAACAAACCTCATCCAAGGGCAGGATGAGGTTTTTTAAAAAAACTTCGCTTGTTTTATTTTCACAGAAAATACTTTTCCATGGGGTGGCAAAATTTCACACAACTCCTGCAAAGCCCACTGCTATTCAAATTTAGCAAAACTGAGGGTGAATAATCGGACATGGTAATTCAGAGGGAAGAGCGAGTGCCAAAAATAATTTGCCCTTGTAAGCAGCAGGTGATTAAAAATCTTAACTCCGAATTGGAACAAGCACACTCTCCTGTGTATTCTGATTATACAACAGATCAAAACAGGGTCACAAGCTACTGTTACATTTGCTAAAATGTTACTTTCGATGTATGCGGAAATGTGCAGTGGCAATTAAGCTCCCTAATAATGCCACGATTAAGCTACTATGAAACTAGATCTGTGTAATAACATCAAGAAGAAACTTAAAGTTAAGACACACTACTCAACAGCAGTGTTATTCAATAGTTTGCATTGGCATGTCATAAAGTACATCTGTCTGCGTATAAGAGGTAGCAATTCCTCTGCCTGACAAATACCTGCTACATGCCGGTGTTGTGTTGTGTTGTCATCATGCCACTGGCATGTTGCTATTTATAAGACTCTGGTTCCCATTCATCACTTGAATAGGAAGCAGGGACTATTTATTTGAAATGTGACTATAGCCAAAAGTAATTTGCACACTTGGAACCTAATATGGTGATTAAGACATTTTATGTCACAACCCTGCTGTTCTGGGTTTGCATTCTCTCAGGTCTGCCTGCACAAATATACTGGCCACACTTGCAATAGCCTTTTGTCAATCGTTAGCCAGATGTTGAGGGAACCTAAAACTGAAGCAGGCACTCTTGATCGGAGGCAATTATGACTTTATTGGCAACCCATGGTGTCATATTATCATTGCAGTTATACCTTACAGTAGCTAAACTAAAGGTAGAACTAATTATGAATTAAAGAAAATGAGAACTTTAAAACAATACATACTTACAACTAGATGAAGTAGGCACCCTGTAGAGTACATACCCCTGCCATGTTGTGTTAACTCAACCTTATTACAATTACACAGCTCTACCTTGAGGCTTTTCCCTGCCTGCTTGATGCTCTGTAACTGAATGGCATCCATCCATCTTGGGAGGTATCCCTGGGTGTGTGTCACTTCCGGGCTGAACTTTCGTCTGCTGTGGCTGTACAAGCCAACTCGTAAGTGGCAATCCCTTTTGCAGCTGGCACAGATGAATAGCGTGGCCCGAGGTCAACTGCTGTTTTTTTCTGTCCGGCGTGCTCTCTTTTCCGCCATCTCATCATTTCTTTTGTCCTCTACTTTCTCCAGGCCCTTCCCGACCGCTTGTGTCCAGGCAACTCCGGTCAGCAGCAAGGACATTCCACGCATCGAATCCAATCCTGGTCAACTTGAAGTCTCCCTAACAGGCATCCTTGTATCGCAAACATGAGTGACCTGTTGGTCTCGTGCCAATAGCAAGGTCACCATAGAGCATGTCTTTGGGGATGTGGCCGTCATCCATTCAGCTCACATGCCCCAGCCAACAGAGTCGAGGGCAAGCACGCTGGTGTACTCCCATATTCAGCACTGTCTTGCCAGGAGATTCCCAATATTTGTCTGAGGCAGTGAAGGTGGAAGCTGTTCAGCTGCTGTTCTTGCCTTCATAAGCTGTCCATCCTTTGCTGCTATAAATGAGGATGCTGAGAACACAAGCCTGGTACACACGGAGCTTTGTATCTTCAGTTAGTTTGCTGAAGATCCACACACAACTTCTCAACTTTGAAATGACAGCTGTGGCCTTGGCAAACCTGCTGCTGATTTCGGTATCAAGGGACAGGTTGCTGATAATTGTTGATCCAAGGTATGTGAAGCTGTCGATGACCTCCAGAGTGAGGTTGTTGATTGCTGTAGTGTGGCCTTGTCACCTGTTTGTAATAGAGTTGATCTGCAGGCAACTTTCTAAGTGGAAATATTAGGTTTATTTACAATACAGGCAGGGCTTGGCCTAAATAGCCAAGTGGTTATGGTACTGGGTTTATAACCCCAAGATCAAGAGTTCAAATCTCACAATGGCAAACTATGAAACAATGTAACTTCATCTGAAACAGATGGAAACGGGTTTGTACTCAAAAGAGTTACAATACAGGCAGCAGCAACTACACGTGTGCTTACAACTCCATCTCTATCTCTACAACGACGGTAGAGGTAGCCAGAGCTGCTAACACATTGGTTTACACAGATCATGTGATCTTGCAACACAGGACCATTTTTAAAGGTATTTAACAAAACCATAGTTACTACATTCCTCCCCCTTTAACTTTGCTGTACATATTATGCTTACAAGTATATTTATTTCATGCCATTATAATATTTACACCGGTCATGAAATTTTCAAGTTCGGTCTTTCAGGTGGTTTCCTGATTCATGTAGAATGTCGCAGCTCCACAACTTCAGATTCTTTTTCAGGAACCACATTCTCTGGAACTGCATGAACATCGGGTACCTCAGTGGGCACTTGCAGTTCAGTGTCATCCACTCTGACAGAGACATCAGACAGGTCAGTCCTTGGTTGAGCATTTTCAACAAGAAACACTGGTTCAGTAATGGTTACAGGTGGAAGCGTATCTTGTTGTGGTATCTCTCTTTTCCTTAAATGGTCCACATGCTTACGAGTGATCCGGCTTTCCACTTCTACGTGGTATAATAATGGTCCGGTCACTGAACTTATTTTGCCTGGTAACCACTGAAATTCTTCACATATTCTGCTTCTCCAACAGTAAATTGCCTCTCAAGACAATGTAAGTCATGCACAGCACTTTGGTTTCCTTGACTCTTCTCCACTTTCCCCTCCAAATTTGGAAATATTAGGCTCAGTTTTGTCCTAAGACAGCATCTCATCAACAATTATGCAGGTGTTGCTCCTGTTGCCATGTGGGGGGTTATCCTGTAGTGAAAAAGAAAGTGTGTAAGCTTGGTCTCCAATGAATTATCTATTAATTTCTTCATATTTGTCTACAGCATCTAGAATTCTTTCCAGATAAGGTCTTGGAAGTAACTTGTACCTCTTTGATTTTATCTTCAGCATCATCATGCAGCAAACCATTATGAGGGACTGGAATAAAATCAAAGTAGGCACAGTTGGATAATCTGTTTATTGCTTCCTTCAAGTATTTATAGAAGCTACCAGCCACCATTTTATTGTCTTTTCAGAACCTTCTTCCTTTTTGTCTCCTCCTTTCCACCACAGAGTTTAGTCTCATCCTTCGTTTTGACTTCACTGTCGGCCAGACTTCTCTCAGGTGAAATCTCAACTTGTTCTAGTTCAGTAGCTGAGCCTCCCAAAACTTTATTATTTGCTTGCCTCTTTGAAAGCTCTCCGATTTTTGTTTTCAAAGCCTCTTTGACTTCATTTAGCTGATTCTTCAGCTCTTCTGTCTCTTATTTGTATTTGTTGGCTGCCTCTTGGAAACTTGATCATTGATGTGCCTTCTCTGCCAACTGGTTCTTCAGTTTATTCAGGGAGACGCTGAATTCTTCCTGTTTCTCTTTGTACTGTTCCAGAGGCACAAACTTTGACCTGAGGGAATCTTGTCATGTGTGAAGGCTTTTTAAACAGGTTTTCCTTTTCCTTGTGATGGTTACTCACTTTGTCTTGAAGTCTGTCATTCAGCAGGATCTCCTTGAGTTGCTTCTGCTGCTCTTCCATGTTTTTGTTTAAGATAGACTGCATTTCTTCAGGTTGTTGAGTCCTTACACACTCCTTTTTCATCTTGTTGAGGTCCTTGGACTCTCCAGGCTCTTTCTGTCATACTTTGTCTTGTTCCTTTTTCAAGACATGAGCTCTTCCAGCTTTCTTTTGAAATCTCACTGGGCAATCAAGGTTGATTTCCCTTAACCAGTTTCGCGGCTTGGTCCTGCGCTTCTCAGTGGTAGCTGTGCCGATTGGTTTCTATAATAGACAGTTACTCTGCTGACACCTTTTACTTGGATTTCTTCACCTGTGTATGTTTTTAACTTGGCAGATGTTTGTTCCATATTTAATTGATGTTCACCATTATTTAAATACCTGAAAGTGTGTTCTCCGATTACAGTAGTGGAAGCTCCCGTGTCTACTTCCATTTTTACTGGTTTACCATTACTTGTGCTGTAACAAATATTGGCTCTAGTCTTCCCAACGTTCACTTTAAACAATGAATAAATGTCAGAATTTGTTGTTTCAGGCTCTTCTACACTGTAGATTTCATTGGGCTTCTTCTGTTGTTTGCAAGCCTGTTTAAATCTCTCTTTGCACTGTGCGTGTCCATTTCTGTAACAAAAGTAACATTCAACTTTTTTAAACTGCCAATCGCAAAAAGACTGATTGTTTCCACATCGATTTATCTGCTAAATTACTTCTTCTTATTTTTCAGTTAGTGGGGGCTGTTCCCCGTTTCACGGCGGAGTCTCACTTTTTCACGCCACTTTCGGCTGACTGTTCCTGCCCGATTTGGAGTGTGGAGCCATTTGACACCCCTTGTATTGCTTGTGAATCTCTTACAGCCCTTTCCATGGCCAGCACTATTTCTAATGCCTTCTTAAGATCCAGCTTCACTTCAGCCAGCAATCTTCTCTGAATAGTGATTTCTTTACACACAACACACTAAACAATCTCTGAGCATGTTGTTCAGAGCCTCACTGAACTCACAATGTTCCGTTAGTTGCTTCAAATTCACCACGTAGCTAGCAATTGTCTCACCCAGGGCTTTATTTTGTGAATTGAATCTGAACCTCTGCATTGCGATTGAAGGATGAAAATGTCCCTTCACGAGGTCACCAATTCTCTGAAATTCTTCGAAGCTGGGGTGCTGGGTGCCATCAAACTTTGAATCAAACTGTAGGTTTTGTTCCCACAAGCATTCAAGAGGTTCGCTTGCCTCTTCCCTATCCCTCTGATTTTGTTTGCTTGAAAGAAGAACGTGAGGCATTCTATTTACTGAGACCAATCATTTGTGGCTGGCTCAAAGGGATCAATTCTACGAAATTATGGCATTTTGGGTGAGTATATCATCTGTTATTTTAAACAGATGTTGACACTCACAATCGCTGGGTGAGGTACAGTACCGATTCTGATTTATTTTGATTTATCCTGATTTATCCTCATCACCAGTTTGTTGTAGTGGGGCCTTGTCACCTGTTTGTAATAGAGTTAATCTGCAGACAACTCTCTAAGTGGAAACATTAGGTTTATTTACTATACAGACAGCAGCAGCTACACATGTGCTTTCAACTCCATCTCTCTCTACACTGACTGTGGAGGTAACCTGCGCTGCTAATGCATTGGTTTACACAGATCATGTGATCTTACAACACAGGACTATTCTTAAAGGTTCTGTACAACATTTAACAAAACCATAGTTACTACATTGATGTTGATGGAGAGTGGAGTCTCTGCGTCCTGGCCCATAACTTTGGTCTTCCTGGTGCTGGTTGTCAGTCCAAAATCCTTGCAGGCCCAGGAGAACTGATCTAAAAGCTGCTACAAATGAATTTTATCGTGGGATGCCAGCACAGCATCATCAGCAAACAACAACTCAAGAACTAGAAAATTACACAATTTAGTCTTGGTGCAGAGTCTTGCCAAGTTGAACAGCTTGTCTTCAGCTCTGGCATGCAGGTAGACTCCCTCACACGAGTCACCCAAAGCGAACAACAGCAGCATGGAGAAAAATATACCAAAGTGAGTTGGTACCCGGATGTAGCCCTGCTTCATTCCACTGCTGATCTTGAAAGTTTCTGATGTTGCTCCATCGTAACTGACAGAACTGTGCATGTTCTCATGGAATTGAGGAAATGAGGCTCAGTCTGCATTCTGCAGCAGTTTAAAGGGTCCATCTCTGACAAGGTCAAAGGCCTTGGTGAGGCCCTTGAAGGCAACGTCAAGTAGTCTGCACTCTTCGTGGCACTTCTCTTGTAACCGCCAAAGTGAGAAAATCATGTCAATTGTCACTTTTCCAGCTCTGAAGCTGCACTGAAACTTGGTAGATGTGTGATGCCAGGCTCTGCAATCTGGGCGGAGCAATGTGAGCAAAGACATTTCTCACAATGCTTAACAAGGAGATGCCCAATCAATTGTGATAGTCACTTTGTCTATACACAAGGTACCATGAGGCACAAATCTTTTCTTCCAGCAAAGGCACAAACGATCATGGAGTTGCTGCAGCAGTGCTAGTTTTCTACTTCTGATGATTTCAGGTGGAATGCCATCGTTTCCTGGAACTTTATCACTGGCAGGATGGTCAATGGCCTATTCAAGCGCTACTATGTTGGGTCTGCTGTCCAGCTCCTCCATGACAGAAAGGTCTGGAATGGCACTGGTAGCTTCTTCAGTGACAGTGTTCTCTGTTGTTTTGAGTTTGAGGTAATGCTCCACCCACTTTTCCATCGACATGCAAGGTTCAGTGATGATCATCCCTGCCTTTGTCTTCAAGGTATTTTTGCTGCTGGGCCTGTCCCTTTCTTGATTCCTTCATACATCTCTCTAGCATCCCTGGTACAGCAGCAGATTGTATACTGTTGCAAAGTTTCAACCAGTATTGATTGGCACAGCCGAGCAGTCTGCTTGGGCTGGATTCCTACAGTTGTGAGCATCTAGGTTTTGTTTGCTGGGAACTTGCTTTTAGTTCAAATGCTCTCCTCTTGTTTGTGGTAACTGGCTCCATTTCAATCCAATAAGCCTCAAACCAGTCCATATTCCTCTGATCTCTTTCTCCAGTGAGTGCAGAGTTATAGATGGTGTTGTGCAGTGGATCCCACTTTGACACCGCACTCTGGCCTTGGGTTTTGTTGTCCAAAAGAGTCTGCGCAAGGACGTTGAAGAATTCCGGTCCTTTCTGGGTCAGTGGCACGGCAGATGTTGATCCAAGCGTGGTATAGTGGTGTGGTATAGTGGAATGGTATAGTTCTCTTGGCTGAAGGTTGACCTTGCTACACACCAGGGAGTGGTCAGTGTCACAGTCAGCACTGTGATGGCTACAAGTGAGGAGGATACTGTTGAGGGTGGTATGTCTGGTGATGATAAAATATAGCTGGTGTCGGTGGCATGATCTTGTATGTATCCAGGACACCTTGCAGGAAGTAGCCGTTTGTCACAGAGGGCAGAATTTTCAGTCTGGTGGGTGGGCATGATTGGCGGGCCTGGGAGCAGCTGGGGAATGGGCTGCCTGCGATTGGCACCTGACCGCGATTTCACGCCGGCTGGCCAATTATTGGCTAGCCAGCGTGAAAGGTACGAGGAAAGGCTCAATGCTGCCTGTGGGGGGGGCGGGAAGAGAGCGAGCGCGGGTGGGAGGGAGCGTAAATGGACAGCTCCCTGACGGCAGAGAGCTGCCTCAGGGAATTAACAACTTTAAAATCAATAGAGAGAATTTAAAATCCGGAAAAAATGTCCATGCAGCAGAATGCGTCACTTGTGCATTGACGTTATAAAAATTCTGTGCATAGATCTTTTTAATTTTTTGCTATTTAATTACAGAAACCTCATCCCGCCCTTGGATGAGGTTTCTTGAAAAATGCAAAGGCCACTGGCCGGTTTGCCCGCTCGCCAACCGTAAGGTTGGACGGGCAGCGAAAAATCCCTGTTAATTGACACTTTAATGGCCTCTTAATTGTCGGCGGGTGCGCTGCCGACTCTCGCGCACGCCCGCTGACCGAAATATCGCACCGGTGTGCGATGACATCAGGATACAGTCACCATGCACTATTTCACTCTCGAGCGTGTCAGGAGTGCGCTCACATGCCAAGCAGAAAATTCTGCCCGTAGAGTCTATGGTAATAGTGTAGCCTCAGCAACCTCTGTCTATTTTCATTCATCTTGCCAATTCCCTGGTGCCCTTTGCACATTGGCCAAGCTGTGTAGTCAGTACCCACCCTTGCGTTGCAGTTCCCTGGAAGGTACAATCCAACAGTACTGGGAACTCTGCTGATGGCAGAGTCAAGTGCCTCAGAGAATTGATCTTTGATATCTGGGACAAAGATGCGCATGAGGTTAACTGGGTCCACGCTTGCTGTCAAGGGAAGAGTAAGAAGCCTCTCTGAGCCTTCTGTGGGTGATTAAATCATTACAAGTAGAGTGTTTTTTTACTGTGTTATGAAAACCAAACTTATCTTAGTGTTGAGAGTGGAAGTCCCGAAGGACCGGGAGTGGGCTGCACATGCACAGATCGGCATTTTTACATTCCTTGGGCCCAGTGCAAAACAGTGTGGAAAACCCGGGTCAGGTGGCTGGGAGCAGAGTGCCATTGCCGGCAAGTGTCCCAGGCAAGGGACAGGGAGAGGGGGCACAGGGAGAGGCCCCAAATGGAGAGGGGACACGGAGAGGTCCCAGAGAGGGGCCAGGGACAGGAGAAGGTCCCAGTTCAGATAAAAAGAGAGGAGCAGAGAAACATGCCCCAAACAGAAAAAGGACTGTGGGACCAAGTGAGGAAGGCAGCTGGAAGTTGGTGAGTCCTTGCTGCGGGCCCCTGGGGCAAAAATCCCCCTTTGGAACAGCCAAAGGGGGCGCAGCCAAAGATTTGAAGTCGTGCTTGTGAGATGGTGCTTGAGTGTATGGTCGGGAATCCAGGGGAACAGAATCTTGGGAGATGACATTGAAACCCTGCAAGGTGGGCTGTTGTTGACATTGTCGGAGTTGGAGTGACTTTTGGAGAGAATTCCCAGGTTAGATCTTCAAAGGTAAACACTGGAATCCCTTGTGAGAGGGACAGAGTTTCAGTGAGGTTGGTTGATTCACAATGTTACTGATGTCTGGGTGGGTCATTGAGAAATCCATGGACTCTGTTTTGATCGCATTTGGCATTTATTGTGTAGTGTGATGTGTTCAGCCACAGTTTGCCTGTTAACAACCAAGTACCTCATAGTTCCCCTGAATGTTAGAGTATAAGATAGATAGTGTAAAGTGTTTTATCTTTCTGATCTTGTACAGTAAAATTTATTTTTGCTTGCTCAAAACCCATGGAATCTTGTGGTTTTATTCATGGACTAAATATCTCGAATCTCAAACTTTGCCTATTTTAAACAAAACGTTATTGCTCCCTACCCGAATCTTACAAAAACTTGGGGGTCTGGTCAAGGATCACAACAACTGGTAAATGCACTCAACTTTCATGCGTAGCCTCTTGCATTTTCCCTGTCAGAAGAACATGTCGTGTTTCTCCTTACGGGATCAGCTTTGAGCAATCCTGGTTTCTGGCAGCACAGAAATGTCCACATTGAGTCTTGTAAGTTCTTTGTCGATCACAGCTGTCTTTCATCCATCACCAACCTGCGGAAGGTTGTCGGTAAGGCCAGGACACGTTGTCCTTACATCCTAACTTTCAACGTGAAAGACTGGTTGTGTCTCCTTTATGAGATTGTCTTGCCTGGTGCACAGATTAGCAACCCAGGACATCACTGCAGGAGTTCCTCAGGTTATGTCCTAACCCTAAACATCTTCATCTGCTTCATCCAATGACCTCCCTCCGTCATGAGGTCAGATTGGAAATATTCACTGATGGTTGCACAGCAAACAGCACCATTCATCAGATACTGAAGCAATCCGTGGCCATATGGATAACACTCAGGCTTGAGCTGATAAGTGACAACTAATATTCACGCCAAACAAGGGCCGGGCAATGACTATCTCCAACAAGAGATAATCAAACCATCTCCCCTTGATATTCAATGGCGTTACCATCACTGAATCCCCCACTATCAACAACCTGGGGGCTACCATTGACTAGAAGCTGAACTGAACCAGCCACATAAATACAGTGGCTACAAGAGCAGGTCAGAGGCTGGGAATTCTGCAGTGAGTAACTCAACTCCTGACTCCTCAAAGCTTGTAAATCATCTACAAGGCACAAGTCAGGAGTGTGATGGAGTGCTCTCCACTGGCCTGGTTGAGTACAGCTCCAACAACACTCAAGAAGCTCAATACCATCCAGGACAAAGCAACCCGCTTGACTGGCACCCCATCCACTATCTTAAGCATTCACTCCCTCCAACAATGACGCACAGTGGCAGCAGTGTGTACCATCTACAAGATGCGCTGCAGCAACTCACCAAGGCTCCTTCAACAGCACCTTCTAAACCTACGACCTCTACCACTTAGGAGGACAAGGGCAGCAGACACATGGGAACACCACCACCTGAAAGTTCCCTTCCAAGCCACTCACCATCCTGACTTTGAGCTATATTGCCGCTCCTTCACTGTCACTGGGTCAAAATCCTGGAACTCCCTCCCTAACAGCATTGTGGGTGTACCTACACCACACGGACTGTAACAGTTCAAGAAGGCAGCTCACCACCACTTCCTTGAGGGCAATCAATGCTGGCCTAGCCAGCAACATGCACATCCTGTGAACAAATAAATAAAAAAAACTCGCCTGTTGAGAGATGGATCTCTAAGCTCCAAGCACCCATTGAAACAAGTGCTGTGGCAATACCTGATTCAGGGCTGCCCAGCTTGAGGCAGATGTAACTATCCAACGAGATGCCATGATCTCTCTTACCATCAGAAGTAACCCCTGGCATTTGTGCCAACTTAAACCACAAAGTTGAAGTGCCCTCTTCACAGCACAGCTTGAGCAAATAATATGGAGACCCTGAGTTGCCCAAGCATCGGGAATCCCTGCCGACATTGCTAGTATTGTCCAGAGGAAAGGATATAATCAATACTGTTTGGTACCAGCTCTACTGCAGGAGTTGCTGGAAAGCTGCCTGATAGATGACAGATTACGAGCTATGGTACTCCATTCTGGATTTTCTGTCAGGGTCTACTCCTTTAGCCTTCTTCTCTCCTGAGACACCCACAAGGCAGTGGAGCTGTTTAACCAGAGCTTGGGGTCTGGTTCATGGTACCAGTGTGTAACCACATGCTGGTGGGCCTCTATGCCACACACCTGGGGACCAGGCCTTTTCTGAGTCCCCTGTAACTTTGTCTGTGTCTGCAAGTTTACATATGTCGCCACAAGGAGGCATTATGTAGGGCTTGCTGATGAAAAGGCTATGTCCTGGTGGGAGAGGTTTACGCAGTCAGCCTCTCTTTTCATGGATAGCCAGCAGTGAGAACTGAAAGCAAGAGGTGACAAGCGGGCAAACCACATGCACCACCCACTGTGTTAACACACTTGGCACCTCACATCAACTGGAGGCATAAACTCTATAACTAAAAAGCTGAAAAAAAATATTTTTATTAGGAGCTTCCATTTCACTGAGGAGACATCCGGCCAATCTGTATCCAACAACCTGCTCTGAAAATTCTGCTCATATTGTGACAGCTGTGACAAATTCCATCATAGCAGCTGAGCCAATCCACAACATTCAAAAACAAACAACATTCAAAATGAAACAACCTGCAACATTCTAAAAGAAAAAGTCAATTTGCCCTATCTCCCAGTATTAACGGATCCTTTAAAAAATTCCAGGATCTGGATCCGGCTGTGCATCTTTGCCCGAAGCTGATCCATTCTTCCTTGGGCCATACCCTGCCTGTGTACCCAGTTTTGTTGAAATCCAGTATTGAGATATATTGTTTATAGACAAACAGACTAACAGACGAAAACATTACCTCTGCCCACCTTCAGTTAGGGAAGTAATGACTCCGAAGTGGGTAAGGATGAATTTGCCTTGTCTAGTCAAATGTTCACATTTGGTTATCAAAATGAACTTCTTAATGCTCTGTACCAGATACCAAAATATCCTATTCGAGCATAGTTGGCATGTCCTTCTTTGGTGCTAGGTGATTAATCCAGAAGAAGAGCACAAATCACCCAGGTATGATCTCATGAACAAAGAGGATAAAATGAATAGGAAAGAAAGATTTGCAATGATATAGCACCTTATAATACACCAGAAATGTCTCAAATCGCTTCACACATAAATTAACCTTTCAAGCAAATGCTGGTATGTCGGCAGTGCTGCAGCTAATTTGTGCAAAGCAAGATCCCACAATGAGTGATGTTTCTTGAGGGCCAAAACACCATAAGAATTCACTGATTTTCTTTCAATAGTACCAAGGAATCTCTAAAATTTGCTGGAAGCACCAAAAGATACTAAGAGAACCTCTGTTTAATTTCTTACCCATAGGAAGGTACATCTCAGTTATGCAGGAGAGAGTCAGCCCAATTTACATGATCAAGCCTTGGAGTTGTACATGAACCCCTAACTTCCTAATTCTGGAGTGACAGCGCTACCATGTGAGCCAAGCTGACATCTGACCCAAACTGGGCACCAAAACAATGCCATTATTGTCATCTTGAGCCTTTGGCTATGCTGTTGCTACTCTGTTGTGTCTGATTTATTGGAATGCAAGAAAAATGTAACCAGTTCGAATATAGAGCAAAAATAATTATCTAATGGCCCTGTTAAAGCATAATCAAAGAGCCCAAAGCTTAGATTGACCTCCCCTTGCACTATGACTATAAGTTCATCCATACCCCTTCATCGTTCCCATTTCCCATTTGTCTGCCACACCCCACCACCTCCCTGAGCCCCACCCCACCCCACGAACAGGAACCTGCTTTATTCACCCTTTAGATTAATGGATCCTCATTAATTCCAGCATATTGATGGGGGATGACCACATCATTAACTTGTTTCTTTCAGTTAGATCAGTCACTTTATGTAGTATGAAGACAATTTTAACAGATCACGGGTTGAAGAGATATTCATGAAATTCACAAAGAAATAAAACATGGAAAAATGGAAACAATTGACAGTTAGAATTTCTTTTCCACATGAACACTGCAAATAAGGGGGTTGGTTAACTCTGTTGGCTTGTAGGCTAGCTAGCTAGTTCAGATTAACACCAGCAGCATGCATCCGATTCCCATTCCAGCTGAGGTAAACTGGGGATCTGCCTCCTTGCCCTATCCCCGAGAGTGGAAGGCAAAAGCAAAGCACCACTAACAAAAAAAATCTGTCAAGAGAAACAGCTCAAAGTGAAGCATCCACAGACAATGAGCCAAGGATCTGCCTTCAGCAGAGCACATGTAAATGAAAATGAACTACAAATGAAGACATATCCAATAGGTCCCCAGTTTTATTCGATAACACTTAACATTAGAATCTTAGAGAAAATTATTTTATTGACATTAAATGACAGAAAAAATATATTTTGATGGTGGCAAAGGGCATTCTGTTCTGAAAAGGTTAAAAACGTTATTAATATTCTATGCAGAAATACTAAATAGCAATAACATTTGAGTCTGCATTTATAAATCATGGCAATAAAAGCACTGAAGTATAGAAAAACCTCTCTATAATGGCCACCCAAGGGACTATCCAGAAATGATCTTTATAGACAGCTAGCCATACAGATAAGATTTGTTTCCATATACAAAAATGCATTGGAACTGAAGCATAGTGATGCTTGCAAGCCTTTTTTTTTCTAATAAAACATTGTTTACAGCACAGCTTTCAATTTCCTATTAAGTGTTGATGCTTGGATAGATTTAACTTCAACTGGAATTATTATTAGCAAGGAAGGGTAAATCGGACAGTGGCAAAATTACCCGAATCCTTAAGAGCCAATTCAATCAATAATTAATGCAATGGGAATAATAGGGAAATCCTGGCATTATTTAGGGAAACTTCAGGCTGGTCTTAATGCTGCCCTGAGCATGCCAAAAGTGCACAGAAATGTTGTTGAATGTTGAAATGTTCATACAGCACCAGCTTCACAAAAGAAGATGAAGCACCTATTCTTACCAGGCCTGCCTAGTCTCAATTAGTTTGCAGTGAGACTCACTGTTTGTAGGGGAAACATGTCACTTGTTTCTGTGTTTCTTGAGAGGAGCAAAGTGTACACACCTTCATTTAATGTGCTTGTTATTTAATCTGTCGCAATTGTTTTAATCAAACTGAAAGCAACACTCTGAGCTTGACAAATATATTTATGCTCCCAGTGATGATTTGACACTGATAGGATACTCTTAAGACTTTTTAGGCTCAATAGGCATTGACAACCTTACAGTATTTACATTACAACAGTGACTACACTTTCAAAGCACTTCATTGGCTATGAAGTGCTTTGGGACATCCTGGGGCTATGGCATTACATAAATGCAAGCCTTTCCTTCTTTAATAGAATTATTTTCCAAAATGCAAAGTAGGCTAGTGACTTATCACAATCATTTCTTTTATGCTTTTTAGTGGCATTAATTAGGGTGCATGTAGACTGCACTAAAAATACTGCTATATAAATCTGGATTCTGTTTGCACTTCCCTCCTGATCACTTTTTAAACCTATTTGAAATTGGTGTAAATGTTCAGTGATCAGGGACTCTCATGTGCCTATTCTCTAAGCATTCATATTTCTACCTGTTGGGGGGAAGCTCAGCACATGTGTAACAGCACCCAGCATGACTGTAACTAAAAATTGATGAGTAATCAGGCAGTATGGCACATTCCCATATTTATTGTGGACAGATAGATGAGGCTCTATCACACTTCAAGTGAAAGTAAAGTTTCATGCCCCAAAAAGCACTTCAAAGCGTGCATACCTTTCCAGAAAAAATGAATATTTTAATTATGCTATAAAGTGATACTATGAGGCTGAAGGAAAAAAATGCCAAAATAATTTATGAAAAGGTAATGCCCTTAAGCAAATATAATCATTTAGTAAAAGCATACTATTTTTCTTGTTCATTGCCATTAGTGGAAAATAACTCTGGGCTGTTTGTAGGTGAATTGTAGGTGGAGACAGCTGGACCAGAAACTCCTCAAAAGCAGTCAAAGGGTAGAAGACGATACATTGTCCCCACAGCAGCTGAGGAAGCTCAGTTTCTCAATTTCCTCATCTTCCTTTGTATCATCATTGATGGCAGGGCTTTTAGATACCAAGAGACTTCTTTCCCTGCTCTCCATACTTGGCCCACTACACCTCCCTCGCTTCTCATTTAAAAACTTTTGCAAAACTTATCTATTCACCCAAGCTTTTTGTCCCTCCCTAAATGCTTACCCCAGCTCAGCACTCTGCTCCTCCACTATTATAAAAAATTACCTTGACAAATGTTGTGCATTGAACATGATGTGCAGATGCTAATGTTGCTGCTGCTGCTCTTACCGTTGTTGTCAATTTCCATCATTACCTGAGCTGCAGCCTGAGTTCGTATTTACGCTGCATGGTGTCCTGACCAAGGGGGAGTTCTGCCCATTCCTGGATTTACAACCGCAACTCTTCAACAGTTAAAGATTGTAGAAGAAGGGAGAATTGCTGTTCTCTAAACATTGAAATGAATATCAGGTAAATTCGAAAAGGCATTCAAATATTCCTATAATCTTTAGATTTACTGTGCAACTTTAGTGTCAGTGACAAACGGATATCATTTTGCACCACTGCCAAACTTGCAGTGCAAATGCAGTCCAAATCACTGCGTTGTTTCCAAGGGTTCTACAGTTTGGTGTCAGAGGCCCCAGCCAAACTCTGAAGGACAATAATCTCTGAAGAATCTGGAGGTATGTGCAACCAAGCTACATCAGTAGGTTTGCTAATTAACAAAACTATCATATTATCTGACCTCCGTCAATTTATATGCATGTGGCTCAAGATGCGATGCAGTTGGATGAAACCAGTTGGGATACTACCACTTGTGTTTCCTTTATCCAGAATAATCGGATTACTCTTTGCCTAAGCCTGATGGAGAAATCCTTAAACTCTGCAAGTAGAGAGTTTCACTCTGTTTTTCAGATGAGATAGTGATCAACTTCTCACGCTTGCATATTAACACAGTGAGGCTTCTTTCAATAGATTTCTCCACATTCAGAGTGAATCTTGCTTCTTTACTGTGGTGGTGTGTTATTGCCCTTTGATATTGGTGGCACAACCAGAGTATCTTCTATAAGCTTCTTAGACACCAAAAGATTGTGGCTTAGTGAGTCTTATCTTGTGGGCACTACAGCATCATCTGTAGGTTACACTTGATCATTATCAGAACGTTGCTGTGAAATGTGGCTTTTTTGAAACTTACTCTATTGTTCACTTAACTATAGCTTGGAATACTCCTGCAGTATAAAAATAATGCAAAATCACGTGGCAGATATGTGAAGAAATATGTTACCCAGATAAGTATTTTAAAATGTGTCTGTATATTGTCACTTGAAATGTGTATTGTACAGTACCTTTAAAATGGTAACTAAATCTTTGGGACTGGTCCCTATTCTCTTCATGACTAAGGGCTTAGCAAACATAGGATCAGCCAAGAACAGCCTATTTTAGGTACATGATCTTTCATGAGTGTGAGGTCTCACTCTCTTGTTTCAGATTTACTCCCTGGAGGTGCTTTTCACACCCATTGGATGGATACTTGTGGTTGTTTTCACATCACATGTTGTTTGGCAGGCTGCATTTACTTGAAGAGCTATTTGCTGGTGTTGGTATGATGACATATTTCCCTGAAAGCCAAATATTAATGACTTCTTCAGTAAAAAAATCTACACTCTAATCTCTCTGAAGCAGGGGCAGGCATTAGCTTTACCTCCACTATTTCCCAGTCCTACTTCCAAAGGAAACAACATCAGACTTGTTCAGAAAGGTGAGATGACTCATAGTTCTTAAACTGATTCATTTCTGTGATCTCAGTTCCTATTTGATTTGATGACTGGACATACTGCTGGTCAGTTAAACACAAGTCAAAAACATGAGTGCATTGACAGGAAATTAATGAATTTACTGACAGTTTGATGCAAGATACTACAAATATCCATTAGGAACAAAATCTAGGCTCACTTGTTTTATTCCCAAGTTAAGATGCCTTGTAATTTATGATGCAAACCCCCTATTTGACTCCTATATAACTATAATGTAAATGCATTTGAGCCATGATAGTTGTCCTCAGCCAACAGAAGACATGTTTGAGAAAGATCACCATATCAGCTTCCAAAGATAGAAAGGCCAACAAAACAGGTTCATGAAACAGAAGAACGATTGATAGCAATCCCACAGTTCTGCATTCCAAATGTCAAGGGGCGGAATTTTACAGCCCAGTGACAGCAGGGGTGGAGCCATAACATGCGACGGGCCATTCAAAAGTCCATTGACTTTGGCGGGACTGTAAAATCCCATCGGCGGTGGAGCCCAGTGTCGGATTTTAACAGTGAAACGTTCGCATTCATGTTCACTGGGGAAGATGGTAGTCAGTGCTTTGGTTAATGCAGACAATGATTGTGGGCTCTTGTGCAAATCCTGATGAATGCTGATTTTACCTGATTAATTATACCCAAAGTGAATCATAACAAATGACTGTGAATAAGGAAGTCTATAAGTAGGCTGCAAACTTGTTGGTTCAAATCAAATCTGAATTAACAGTGGTGTCCCAGTAAATTATACAGATGAGTGCATTATTCCCAACTAGAATGTGGTACATTTGAGTCTCAAGGCTGCCTGGCACTCCTGCTCACTTGGATGAATTCAGCTGAAACAGTGTCAAAAGGTTTGCTATAAAGTAGGTGGGAACCATAGCAGAATAATGGTAGTAATGAAGACATTAGGAAAGGACTCAGGGTCATTTCAGTTCAGGAATACAGGTGTAGGCATCCTTTGTGTTTAACAAATACTGTAACAAATTATTAAATATAATTTCTTGCACAGAAATATGAGAATAAGTTAAGTAATAGCCCATTGGTATTTATAGTCATGCAAAGATCACACTAACTATAGTTCAGGACCTGAACTTAAAGTGATCTCCCAGGGTATGTAATTAGGGCTGCCCCAATTCAGCTGGGAAGAATAATTAAGTGAATAACAGTATTGTTTATACTTGGCCATGGATCATGATTTAACTGCAAATTCACAAAGCATTCTGAATATTCAGCTCAGTATTAGTAGGATGGTTCATTTTTCTATAGTGATATTGATTCATTTCTATGTCTATTCTGGGTCTATACTCGATGGAGTTTAGAAGGATGAGGGGGGATCTGATTGAAACTTACAGAATACTGAAAGGCCTGGATAGAGTGGACGTGGGGAAGATGTTTCCATTAGTGGGAGAGACTAGGACCCGAGGGCACAGCTTCAGAGTAAAGGGAAGACCTTTTAGAACAGAGATGAGGAAAAACTTCTTTAGCCAGAGAGTGGTGAATCTATGGAATTCATTGCCACAGAAGGCTGTGGAGGCCAGGTCATTGATTGTACTTAAGACCGAGATAGATAGGTTCTTGATTGGTAAAGGGATCAAAGGTTACGGGGAGAAGGAGGGAGAATGGGGTTGAGAAACTTATCATCCATGATTGAATGGCGGAGCAGACTCGATGGGCCGAATGGCATAATTTCTGCTCCTATGTCTTATGGTCTTATTTCAAATAGGTATTTGTAAGCGTAACAAAGTTGAACACTATACAGTTTAATTTTCTCAGGTAACATGCTGGATAAAACACTTTCATCAAATTCACTTACGCACAATTTTAACACAATAGCTGATGGGTTTATTTTGGGATTGTGCACCTCTGTGATATTGGAGGAATGTATACCTGTGATGTAAATAGTGAGAAATATGTGCTAATTTCAGAGCTCAAGAAAACAAAAAGCGTGGAGATATTCAGATTGATGAAGTATGAGTCTGAAGCAGTTCATTTTAAATGGATCAGGATAGTTGGGCAAGAAATGTTACTTTCACACTGCAGGAGCCACAAGCAAAGCAGTGGTTTAATAGGCACATCTGTTCACATATGCTGATTAATTTTTGTACTTCTATAATATTACATATTTACAGCACAGAAGCAGGCCATTCAGCCCAACAGGTATAGTTTTTAACCAGTGTTTATGCTCCACACGAGCCTACTCGCACCATTCTTCACCTAACCCTGTCAACCTATCCCTCTATTCCTTTATCTCCAATGTGATTATCCAGCTTCCCTTTAAATGCATCTATGCTAGTCACCTCAGTTAGTCCTGGTAGTAGCAAGTTCCACATTCTAACCACTGTCTGGGTGAAGAAGTTTCTCCTGAATTCTCTATTGTGTTTATTAATGATAATCTTACACTTACAAACATCAGTTCTGGTTTCCCTCACAAATGGAACATCTTCCCTACATCCACCAAGTCCTTTCAGAATTTTAAAGACCTCTATCAGGTCATCTCTCAGTCTTCTCTTTTTTAGGAGGAGTCCCAGACTGTTCAATATTTCCTGATGGATATAACCTCTCAGTTCTGGTATAATTCCAAGGATCTTTGTCATACTTTTTCTAGTGCATGGAGACCAGAACTGTTCACAGTATTCCAAGTGCAGTATAACCAAGGTTCTATACAAGTTTAACATAACTTCTCTGTTTTCAGTTCTGTCTCTTTAGAAATGAAATCCAGCTCTTTGTTTGCATTTTTATGGCCTTATTAACGTGAATCATTACTTTTAGTAACTCCCTGATTCCAATGCACGTCTTCTTCATTAGGTGCTATTTTCCAAGGAGCATGTGACCTCTTTATCCTTCCAACCTAAACCTCACTCATCTATATTGACAGTCATTTGCCAATCACTTGCCAATTCTGCAAGTTTATGAATGTCTTCCTCTATTTTGTTGCAATACTTTTCTGTAACAGCATTCCAATTTGATGTCATCTACAAATTTTGAAATTGTGCTACTGATTCCTGAGTATAAATCATCTGTGTAAATTATGTCAGTGGTTCCAGTGCTTCCAACTTTTCCCAGTGTCACGGACAAAATTTGCGTGTTTTCTTACTGTCCATGATTAATGTGTTTTGTATGTGGGGTTATGTGTGTTTTCTTACCCTCAGAGTGATTGTCCCAATTTAAATAAGCAGCAAGCTTCTTCGTCAGTCTTAAAATAAAGGATGTTATTTATTATCCCGTACTTGTCCCGGAGGTTTAAAATGCAATGTCTCACTGACCTCAAACACAAAGATTAGGTACAGATGAAGAAAAAAATCACTGCGAGCTACGAAGTCTGATTGTCTTGGTCAATCTTTCATGGTCAGCCTGTAATTCCTTAGATGAGTTGATGTTTTTAGTTGAAGTGAAGTTCTTGTAAGCAGAGGATTCCCAGTAAGCTGTGAGGCTTCTTGCATTTGAATTTTCAGGAGATTGATTCTCAGGTGATCTTAAAGTTGGAGCAGGCTATAGAAAGTCCTTCTCCCACTTTCAAGGTATTGCTATTGATTACCTTGGCTACTAAGTTGGCTTGCAGCTGGTTTGATGGCTATTGTGATGGGCTCGGATGGAATACTGTCTCTGCAATCAGCTTTTGCGGTTTTTAAAAGTAGACAGAAAACATGGCTGTGCCCATTATGTGACTTGTACTTGCCCAAAGACATGTGGTGTGTTGATTACACATCCTGTGTTGTCCTTTGACGCTTTGAAATTCATCCTCTCTAGTTTGGATGAGGGACCATCATAATACAATGAAATGTCAATGGGATCCATTTCACATTTGGCTCAAATACATTGAGTTTCAATGTTTTGTTTGTGTATGGCGTAACAGAAAGATGAACTGGTTGGAATACTATAGTTCTTTTTAATTGTTGGTCCATCCTTAAACAAAGGGATGTGTGAATTTCGAGGATGGCTGTGAATGTCAATATTTAATTAGATATTTGCTTGAGACTCAGGACCGTCTTACTCAAAATGCTAAAAGTCACATGATTTTCAGTGGCCATTTTAATAGACTGTTTGTGCTCAAAATGTTTAAGTATTGCCTGAAAGTTCATAATATCCTGGAGCACGACACCAGACTGAGTAATTACCTTTAACCCCTATTCTTTGATTCCTGCTTTATAGTCAAGGTAATTTCTATTCTGCTACTGCTCCCCTGACTTGATATGTTTTGACCCAGTCAGGAGTGTAATTTGTGGTACCTTATTGAAGGCTTTATGGAAATCTAAATATATTACTTCTACTACATTGCCTTATCTGCCCTTTCTGTTATGTCTTCAAATAGTTCAATAATGCTTGTTAAGCATGATCCTCACTTTTAAAATTTGTGCTGACTACTCTATTATATTTACAGTTTCTAGATTTCTCCTGGACTCCACTCACCATTTAAAATTTTTCCCATTGCTGTTCTATTTCTTGGTTGTCAGTAATTTTTTTTTGTTTATTTTCCCTAGTTCCGTTCACATCCCGTAAAAAATCAGCTTTCTCCAATGTATTACTTTTCTCTTTGTCTTCCCTATCTTCTTCTCAATCTTTATCTTAAACCCTGTTATAATTTGATCACTATTTCCTAGATGTTCTCCTATACATATTCTTCTTATTGATTCTGGTTCAGTTTGCACTATTCGATCCAGCAGATCTCCTTGGCCAGAATCTTCTGTTTGGCGTGCAGGGGCAGGCCTTGCTCGCCGACACGTAAAATGACACGCAGTGACATCAGGGGTGCATCCCGATGTCACCACGTATCATTCCGATCTTCAATTCGGCAGGCATGCACCGGAGTCGGCTGTGAGCCCGATGAACTGTCAAAGACCTGTTAAGGCCATTAATAATCTAATTGAAGTAATTGTCAGGGCTTCCTGTCCAAACTTAAAGTCAGTGGGCAGGTGAAGAGCCCAGGCAGCCTTTGCATTTTTCATGGAACCTCATCCACAGGCAGGATGAGGTTTCATGAAGGGCTTATTAATTCAATAAAATGTTTCAAGAAAATTCATAAACATGTCCCAGCTCATGCGACAATGTCATACGAGGGGACATGTTTGAATAATTTTATTTATTCTTTTTTTCAATTTTTGATAACGAAATTAATCTCCCCAAGGCAACTCACGCTGGGCAGGCCTTAATTGGCTGGCCCCCATAAAATGGCGGCATGCAGCCAATCGCGGGCAGCGACTGGCTCCACATCCACTCCCAACCGGCCCGCCTGACAGGGAGAAAATTCTCCCCTTCTCTTGTTGGCCTTCATACATCTTTGGTAAGTAAGGAGTCTTACACACATTATAAAAAACTCTATATCCTACGTGCCTTTTGGTATCTCTTCTTGCCAGTTTCTCAGGGTGGTTAAAAATATTCCCATGATTATTATTCTATGTCCTTTACACATTACACATATTTCCTTACATATTTCTTCCTCTACCTCCTTTCCACTATGAGGTGAACTGTAGTATTCCCCTATAAGAGTGCTTGATCCCTTCTTACCTGTTATTTCAACCCAAAAGGATTCTGTTTCTAACCTCTTATGTCCTTTCTTTCCCGCTGTCGTTATGCAATCTTTAATTAGTGCAGCCACTCCAGTTACCTTCTCCCTTCCCTATCCTGGCTAATTATGTTATAACCTAGGGGAGAATGTTCACATGCCAATGCGTAAAATGACACACGGTGACATCGGGCGTGGGTCCCCACATCACCGCAGGTCATTCAGACCTTTCGTTTGGTGGGGGCTCACCAGAGACAGCTGCCCGCCCGCTGAACTGTCAAAGTCCTGTTAAGGCCATTAAGAAACCAATTCATATAATTATCAACAATGCAGATGCATCAGTAGGAGCAAGAACCCAAGCAGATTTTTCCTCTCCCTTGTCTAATAATGGAAAGTAATATTGGAATAAGTGCAAAACAAGCTGCTGACTTGCTATTGCTTGATTTAGCTTTCACCCAGGACAATTTTATACCCTATATCTTCGCAACACCTGTTCCTTGAAGATGCTCAAAGTGGCAGTCAATGTATTTATCATTGGATTGCTTGGTGAAGCAAGTCAGGACAGATTTGGAGGACCTGAAAAAGCTGCTAGAGAATTTTGAGGATGCCCCATGCCAAAGGAATACCATCTCAGCAAAACCATCCCTGCAGAATGAATATTACAATTAGCAACAAGCACACAGAAACTGGAGTCTGACTGGTTTGATGGCCCCAGGGAAACAGCAAAACTCTCTAACAGATGACCAGCTCTGCAGGTTTTTTGAGCACACCTTGAAGGACAAAGGGTGGAATTTTACACCGGCGGGATTTTATGGTCCCACCAAAGACAGTGGAGTTTTGAATGGCTTGCCGCATTTTATGGACCTGCCCTTGCTGTGAAAGAGCTGGAATTTTCTGGCCCCACCATGGTGGGATCCGCTGTGGGGGAAGCAGCAGGCCAGACAAAAACCCATTGACTTTCAGCGGGACTGGAAGATCCTGGAAGGTCCTTTGTCTTAGTAACACTCTTATCAAGAAACTGTAAACCAAAATAAGGAATGTCTAATGCAACCTGCTAGAAACATCTCAGTAACATCAAGACGTTCTTTGTGAAAGAGGAAAACCTTAACTATCAAAAAGGTAACCAAACCTGGACTGCCTTAATTCTGCCCAGATGCTGACCAGTTGCAATTAGAATGACAATCAAATGTTAGTGCTGTCCAGCAACTATGTCAAGTGAGAGTACTTTAGTACAACTGAAGACTTTGCCAAATTGCTTATAATTGGATCAAACTAGCTAAACAAACCTACTTTCCTGAAATGAGTGTTCCACACCAGAAATGCATCTGTAAGGTTAACATCTCTTTGAACTACTGAGGTGATACAATTCTCTGGTATCAGTAAGAAGACTTGAGAATAGTAATAATATTCATTGTGGGAGCATAGTCTAAAATATACCAGTCATTTACATGTGTGGCTTGTGCCTCTGTACAAAGAATGTAACCAGTCTGTGATGTGACAGTCTGTATCATAACTTTTCTGCATTAAATATTCTCACGTTAATTTTTAGCTGTGCAAGTATTGCAAATCTGACAAGAAACTTTACTAAATGCTTTGGAAAGGATTTTCTTTTAGCTTTGTCCTGATGGCTAGTGAGTACATTTTTTTTCTGGAATTGACAAGGAATGTCAAAGGCTCATTACTATTCACGCCATTGTTCACAAACAGACGCTCATCAGCTCAGAGTCATTTGGCTAATACCTCAGGTTTGTGAAATGCCAACGCATGTAAGTTTGCTACTGTGAAAGAAGACAATTGGTAATGGCTGATTCATCAAGGGATATTCTGAAAGAAAGGTGGTTGATGCCTCAAGATTAACATTTGTGACATGGGGGAATTCTGCTTTGATCTAAGTTGCCATAAACCTGCATAGTGAAGTATATTTGGAGTTGACTCGCCCTGTTCTCCATTTATTTTCATGTCCGAGTGGTGAAACAGTATTCTGTAAGACACGCAACCCTAAAAACAAGCTGAGAGTTCTGAGTACTTTGCTGTTTACAACTTGGTATAAAATAGTGTGTATGTTTCACATTGTCCTGTGCTGCTGCATTGATATTACATCTGTATGTATTTCTCATATTAAATGTAACTTACAGTTGGCATCTTTTCCACCCATCAGCGAGCAGGAGTGCTTGGTGGGAAATCACTGCAACATCTGGTATGTAACCCAGCAGTAAAAGTGTAGCTGTTAATCCTGTGGGATAATACTTCCATATGCAGCAGTTTTAAATTGTGCATTTTGATTCTTAGGAGATACAGGTCCGCCTTTGGAAACTGCAATTAGCTATGAACACGGATATACATTTGGATATCTCTATAATCCAGGTAATTTTGCAGAATTCCAGCACTGACTATCAACCACTGCCTTAATTGATATATGCCTAGCATTTAGGATCATATGGCATTATCAAGAAGAACAGCGAGTACTGCTAGTGTTCTGACACAAATCCCTCCTTCAACAATATCACTAAGATCCAGGAAAAAGTGGCCCCCTTTGTTTGGCACCCCATCCACAAGCATTCATTCCCTCCACCACTGGCACACAGTGGCAGCAGTGTGTACCATCTACAAGATGCAATGCAGGAACTCACCAAGGCTCCATAGACAGCACCTTCCAAACCCACGACCACTACCATCTAGAGGGACAAGGGCAGCAGATACTTGGGAACACCACCACCTGGAATTTCCCCTACAAGCTCTGCACCATCCTGACTTGGAAATATGTCGCTATTCATTCATTGTCGCTGGGTCAAAACCCTGGAACTTCCCTAACAGCACTGTGGGTGTACCTACACCGCATGGACTGCAGCGGTTCAAGAAGGCAGCTCACCACCACCTTCTAAAGGGCAATTAGGGATGGGCAGTAAATGCTGGCCTAGCCAGCGACGCCCACATCCCGTGAATGAATATTTTAAAAAGAATTATTGTGGGGCCTACTGTGCATAAAACGTCTGTTCCATTTGCTTACATAACAAGATTTATTTGGTCAGTTAGATATCTCAAACACATGAAAATCCATCACCATGTTTAACAAAATTACTGAGAAATGTGCATGTATCCTTGTTCTGGAGTCCACAATTTCTTCCTATTGGAACACCTCCTAAGTACAGAGAGGTTTGGTGTAGGTTGCAGGCCAATGGTTTAGTGGCCACAATGTGCACAGAATTATTGCTGGAGTTTATCCAGTTAAAACTACAAGGTTTACTACCCAACCATTATGACTCTAGCTTACCAGTTTATCTGAAACCCAGTGGAACGAATCCAGTGTTAGATCTATCCATCCAAGTTCCATTATTGACAAAATCTCACTGTTCAATTACCAGTGGGGCTCTGGAGTCTTATGGACCTGCTTAGTTTCGATGTTGGATTATCGAGCCTGGTGTTGGATGGTTTTGAATTTACAGGTGTATCATCTTGACCTCAAAGATATCCTAATTCCTTCCCCCAACAAGGAACATTGTTAGACAGCTGACGGGCAGCAGAACTGTTGTAACAACCCAATTGGTTGAAGCTGCCATCCAATCTTAATCTGGCCTGGACGTGACTCCTGTCTTATACTGTGTGTGACCCAGTTGGAAAAGCAATTGTTACACTTCAGGAAGGGAGACTCATCATCAGGGTCTGTCTTTTTCTGATCGTTCTGCGGATCACTCGAACGCCTGACGTACAAGCTGCAACAACCCACAAAGAAAATCACTTCGAGAGCTATTGATGCCGACAGATATCAATATCTAACTTAAACATATAGAGCACCACCTGGAAGGTGACACATTCCACTTAGACAACTATTAGCTTGACACAGACCATTCTGCCTGCTATAGTTTAATCATTTCCTTTTCACTTTTCTATTTAGTACATTTTCATTCTTATCCTATTATTTTAGAATCAAAACACGCAAACAATTAATGCCACTTAGAATTAAATTACGCGTAATAACCTTGTCTATCAGAATAGTAGGTGGGAGTGATTACAACTCTTCATGGAGGAGTTCATATGATTGCATAAACCACAAAGCCAATGTATTGTCATCTGCCTCTTAAGTAATCCATTTTAAAAAGTAATGCTACTTTCGACAATAAATACAGTCGTGCTATTCTGAATAATAAAAATTTAAGTCTGATTTACTGTTGCAATCTGTGGAAGGCACTTTTGTCCTTGATGGCAGTTGTCAGGGTTGACACTGATGGCCAGGACATTCCAATCAGTTGAGGTGTGACGACATCCTCATTGAGGGAATAAATCTGGAATCTCACCACTGACACAGCTACCTCATTGATCAAATTATACTGTTGAACTATGCCCCCTTTAAAATAGCCGGCTTCCATTCAGACAGCTGGCATTGGGCTAATGATGTCCCAATAATGTTGTAATATAAAACGTGAAACCTTGGGGTGGGCCGAGCGGGAGCAGGCGCGGGCGGGTGTGGCCCCGATCACCGCCCGCGATCGGATCCGCGCCACCATTTTACGCGGGCGAGCCAATTAAGGCCCACCTAGCGTAGTGCATGACTCCCGTGGATAGCGGGAGTGGGCGGGCGGCGGGGGGCGTGCACAGGCTGTCAGGTCCAATGGCAGCCCGACGGCCTGTTTAAACGATGGCCTGGCAGCCTTTGCAAGGCTGCTCACAATGGCTGGAAGAAAAGCACATCAGAAAGGTGGTGTGCACCACACAAGTCCATAGGGTAGGCAATCGGGGGAGGCCAGGCCGGAGGGCAGGCCATCGGGGCAGGCCAGGTCGGAGGGTAGGCCAGCAGGGCAGTGTACCCCTCGTTTTTGCGACGAGTGCCTGGCTGCCCCCTGGAGGGGGTGGCAGCGCGACGGGAGGTCCTTCTTCCGAGGGACACCTGACCAAACATGTGTGGGGGGAGGTGGCCGAGAGTGTCAGCTCCCATGATGTGGTTCGGCGCACGTGTGTCCAGTGCCGTAAAAATTCAACGCCCTCTTGCGCTCGGAAAGGGTGAGCACCATGTTACCTCAGGTTATTTAATGCAGCCATCACCCTTCCCCCCCCACACACCCCCGCCAACTCTGAGTACAGTAACAGCATTGAATCCCTCTCAGCATGTATCCCTCGCTGGGTGTGCCAGCAGATATTGCCCATGCCCAGTTCATCCTGGGAGGGTTGAGCTGGGATGTGTTCAGCATCCACAGCACGTGTGACACTGACACCCAGAGTATAGAATGGGGGTGAAAGTCAAGGGTCTGCACCTAGGCAGAGCGCTGGAACTGGGAAGCATGTCAAAGTCAGGGTGCTAACATGCCGGGAGGGGAGCTTCTAATTGGCGGGGCAGCAATCCAGTGCTTGTGCAATCCATCTGCTGGTGTTTGTGCTCCACGTGCTTGTGCTTCCTTGCTTAGCAAAGTGACACCTTGCGGTGCCACATATGAAGGAGGCAGCATTTGGCAGTGCGGGGTGTGGGGGGTTCAGCCCTGGCTTGTTTGGGTGAGTGTACGGCAGCTGTGGGGTGATGAAGAACTAGAGTCCTGCAATGTCCCACTCTGGCTGGGTTGGCAGGGATATGATGGCAATCCAGGTACAGGCAAGACTAATCAATGCTCCTCCCTCCTTCTCAAGAGAAGACTGCGCACAATTCCGCAGAGCGGATGTGGACTGGCAGAGGCCAGGCCCAGTTGGCGATTATAACACCGTACGAGCAGCAGGACATAGATCTGGAGAGGCGGCATCTAGGTCCACTGGTGGCAGTGAGGCTAGGGTGCCTGGGGAGGTATGTTTGGCCATCACTCAGGTCACCATGTGTGTCCCAGCAGCCATGGCACTGTTGAATGCTCAGTGATTGAAGTTAACAACATGACCATTGATTATGGAGGGATGAACGCATAATGATCCAGGGGAGCAGCATGCAAGTTGACATTGTCTGCACTGTAACTAATCACATGTCCTTCCTCTTCCATTCAGCATCACTGGGGCAAGGCTGGGAGGAGGAGGTAGAGGGCCCACCTCTCACCCCTGAAGCCCCAGAGCAAATCCACTCACCAGCATCACACCATCTCTGCCAGGCAGGCACCAGTGTAGATACTGGTACCTCGGTGGGAATTAGATCTTTGGCTAGTGTCCCGGGGCACAGCAGTGAGGGCACCTCACACTCGCTTGATGTGCCGGCAGAGACAGAGAGTGCTCAGAGTGCTGGCCCGGGCATACTTCAGGGAGGCAGGGACACCCGGGAGGCTTTAATCCGAAAAACCTTCAGCTAGCCCACCACAGATGGACCTTCAACATACACCAAGGCTGCAGGCTCCAAACTCGATACCTGAGTGCTATATCAGCCTGGATACTAACATTAACTAAGGCCCTTGTCAATAAACCTCAATGTCAAACAACTCACTCACAACATCGTGGCTTCTTGTCCACTTGCAGAAGTAAGGAATCACCCTGAGGCGTGGCAACATGTCCAAATTTATTGAGTGAACAAATGTAACTTCATGAACCAAAAAAAAAATGGTGTTGGGCATCACACCAAATCTTCAATAAACTAATGTGGGCCAACATAAAAGCACCAGTGGAAACGCATCTTGAGAAGACCGATGGCTCTCTCCACCACAGCCCCTGTGGAGGCGTGGCTCCTACTGTACCGCTGCTCAGCTTCTGTTCTTGGATGGTGGAGAGGTGTCATGAGCCACCTTCTGAGGGGATAGCTCTTGTCACCCAGCGACCAACCATCAAGCCGGGCTGGAGCACTGAAGAGCCCCAACACCTGGGAGTGTCTGAGGATGTAGGCGTCGTGGGAGCTGCCTGGGTACCTTGTACAGATTTGCAGAATCAGCATCCTGTGAGCACACATTAACTGCACGTTCATGGTGTGGAAGCCCTTCCTGTTGACAAAGGCACCGGCCTCACCTGCTGGCACCTTGATGGCCTCATGTGTACAGTCTATAGCACCCTGGACACGGGGGAAGCCAGAAATGGCTGCAAAGCCTCTGGCTCACTGTGTCTGGTTGGCATCGTCCCAGTTGTAGTGGATGAAAGTCAATGCACACCTGAACAGGGCATCTGTCACCTGCTTGACACAAGTATGGACAGCTGATAGGGAGACTCAGCAGAGATCACCCACCGAGCCCTGGAAAGAGCTAGAGGCATAGAAGTTGAGAGCAGCTGTAACCTTTAGAGCCACTGGCATGGGGTGTCCACCCATACTATTGGAGCTGATCTCAGGGCCTATCATCTGACAGTGGAGGTGACTGTCTCCCTTGAGAGACAGACCCTATTTCGGCACTGCACCTCAGACATATTGAAGTAGCTGCTTTGCCACCTGTAAATCCTGGGAGCAGGATAATGGTGTCTTCTGTGGGCCCTTCCGCCTTGCGCTTCCTGCTGGCCCTGTGTCCCTTGTGCCTGGGCCTCTCCTCCCAAAGGTGGCTCCCCTGGAGGCTGAATGTGGACCCCTGCCTTCCTCCCTCTTCTGGCCCTCTCTTCCTCCTCAGAGGAGATGTCTCTAGTGGAGAGCACAACTCCCATTCCCTGGCCAAGGGAAGGCTTCCTGAAAGCTGCAGGCCCCAAAAATGACCTTTACTGTAGAGTCCTGATCAAGGCTTTTACTCCTGTCGAAGCAGCTGGTTTGAGTTTTGAAGTATTCCTACTCGCACAAGCAAGTATACGTAACTTTCACACATAAATACCTGAAAGATCACATTCGCAACCCCACTCACCCCTCTTATCCTGCCCGTGGATGAGGTTTATACAAATGTCTCCTACCCGCCTGCCCATTGCACCCATGTGACGACCTGAAGATTGCACCGGCCCCGAAAAATTGCAGTCAGCTGCTGCCTCAAGAGCCTTGACTACATGATTAGTTAATGGCGGGCATCCGAGAACACTGCGCGCAGTCCGCCTAAATATCACGATGGTGCGCGGTGATGCCGGGACGCTCGCCTGACATCATTTTACACATCAGGGTTCAGGGCCCCCGCATGGCAACGAGAAAATTCTTCCCCTTAAGCATTCGCGGTTCTTATTTCTTCATAACATAATCCCAGCACGTACCCAGTGGATAAACTTACCAAATTATCTTAGTTGAACAACGGGTTAAGAGCAAATGGAATTCATTTGAAGTTTGTTAAATTTTTGTTTGATAGCACTCCTATGAAGCTGCTTGCGACATGTTACTATGTCAAGGGCACTATGTAAATGCAAGTAGTTGTTGTAACTTTCCACATCGTTTCTCTCTCTTTCTCTCTTTTTCTTTGTTTGTGGGATGAGACTGTTTGCTGGCTAGGCCAGAATTTATTGCCCATCTCTAATTGCCCTTTAGAAGGTGGTGCTGAGCTGCCTCCTTGAACTACTGCAGTCCATGTCGTCCATGATTTTGACCCAGGTACAGTGAAAGAGCAGCTTTATAGTTCCAAGCGAGGATGGTGTGTGATTTGGAGGGGATCTTACAGGTGGCGGTGTTTCCATGTGTTTGCTGCTCTTATGCTTCTAGGTGGTACAGGTCATAGGTTTGGAAGGTGCTGTTGATGAAGCTGCAGTACATCTTCTCATGCTAGACAACAATTCTTGGTAAATTCTGATTGTCTGGCATCTCTGGTTAACTCAAATGCTTTAACAACATTACAAAGCTGCTTTCCTGTGTTAGACACCTGGTCTTGGTTAATTTGGTTACTGACAGCTGCGCTGAATGATGAATGATCTATACTAAGCAAACTCCCCAATACTCACTGACCTCTGCACATAATAATCAGTGTTAACTAAGTCTGTTGCTGATAATTCAGGCACAGGTTGGAGAAGGTGTATAAATAACTAACTATCAGTGGTGGGGGATGATTTCCACTACTACGGTCCTGAATCCTGGGGAAGGCCCGACACTGCTCAGTTAAGTGCCTGACAGGCATTCAATTTGGTTGGGCCACCCCATGGAAGTGACATGGGTTTCCCACTGGTTCTCCAAATGGTGAGCGAGAACCCTACCCCCCTTAACTTTGTTTTCCTCCATAGATGCTGCCTGACCTGCTGATTATTTCCAGAATTTTCTATTTTTATTACAAAAACAAGGGGGTTATGTTGAAACATAATAGGAATCTGGTCCTTCCCCCAACTAGAGTGGTCCAATTCTGGGCATCACACTTTAAGAAGGATATGAAGGCATGAGATTGGGTGCAGAAAAGATTTGCAAGAATGATTTCAGGGATGAGGGAGTTCAGTGAAAAGGAGAGAGGGGAGAAGCTGGGGCTGTTCTCCTTAGAGAAGGGAAAGTAGAGAGGTGTTATGATAGAGGTGGTGATAGAGGTTTATCGAATAGCAATAAACATGATTAAGAATATTTTATTAAAAATAGACATTTAAGATGTGAATGAATCCCAATATAGACATGTCTGCAGTTGCTAGAATGAAGCAGGACTGGAGAACTGACATATACAATTTTTAGCCTCATCCTTTAATCAACTAACTAATCCTCTATTTGACAGGACAGTGCATACGTACATTAATTACTGCTTAGAAACGCAACACATGCAAATGTAATACACAAAGAGCTCCTTGTCAACACTGAAATTAGTGGAAATTTATTCTGGCCATTTTAATAAAAAACATTCAGTACATCTGATTGTAGTAATCTATAGGTAGCCCTCTCCCAAAATCAAATCAAGTTCACAGAGATCACCAGGTAGTTTCTTTTCAATTTATGCGATTGACCGGAATACGACAAGTTGATTGCTGGGTGAGGGTAGCACAGTTTTAATTATATCGTGTTGGAGAGGTTTAACTCGGACCAGCATTTTTTTCTTTCTCATACGCGCCACAGATGTTCACATCAACCCTTCTGCAGTCCAATGCACTGTGGCTAACACTGGTCCGCAAGCAGCAGAGGCTAGTCGGTTGTGGGCTATAAATATATCTGGTTTTCTGTATTGCTTCAGAGCTCATGAGTGCATCACTAACGCATTCATTTGGATAAATTATACAGTAAGCCAAATGCAGGAAAAATTGCATAAGAATATGATTTTTTAAGGATAAAGATATTAGGCATGTTCCTTTTGACACATTAAACCCACCTACCCACCTTTTCACCCTCACGCTCCATTATTTCTTTCTCCAGAAATATATCTGGTCCCCTCTTAGAGTAGAATAAAATAGTTACAGCACAGAGGGAGGCCTTTTGAACAGTCATGTCGGTGCCGGCTCCCTGCCAGACCATCTCGGCTAGTTCCACTTCTCAGCTTTTTCCCTGTAGTCTTGCAAGTGTTCCCTGTACAGATAATGATCCAATATCCTTTTGAAGCCACGATTGCATCTGCCACCACCACAACCTGAAACCAAGTCCAGGCACCAGAGGCCCAGATAAGTTTAAAGGGTCCCAAGGCGGGGAGGGTAGGGAGGCCTGGTGCCAGGAAGGGGGAGGGGTAGGGGGGCTGGGGGGAGCGGGGATTGGGGGCCCTGAAAGGAGTGACCGGGGTTTTGGGTGAGAGACCGGAGTGGGGACAGAGGTCTGGAAGCCGCCGGACCATGAGGTAGGGTGCACGCAGTGCATTCCATATCTTAACCATTAGATACGTAGAAGTTTTTTCCTCGTGTCACCTTTGGTTCTTTTTCCATTCACCTTAAATCAGTATCCTCTGACTCTCACCTCATCCCCCAGTGGGAACATTTTCACCCCATCCACTCTGTCCGGACCCCTCGTGATTTTGAACACCTCTTTCATAACACCTCTCTACTTTCCCTTCTCTAAGGAGAACAGCCCCAGCTTCTCCCCTCTCTCCTCTTCACTGAACTCCCTCATCCCTGAAATCATTCTTGCAAATCTTTTCTGCACCCAATCTCATGCCTTCACATCCTTCCTAAAGTGTGATGCCCAGAATTGGACCACTCTAGTTGGAGGAAGGACCAGTGCCCTATAATGTTTCAACATAATCCCCTTGTTTTTGTAATAAAAATAGAAAATTCTGGAAATAATCAGCAGGTCAGACAGCATCTATGGAGGAAAACAAAGTTAAGGGGGATGGGGTTCTCGCTCACCATTTGGAGAACCAGTGGGAAACCCATGTCACTTCCATGGGGGAGGCCCAACCAAATTGAATGCCTGTCAGGCACTTAACTGGGCAGTGTCGGGCCTTCCCCAGGATTCAAGACCGTAGTAGTGGAAATCATCCTCCATCCCCTGCTAGCTAGCTTGAATTAAAGAGACAGTCCAAAACATAGGCCAGAGTTTTATGCTCCCCCACCAGAGGGTTTTTAGGTAGGGTTTGGAGGGGATTGTTAGCGTAAAATTAAAGGGATGAGATTCCCTCCCAGTTCCCACCTACCCCAACCATGCAGTGATTTTACGCTGGGGCAGGTGAGGCCTTGGATGGGAATTGAGGCCCTTAAGTGGACACCAATTGGTCACTTAAGGGCCATTTCCCACCCAGCCTCAATTTTTAGGCTGGTGGCAGGACTGAAGATATGTGGGGGAAGCTTGATAATCAATGGAGTTAGATCCAGGGCTGAAAGCGGGTGGCTTCCATCAGAAGCCCTCTTCTGAAGTCGGATGCCCCCCGCCCCCAACCTTAATGTCCGATGGCTTCCAGACCTCTGTCCCCACCCCGGCCTCTCTCCCGAAACCCTGATCGCCCCCTTCGGCCCTCCTTAACCTCCCCGCCCTGGGACCCTTTAACCTTCCATGGGCCTCTGGTGCCTGGACTTAGTTTCAGGCATCCACCTGTATTTCCTCACCAGACCACTGCAGCTCTTGTTGCTCCAGGAAGTGGAAGTCCCACCTGCAGCCACTTGATGCTCATTCAGGCATGAAATGGCTGCGGGGGCACTCGGAGTCGGTGGGGGGGGGGGAGGGGGTGCATTCCCTGCCGACTCTTCGGATGACGGGAAGGGAGACCCCGCCATCTGAAAAATTCAGGCCATGCTCATATTATAAAACCTCGCATTTGTAACACTGGGCGGCCTACAGGAAGCGTGGGAAAGCTGTGCAACTCCCATTTAATCCATGAGCCATCACTAAATCCCAGTGGGCTCAGGGATCATTGCCTCATTATGAATCTAACTGACAACCCACCACAAGCGGGTGAGTCTCTCGCATCGGCCGCTTCGCACCTCCAACTTAATCACGGAGGTTTTCCCACGGGCTGACACACGTCCTTTCCTGCGATCGAGTGGGCCTGCCTGCCATGTTTACCACACCACAGGCAATTTTCACCCAAGGTTTCAGGCCCGATGGGCTGAGTATTTCCAGTGTTTTGTGCTTTTAATTTAGATTTCCAGCATCTGCAGTAAGATGACGTGCGATGATGTCGGGCGAGTGTCCTGATGTCATCGTGCACTCACGCGATATTTCAGTCGGCGGGCGGCGCGGGAGTCTGCAGCGCTCCCGCCGACAATTAACAGGCCTGCTAAGGCCATTAAAGATCTAATTGAATTAAATTTTACGGTTGGCGGGCAGGCGAAAAGGCCAAGCGGCCTTAGGATTTTTAGCGAAACCTCATCCACGGGCAGGATGAGGCTTCAATCCGGCATTAAAAAAAATTTTAAATTTTCGAACTAATTTCTAACATGTCCCTGCTCATGTGATAGAGTCAGGAAAGTAAAAGCCCATGGGATTCAGGGTAATGTGGCAAACTGGATAAAATAAAAACAGAATTACCTGGAAAAACTCAGCAGGTCTGGCAGCATCAGCAGAGAAGAAAAGAGTTGACGTTTTGAGTCCTCATGACCCTTCAACAGAACTCCAGGAAAGAAATGGAAAGCAATGAAGGTGAACAAGGCAAAAGAGAGATACGGAAATCTTGTCGCAGAGAGGAACAGAACTTCTTCAAGGTAGGTATTCCTTGAAGAGGCGTGGCAGTCAATTAAACACAGAGATAAAAACAAAAAACTGCAGATGCTGGAAATCCAAAACAAAAACAGAATTACCTAGAAAAACTCAGCAGGTCTGGCAGCATCAGCGGAGAAGAAAAGAGTTGACATTTTGAGTCCTCATGACCCTTCGACAGAACTCAGCTGGATAAAAACTGGATAAAAGGTTGTCTTTGTGACAGGAAACAAAGGGTAATCGTCGACGGATGCCCTTGCAAATGGAAAATTGTCTCAAGTGGTGTTCCACAGGGCTCGGTGTTGGGACCCTTGCTGTTTGTGTTATATATTAACGATTTGGACGTGAACATGGGAGGCACGATTGGGAAATTTGCAGATGACACAAAGATTGGCCGAGTAGTGGATAGTGTAGCGGATAGCCATAATCTTCAAAACGATATAGGTGGGTTGGTGGAGTGGGCGGTAAAGTGGCAGATGGATTTTAACATAGAGAAGTGTGAGGTCATACATTTAGGGAGATTAAACAGTTGTAGGGATTACACAATAAATGGGAATATACTAAGATGGGTAGATGAAGTGAGATCTCTTGGCATACAAGTACACAGGTCCCTGAAGGCAGCAGTTCAAGTAGACAAGGTCGTAAAGAAGGCATATGGAATGCTCTCCTTCATTGGCAGAGGTACAGAATATAAAAGTAAGGATATAGTGTTAGAATTATATAAAACACTGGTGAGGCCACAACTGGAGTATTGTGTGTAGTTCTGGTCACCACATTACAGGAAGGACATAATAGCTCTGGAGAGAGTGCAGAGGAGGTTTACAAGAATGTTGCCAGGGTTAGAAAAGTGTAGCTACGAGGAGAGATTGGATAGGTTGGTGTTATTTTCCTTAGAATAAAGAAGGCTGAGAAGTAACTTGATTGAGGTGTACAAAATTATGGGGAATAGATAGAGTGGACAGGATAAAATTGTTTCCCTTGGTGGACAATTCTAGAACCAGTGGACATAGATTCGAGATAAGTGGCAGAAGATGTAGGGGGACATGAGGAAGAACTTTTTTACGCAGATGGTAGTGGGTGTCTGGAATTCGCTGCCTGAGTTGGTGGTAGAGGCAGAAACTCTAAACTCTTTTAAAAAGTACCTGGATCTGCACCTTAAGTGCTGTAAGCTGCAGGACTATGGGCCAGGTGCAGGAAGGTGGGATTAGAAAGGGCACCTGGGTGTCCTCAGGCTGGCATGGACAAGATGGGCCAAATGGCTTCCTTCTGTGCTGTAACTTTTCTAAGGTTCTATGGTTCTACGGGATGCGTTGTTAACATTTTTAAATCTTTCTTTTTTATTTTTCAAAATCCTCATCTACCTGAGTCAGCTCTGTGCCTCAGGGAGCTTTTCCTGTGACACATGCATGAACTTACGCACATGCCCTCCTCCCCTTCCCACACAGGCAGCGCTGCAGCATGTGTTTGACGCTGGGCGGGCCTTAATTGTCCCACCAGCTTGAAATCACTGTCGCGCCCCAAACGTGGGTGGCAGTCGGCTTCCCTACCACTCCCGCTCACCCCCACCGAGCCAGCCCAACGTGGGCAAAATCCTGGCCTATGCTTCCATTTATAAAACCCTGGATTCCGTATACCTTATCAATCAGTTTCTCAACCTGCCCTGGCACCTTCAACAACGTGTGCACATACCCCCAGGTCTGTCTGCTCCTGCACACCCTCGAGTCCAATATTTCCAGTTTGCTCCTTCTCTTTAATTCAGTATCCTTCCCTCGTCATTTATTTCCCATTGCTCTTTAGATAAATCATAGCCCATTCCCTAATATATTTCAGTAGAAATATATTGAATACACTTATTTAATTAAAATATATCCGCTGTAATAGGGACCAATCATGGTGATTGCTCAGTTTGCAATTTGAAGTTACAAACGATTTCCATTTGACATTGTCGGTGAAATACTATCGTTTTATTTTAGCATATATTCTGACATTAGAATGTGTACCCTCAACATTTTCCATACAGCAGTATCTTGTAGTTTTATTTATCATTTTACATACTAATTCTGTTGGCTCAATGATATTTTTTCCACAATGTTCTCAGAAGTATTAATGATTTCTAACTCAACAAATTCAAAAACAAATTGTGCAGATTGTAACAAAGCCTACTTTCTTATGGAAAATGCCTCTATTTGAAACTTCTCGGCACAATAATATTTAAAGATGGGCAAATACAATACTATGCGTAGAGATGGCTAGCTTTATCCCCTCTGGTCTCTCCTGTAGGTACAGTTGCTCAGATATGACTGCCAAGGCTCCTGCACCTCTGTTACCCTTTCCAGTTGTTATTATTCATGTATATAACCTTGGCTTGACTCCTGGCACACTCTTCGGTCGTGGGAGAGGCCTATCCAACCTGAACCTTCTCTTAGTACACACAGGGTGGAATTTTATGGCCCTGTCGCAGTGGGGGTAGGGTGGTAAAATGTGGCGTGCCGTTCAATATTACATTGACATCGGCAGGACCGTAAAGTCCCACTAGCATAAAATTCCACCCACATACACAGATTTCCAGTCATGGTGTCTAACTAACAACGAGGAACAGGGATAAAAGTTATCGGGGATAAAAAAAGTAAAGATAATAGATTCCACTAGGTTCTAATAGAGTCTTATTTTCACTAGTGCCACTTTAATTTGTTTTGAATGAAGATATAGGTAGCAATAGGAATTTATTTAAAGTCATGTTTCACCGAGCCATGGGCAATGTTGCGTGTGCATTTTATTTGTTTTTCTTCCCCTTGTGGTTAAGAAATAAAGCAGAAAGGATATCTTAACAAGACTCGATGTCAACATCCTAGAAATTTCAAAATGTTCTTTTGCTAAAAATAGATGCAAACCTATTCATTAGGCTCCATCACAAGATCTTACATACAGTGTAACACCAAATGCTGCTTTTAATTTCAGGACTTGTGTAAATAAAAAAAAAATATTGGATGAAGAAACTGGACTTGCACCCAAAGTATAGTCAGGGGACCAACTGCACTATGCCACCTGGCACCTGAGCTCAATTTTACTCTTAGCTTCGTATAAATGCCCACCTGGTACAGCTTGCCAGTCAGGGATGAGGGGAAATCAGCTAGTTACTACTCCGATCTCGCTGACAATCTGACATTTTTTTGTGGGTCCAGGAGGAGAACTGCTGCTTCTCTGAGCCCCTCTGAAAATTAACTGGAAAATTTCCTTGTTTCTCGAGTGGCTTCCAGGGTTGCCACTCAATGCCTGGCACAAGAAGGTGGAGTGCGTCCGGCGTGTGGGCCACACATTTGGAGCTGGTGTTGAACCCCAATTTAAGGAGCCAATGCCTTTTTCAGATGTGTGCACTGTTTGATTAAGCCCATATGGCATTTGGAGGCCTAACATTGATTTCACACTGGAGGAATGGGCGACCATGAGTTGAAATCTGCACCCACATCCCTGCCTCCATTAAATGGGCTTGTACAGATCACTGATTCCATTTTTATAAATGCAAGCAAAGAAGTAACCATAACTGGATTCCATGCTAAAACAATCCTTAAATTTATTCAAGGTGAACCAATTATTCAATGATACACCTGCAGTCTTCCATAATTCTCAGTACTTCTGAAAGATTCCAAAGATTATCCTTAATAGAATAAATGCTGTAATAAACTTGGTGTACCAGACAGGTTTCATGTTAGAAACAGTAAACTTAGTTACAGAGCTTCTGATGGAGCTACATGCTTGAACAAGGTCCACAACTAGAAAGCTCTGCCCCGAAGATTACCCACACTTAGGGCTGATTCATCTGTACAGTCACATGATCCCCAAAACAGTATGAAAGGTTTTACTTACAATTACTATGTTCCTCCCCCTTTAATTTTGTTTTACACCTCTTATTTACAAGAGATATCTTAATCCATAACATATATAAATATACGCAGTTCATGTGGTTATAGATTAAGTCTCTGAGGTGGTTTCCTAATTTGGTTAGAGCGATGTAGCTCTATGACTTGAGATTCATCTACTGGATCAACTTGATCAGGAACTGCAGCATCAGGGACATCCTTAGACAATGGCAGTTCAGAATTATTTACTTCAACAGAGACCTCAGATATGTCTATTCTATGTCAATTTCTATGTCAATCTGGCACCTTAGGGATCAAATGTTCGACTTTGATTTCAGTTGGAGTAACTGGTTGTTGGAGTCTCTCTCTCTGCTTCTTAGAAGATCCACATGTTTTTGAACAATCCAGTTTTCTAATTTCATTTGGTAAAACAAAGGCTCTGTTTCAGAGACAATTATACCTGGAGCCCATATAGGTCCATTTCCAAAATTTTGCATGAAAACTGTCTCTCCCACAGTAAATTTTCACCCTTTACTATGAATATCATGATTCACTTTCTGATTACCCTGGTTCTCCTCTACCTTTCCCACTAAGTTAGGAAACACCAGACTCAAACTTGTACAATGGCAGCATTTCATTAGTAATACAGACGGTATTGAACCCATCGTTGCATGGGGAGTCATGCAATAGTTGAGAAGAAATCGTGAAATTCTTGTTTCTAAAGTTCCTTTGGATAATTTCTTCATTCCTGTTTTAAAAGTTTGTACTGCTCTTTCTGCTAACCCATTGGATGAGGAATGATATGGTGCTGTTTGCTATGTTTAATCCCAGTTGTCCTCTTGATTCTTTCATGAGATGTGGGTGTTGCTGGCAAGGCCAGCATTTGTTGCCCATCTCTAATTGTCCTGTTACAATGATCACTGGAAGCTAGGCTGCTTGTTGCCTGTAGGACACAGGTACAGTGATGATGCCTTTTACCTGTATTTCCTCTCCAGTGTACATCTTCAGCCGTGGTTTGTTCCAGATTCAGTGGCTGGATGCCTTCAATTACATATTTAAATGTGTGTTCTCCCACCAGTGTTAGCGATGCTCCCATGTCTACCTCCATGACTAGAGGCTTCCCATTCAGTTGAAGTTTGATGGTGATTGGTTCAGTTTTCACTGCCTTGACATTGTATAGGGAATAGCTATCAGTATCAACAGCATCTGGTTCAGTTATATCGTGCATTTCAATCATCTTGGTCTGCTGTCTGATTGGCTGTCTCGATTTTGCCCTGCATTGCTTTATAACATGCCCTTTTTTGTGACAGTAGAGGCATTCTGCCTCTTTAAATCTGCAGGTTTCTGGGTACATGGTTATCCCAACATCGGTAACAAATTAATTTCTGAATCACTGGTGAGATGCTTCCAGTATTCCTTTTTGTTTTTCAAGCAGTAGAGACTGTCTCCCACTTGACGGCTGTCTCCCTGGTTTTTGTGCCATGCCTGTCAGTAGGTTCCCGCCCCAACTGAAGAGCAGCGCCATGTTGTACACTCTGCAAAGCCTACGAGTCCCTCTCATGAATCTCCATTGCTAGTGCTATTTCCATGGCACGCTTCAAATCAATATTAACCTCTACATTTAAACAGTGCTGAATGGCGTCATCATGTACAGCACAAATCAACCGATCACGCAACATATCATTGAGTGTATCTCCGAAGTCTCGGTGCTCAGTCAACTGTTTCAACTACATGATATAAGTTGCGATTGACTCACCCGGGGCCCTTACTCTGGAGTTGAATTTAAGTCTCTGCACAATCACCGATAGCTTCGGCTGAACATGTGTCTTCATGAGGTCTACCAGCTCGTTAAAAGATTTAGAATTGGGCATGTTCGGGGCCATCAGGCTACAGATGAGCTTATATGTCCTGCTCCTGCAGACACTTAAAAGAATTGCTTTCTGCTTCTCCTCTGCTGTTATTTCATTAGCCACAAAATAAAAACCTATGTGCTCTATATACTGGCTCCAGTCTTCCATGGATGAGTCCTAAGGGTCGATTCTGCTGAAGAGTGGCATGACTGGTGAGTATACTTTTCTTTCTCTTCTTAAGAATTGATTTTCTCGCATTCACAAGTGCGAGGTACAGCATCGGAGCTATTTATCCTCGTCGCCAATTGTAACAAACTTAGTGTACCCGACAGATTTCTTGTTAAGAATGGTAAACTATATTTACAGAGCTCCTGATGAAGTTACATGCTTGAACAAGGTTCATGACTAGAAAGTTCTACCCCTAAGATTACCCACATTTAGGGCTGATTCGTCAGTACAGTCACATGATCCCCAAAACAGTATGAAAGATTTTACTTACAATCACTACAAATGCTTAATTTTATATGTAATAAACATGGGGGAGGAAAAGCAGTTTTTCTTTTTGTAATCTTGTAACGAAATTGATAATTATAGATTATTCCTTAGTAGTAAGATATAATTTTATAGACATTCCAATTTGGCTAAAGAAATCAACAAATAATGCACTTACCTTGGATTTTTATGGTCTTTTGCATTGAAAGAACCAATGTTTCATTTCAGACAAACAGTTGTGTGGAGCAGGAAACATGATGCAGACTTATTCTGCAGATAGGTGTAGGTGATCATCAGATTTTCTTATAGGTGGGATCTTATTTAGGTGGATCAATGAACACTTAACCTTAATAATGTTGGAGTCAAGATGTCTCAGTAAGTAAATACATTGCAAAGGGCAGCATTGATCCATATAAACCATGAAGACCCCAGACTTCAGGTCAAGTTAGTCCATTTGAAGAAGGGTAATAGTGAATTGGTACATTTGGCCTCAGGGTCTAAGACGAGGCATGGGAAATATCATGGAGTTTCCGCTGCTGACTACTTTCCAGTGACCCCAGATGGAGTTGGGCACTTGTCAGGGCAGGATCTGTTTTGGCTGTGAATACATTTAGCATTGGAACTTTCACAAGATCATGATTATCCAAAGCATTTTACTTTTGAAGTGTAGTCACTGTTGTCATGGAGGTAAACAAATGGACAATTTGCCCTGCAACAAGGGCCCCCATGAACAACAATGAAAAAATTGACCTGAACAATTGCTTCAGATTGGTTGAGGGATAAATGTTGGCCGGGACAGCAAGAAAATTCCCCTGCTCTTCTTCGAATAGCACCATGAGGCCTTATGCAACTACAAGTTAGGTTAGGCCTCAACTTAACATTACATTCAAAGATAGCACCTCTAACTGCAGCGCACAATTGGCACTGCACTTGACTGGCACATAGGATATGTGCTCATGATTCTGAAGTGGGGCTTGAACAAAAGTATCCTCTAATTTTTTTGCTTGTGTGCGGTAGGTTCGTTGAAGTGTGGGAGCCCTTATAATTTTTTTAATTGGCCGCGCACACATGTAATTTAAAGGAGCTGAGTTGTGCACAGCCTGTGTGAAACTTTCGGGCTGCAGGTTTCACGCAGGTTAGAGAAAACATTGCCTTGAATCCATAATCTGCTGTCTCATGGCAAGCATCACAAAGTTAAAACTGAACCCTAGATAGAATGCACTGTTAAACAATGAATAGTTTATCAAACTCGCTGTTTAGGTCACACACTTCTGGCGAGGCTCCCACTTTTGAGTCCATAAACTTGAGATCATCCAAAACTCTGCTGCCCATGTCCTAACTCGCAGCAAATCCCATTCACTCTTCACCCCAGTGCTTGCTAACTCACATTGGCTTTCATTCAAGCCTTGATATTGAAACTCTCGTCCTTGTTTTCAAATACCTCCATGGTCTCCCCACCCCTACCAATCTCTGTGATCCAGCATTACAACTTTCTGAACTACCTGTGGTCCTCCAGTACTGACCTCTTGTGCATCCCTGGTTTTAACTGCTCCACCTTTGGATGTCCTGTTTTCCGCTGCCCAAGGCTGTAAGTTCTGGAATTCCCTCTCTGGAACGGTACCTGCCTATTATCATTTACCTGCCTTGGTGTCAAATTTTGTTCAATAAAGCTTTGGATGGTCTATTATTTTAAGGCACTATATAAATGCAAGTTGTTGCTTTTGTTGTTGCCAGCTAAGACACCAAAGAGTTGATGGTGCCCACGCCAAGGTCCCAGTTATGCTTTCAATCAAAGAGAGATAAGGGAAAATTAGAGGCTCATAGAATCTCACTAGTGGATATTTATATACAGGGAAAATGTGTGTAAAAATAATGAACAGAAACTTAATTGGGAATTTAGGCAAATGCTATAACAAACCTTTGGAATGTGCTGCATTAGCAGTCAAAGCTTACGATAACCTCAGTAGAATATCACAGAAAATATGTGCATAGTTTAAAGTAAAGCGTATTCAGTTCTGAACAAAAGACAAGAACAAAAGGCAAGGCCATTTGGCCCTTTGCTTTTTTTCTGTACTGGATCACTTCTCTTATTTGGTGCTGTACACAGCCGCTGCTCTCTTTACCTCTTTTCCCTATGGAGTTGGAAGTCTTTATAACACTCCTGTGATTCCAAAATAGTGAAAATAAAAATCCCATTTCCAAAATTAAAATACTGATATCATCAGTTATTTTCTCTGGCTTATCATTCTCCCCTTCCATTATAATATACATGTATATAAATATATGTATATATAGAACGCTGAGGAGGAAACCATACAATATGATTAGATTTCTGCCTGTGAGGTTGACTTGGTCCCTTGTGGAATAAAAAACTATTACCTGGGCCATCGTTCAAAATATCCATGCCTTTTTTTTAATAATGCAAGAAGCAGTTAATTTCATAAACTCAGATTTTTATTATTGCAGAGATTAACTATATTACAGGAAAATAACAAAGCTGTGTATTTTTTTACTTTGTTTGAATAAACCTTTTAAAACTACAAAACAGTGTGCGATTATTTTACCCTATTTTATTATAGCAGACAAGAAATGTATATCAGTACAAAAAAGAATACTTGCTCCATTTGGTTGCTTTTGAAATATTATGGTGTCATCTTTTCTTTTATCACTACTTTTGGCACCTCATATCACCTAATTTAATGGAGGCAACTTTTTCTCTCACTGAAGTACAGTAATACTGAAACATACAAGCCTGCAAACCAAATTCAACTCCCAGCCAAAAATTCTAAATTCAGGGCATGAACAATAAACTGTACCTATTTCAAAATGCTTTGTATTTCCTCCTACCTTGTGAGAGTTTGTTTCTGTTCCAGAAATAAATTGTTCATTTCCAAATTTTGGCCAGTTAAAGGCAGGACATTTTGCAATATTTTCATTTTGTTAACATCCAAAACCTCTGCAATTTCAAACAGTGACTCCCTGTTTTCAGACTTCGTTTGAACCCCTGTTGAGCTACATAAGCAGGACCGGGAGGCACACTGCTACTATAATAGTTGCTTTGAGGAAACTTACAGATTTAAGGAATGTTCTGTGATTCCCTATCGTTTATCTAAACACATATGCTGGTAAAGGGCATGGCTGAAATCTCTCCATTGAGAAAGCAACCTGCAATTAGCTTTTTGAGGAAGTGTTTTTAAAAAATTCTCTGAATTTCAAAAAAACATCAAATGTCATCCTTGCTCAGATATGTTCACTGTTAAGTTGCATCACATCAGAAATGCAATTACAGCAGCTGAAATACTGGCCAATAAATGCCTTTGAAATGCTTCTAACTTTTGTAATTCTGGGGTGAGCTACTTAAGCCTAATTTTATAAAAATGATATCTCAGTTCCTTCATTGGATGTGGAACTGTATATAATTAACTTCATACCAATCAGAGGATACATTTTTGCTATTCATGAAGCATAAGATTTAAAAAGCATGATCATGGTTTGCTGCTAATTTGGAAAAATCGCTCTAACTTAGGAAAATGACTGTTTCCTCAAAACGATTAAGGAATTCCTTTTGACAAATCAGTTGATTATTTTGGCCACGTTTAAATGCCAATCGTCCAGGTAGCACCATAATACTAATGATATCAATTACATTTATTAGGTTACAATAGAGATAAAACAATCCAAGTAAGGCTTAGGTCAGTGCAGTTTTAGTTGGTTTGGATATTGTGGAGTCGCAGTTGTATTGCTGAATTATTAGCAGACTGGCTGATTCGTTGTGCATGCTGTATTGGTCCTGAACATCACTTCAAGAGCTGACTTCTTCAACTGTGTGGCCTATCATTTTCTTTTTTCTTCCAAAGGTCAGTCCTTTGTCAGCCCTGGCGGATCTGAACTCTAGGGCCACTCACAGTATCACAGTATTTTTACAGTGCAGAAGGAGGCCATTCAGCCCAAGGAGCCTGCACTTGCTCTCTGAAAGAGCATTTCACCTCGCCTCACTCCTTATCCCCGAAACCTTGCGTAATCTTTCTTTTCAGGTAGCAATTCAATTCCCTTTTGAACCTCAATCGAACCTGCTTCCACCATCCTTTCAGGACGTTTGTTCCAGACTCCAACAACCCTCTGGGTGAAAAAAAATGTTTCGTCACATCACATCCTTTTGCCAATTATTTTGAATCTGTGCCCTCTAGTTCTTGATGTTCTCTTGAGTGGGAACAGTTTCACACTACTTACCCTGTCCACACCCCTCAGGGTTTTGAATACCCCTATCATGTCTCCTCCCAGCCTTCTTTTCTCCAAGGAAAACAGTCCCAACCTTTCCAATCTATCCTCATAACTACAGTTATTCATCCCGGGAATCATTCTTGTGAATCTCCTCTGTACTGCCTCCAATGTTAACGCTTCTAACTTAAATTTCAAAGGGATTGTTCTTCGGATCTTCTGACTGGGAGAAAGAATGAGTCCAAATTAAACAGCTGCCATTTAGTAGCATGAGTGGCACCATCCCATTTTGTGTGCATGAATTCCTAATTTTTAAAAATTCATTTACGGCATGTGGGCGTTGTTGGCTGGGCCAGCATTTATTGCCCATCCCTAACTGCCCTTGAAAATGTGGTGGTGAGCTGCCTCTCGAACCACTGCAGTTTATGTGGTATAGGTATACCCACAGTGCTGTTAGGAAGGGAGTTCCAGGATTTTGACCCAGCAACAGTGAAGGAACAGCGATATATTTCCAAATCAGAATGGTGAGTGGTTTGGAGGGGAACTTCCAGGTGGTGGTGTTCCCATCTATCTGCCCCCCTTGACCTTCTAGATGGTAGTGGCTGTGGGTTTTGAAGGTGCTGTCTAAGGAGCCTTGGTGAATTCCTGAAGTGCATCTTGTAGATGGTACACACTGCTGCTACTGTGCATCAATGGTGGAGGGAGTAAATGTTTGCGGAAGAGTGCCAATCAAGTGGACTACTTTGTCCAGGATGGTGTCAAGCTTCTTGAGTGTTGTTGGAGCTGTACTCAACCAGCAAGTGGAGAGTATTCAATCACATTCCTGACTTGTGCCTTGTAGATGGTGGACAGATTTTGGGGACTCAGGAGGTGAGTAACTCACCGCAAAATTCCTAGTCCCTGACCTGCTCTTGCAGCAACACTATGTGTAAGGCTAGCCTAGTTTAGTTTCTGGTCAATGGTAACTCTCAGGATGTTGTTAGTGGGGGATTCAGTGATGGTAATGCCATTGAATGTCAAGGGGCGATGGTTAGATTTTCTCTTGTTGGAGATGGTTATTGTCTGGCACTTGTGCAGCATGAATGTTACTTGCCACTTGCCAGCCCAAGCCTAGATATTGTCCAGGTCTTGCTGCATTTGGACAGTATCTGAGGAGTCGCAAATGGTGCTGAAGATTGTGCAATCATCAGCGAACGTCCCCATTTCTGACCTTATGATGGAAGGAAGGTCATTGATGAAGCAGCTGAAGATGGGATAAGGAACACTAATAAAATATTGCTGGGAGGAATAAATAGCTCTGAATTTAAAATGTGATTTCAGTACATAACAAGTAGACTCCATTACCCATCGGTTTAAGTCATCATATTTTCTTTTCTTAATGAGTTAGTCACATTCCTTGAAAGCGAATGCAAACTATAATAAGCCTGAGAAAGGGCCCACACCAATCATCTATAGCAATGCTATAGGTCAAACTGCATTATGGGATGTTGTTTCTACCAGTATTGAAACACACAATTATCTCTTCCGTGGACATTTTGTACATGTAACTGTTCAGCAAATATGCCCTTAGAATAAAGCAAACTGAGTTGAAAGCACATAAAACAGTGCTTGAAAATATGTTTGTCAGTCTTCCTTATTAATGCATCAGTACAGAAGATTAGTGCTTTTCATTACTGATGTTATGCAATGACAGTAACAATTCATTCTCATTGGACTGACCCCATGTTAAATTGAAGCCAGGACTGACAAAGATCCAGGTAAGTCCAAAATGCTACCAGGCTGGAATTGCTGCCTGACTAAAATTAATTGGATCCATTGCTTAATAATTAGCTAAGTGCTAAATCCATATTCAAATTTTACTATCCTGTCACATCATTTGAGGAAATGCACAGCTTGTCTTACCACACACATGTATCTTTAAACCAAATCATGCTATTAAACAATAACCATTCACCTCTGGAATTAGGATTCACAACCAGTTCAAGCTAAATTGATGAAACATCGCTCTTTTTGCTTGATATAAGGTGTCCTGGCCAATATGTGATGTGCTCTTGTGTCTATAATCCTGGTCCTGAGTGGACATCTAATCACAACACAAAATCTGCCTCTCAGCACTTTTACTCAGAAAAAAAAAACCACAAGATGGGTGGTATAGTAAATTGTAAGACCAAAGGCTGTCTCTTTTAAATTTTTTTTACCCTCTGAAGTCTTCCAGAATAGATATCCTTATCAAGCAAAAGATAACTGAAGTTCTATTTAAAGACTTCCACCAATAATGTTCTTTAAACAGGAACTCAGAAATGCATGATAGTCACCGATACTATGTGGCTCTCTGAGGTTTTCCATTCTCCCTGAAGGGAAAGTACCTGGTCATTCCCCAACCCCATGTTACTTTTCAAACTGATTAACATGATTGGGGTTGTCAACCTTCCTTCGGAGTGGCTTGCTTGCCTCTGATTCAGAAGGTTATGGGTTCAAGGCCCACTCCAAAGACTTGAGCATATAATCTAGGCTGACATTTCAGTGCAGCATTGAGGAAGTGCTTCATTGTCAGAGGGGTCATCTTTTGGATGAAATGTTAAACTGAGGTCTCATCTCTTCTCTCAGTTGGGTGTAAAATATCCCATGATACTAGTTAAAGAAAGCAGGGTGGTTCTCCTGGTGTCCTGGCCAATATTGATCCCTCAGCTAACATCACTAATATAGATTTTTTGATCATCTATCTCATTGTTGTTTGATGGACCTTGCTGTGACCAAATTGGCTACTGAGTTTCGTCTAATACAGCAGTGACTACACTTCAAAAGTATTTCATTGGTTGTGAAGCACTTTCGGATATCTTGAGGTAATGAAAAGTGCTCTTAATGCAAATTATTTCTTCTTTCTGCCTCATGGGGGTAGATCTTGACATTGTACAATGGTGTCAAACGGGTGATAGTGAACCAGCAGCTGGTTTTACAACTTTTGCCATTTTTATTTCTACTGAAGTCAATGGAGAGATGGAAGATGAGCTATCATCATTTTTATGCTATTGGGTAAAGTCAAGATCTACTCCACATTATGAAAATCCCAGAAGGGAGCCAAATTCCACCCAATCCAAGGTGCATTGCACAGGTGTGCCAAACCTTGTGCTGTCCTTTTACCATTTTGAGCTTTTAAAAATATTCTCCATGAATTGAAATTGGCATGAAATCATTGTCTGTTGTTATAAAAATCCATCTGGTTCTCTAATGTCATTTAGGGAAGGAAATCTGCTGTCCTCACCTGAAATTGGTGAAATTTGCAAAAATCGGCTGCATTAAACATGTACTTGTGGTTACTGAACTGGGTTAGTTCAAGTACTAGAGTTTGCTACGTTACAACAGTGAATACATTTTGAAGTGTTTCATCGGCTTCAAAGTGCTTTGGGTCGTTCATGAAAACCATTGTACAAATGCATGTATTTTGTTCTTATAGAGAGAATCCCAATGGCTTTTTCCCATTTTTAACATTTCCTATATTTTATTATTGGCTACAGGGGCGAGCAAGTCTTGTTTTGATCTCTGTTCTGTTATGTTGCTTCCTTTGCTTTAACTTTTTGCCTCTCCCTTTAAGGTTCTCCTCCAGGTATACGTCCTTCTCTGTTCAAGCTGATCACTTCCTGGTCCTGTGCTTGTGTAACCAATCATAAGGAAATATGGTGGCAGGCGTTCTGACCCCACTAAAATTTTGCCTAAGCGATTTTAGGCTAGTTCTTGAATGGGAGCCAATGGTTCCTTTAAAGTCTGCTGCATGGGCTGCTTAACCCCTCGGACAAATAGCTGGATCATGTATGATGGGAGGTGATGGTGTAGTGGTATTGACACTGGAATAGTAATCCAGAGACTTATTGTATTGCTCTGGGGACCTGGGTTTGAATCCCAGCAAGGCTGATGGTGGAATTTGAATTCAACAAAAAAATATGGAATTAAAAGTCTAATGATGAGCATGAAATCATTGTCTGTTGTTATAAAAATCCATCTGGTTCCCTAATGTCATTTAGGGAAGGAAATCTGCTGTCCTCACCTGATCTGGCCTACATATGACTCCAGATCTGCAGTAATGTGGTTGACTCCTAAAAATGCCTTCTGAACAATGGCAATAAACCACATCCCACAAACAAATAAAATAAAAAATGTATATTTCACTTGTGGGGGCCAATTGCACATGGGATCCTGCAACCAGTGTAGGGCATAGTTTAGCAGCATCTCACTGGAAACCCAGGTGAGCAGTACTAGTTGCCTTTTGTGGGCTCACTTGGAAATTGTATCAGGTGGGCATTAGGCTCCTAAGGGCCAGTCAAGGTGTCCCCCTAGCCCGGTTTTTTTCAGTTGAAAATGACCCCCTAATGACTGAAAAACTGGCAGCTGCCGATGAAGCAGGGAGAACACTGCTCAAGTGTCAGAGGAGCAGTGGCTATGCAGATGGTGTGGAGAACAATTAGAGAAATGAGACCAAGAATATAGGCAAAACAAAAAGAAGCTGCCACAATTTTTGAAAATTGTGTTTGGCTTTAAAGAATATGGCTCTGCAGCATATAAACTTTACCATTATCTTGCTTTGTTGCATCCATTTCAGTTCTTTAAAAAAAAACTGTAAGTGATGACAATGTTATCAGGATTTCAGCTTGACAGTGATATGAAGCCCAGGGTGAGCTGCGTTAAAACCAGCAAAAGTCCAAACGTCAGTCACAAACCAGGCAGTGATTCTGACTCAGGCAACCTGCTGATTCTATAACGGCTGACGAGACAGTAAACCCGACTTTTCTCTTTACAGACACTGACTGCCCTGCTGTGTGTTTTCCATGTTCTTACATTGTATTTCAGTTTTCCAGCGTTTGCTGGTACTGTTGAATTCAGTAACCATTTGATTCCAAACCCCAGTGATTGGCTCCAAATCTCCTGACATTGGCAGAAAGATGTTATTAATCATAGTTGTTTGTCGCTGTTTGATTTATTAAAGGAACCTGCTGACACTTCGATTCTCTCCTTAATCTGTAAAATACAGCTGTATTTAGATGTATTACAGATGTATGTGTACAGATGTACACCCTGGTATTTTACTAGATGCCATTTTTCCCCTTTTGACAAATCATTTTTTTTGCAAAACATAACTATGAACCAGTAATAAATGATGGCTGTCCAGGAGTCGAATATAACGATGCTCGTGCTAAATTGCTTCCTAAGTGCGGAGGACACACTCGAAACTGGAACAAAGGCACCGAAGAGTTAATAACAATCGGCTCGGCTTCGGGGACCGGAGGGAAAGCTGGAGCGCGCACTGTGATTGGAGAGCTGTCACGGGGTGAACCAGGAGAGAGAGAGAGAGAGAGAAAGAGACTTCGATCCGATTGAAATGAAAGGAAGCCCCCGTTGCCAATTGGACGAGAGCGGATGACTGGCCAGCCGAAGGAGAGGGAGTCGCTGATTGGTCGGGGCAGGCTGGCAGTGACGGGCAAACGGATCCAATGACTGGCTCTCCCACTGACCTTTTCCGCCCTTCCGAAGTTCTTAGAGTTTTAGCCTCACCCGCCACCTACCCCCCCCCGCCCCCCCAACCATCCAACCCAACCCACCGATGGGGAATAAACAGCAGCCGGGAGACTGGATACAATCTGTAAAATGTAACAAGCGGAGCTCTCTGAAATAGTAACATTTTCAGCAAGCGGGGTGAATGGGTGAATCTATGCCGGGTAGCAACACCGGGGTTTTTTTAAAGTATATTTTAATCCCTCCCCCTCTCTGCTGCTTTTATATATATATATATATATTAAAAAGCTGCCCAGCTTCTTTAGGCGGGCAAATCGCGTTCAATATGCGGCGGGCCGATGGCTGCAATTTTCAAAGCGATTGAAATATTTTCTACTCCTGGGCGGTGAGGGGGGTGGGGGGGAATGGCATCAAGTTCAGCACAACATGAAAACTCCACGTGTTCGCCATAACTCTGCAAAATGCATTCTAGTGAAGGTGCGGCGATTACATCTGAACAGCACCCAACCCTCCCCCCACTATCCATCTACCATCCCCCCAAACCCACACCCCCCCCCCCACCCCAACCCCACTCCATCTCCTCCCAACCCGACCCCCCACCCCCCAACCGCCGAAAAAATCTTATCACCTTCAGAAAGACGGTGGGAGATTTACTTATGGAGAAAGTTTAAATGAGAAATGAAAGGAAACTCGTGTGCGGAACTGAACGGAGAAATAAGCTGAGTATATTTCTCTCTTAAAATGAGCAAAATAGATCGAGGACCGCGCGGATGGAAGCGAAAGTTGAAGCTTTGGAAACGATGGAAGAATTCAGCAAGGAAGGAGGTGGAGAATAATTGAAAGAAAGCAGACGTGTTTTGAATTAGAGAGAGAAAAAAAAAACGGGAGCTACTCAAAAGTGAAAATGTGACCGTGGTGAAATGTGGCGCGGTTAAAATCCAGCAAAGACGCGAGAGAAGTGAAGGTAATGCTCTTCCATTGTCCTTTCCCAGCCCGCAAAAACCATCTTGTTCATAGGCGGCCGATCCGAGCTGACCTGGAGGGGGGGAGGGGGGAACCGTCTCTGCAGCTCCGCTTCTGTACAGAACAAAAGAGCACATGGCACAGGACTTGGCAGGCACAAAGACACTTTAATAATAGTCAAATCCTTATTTATATATTTTTTACGCAGTACATTGTTGGTGTTAAAATAACAGTTAATTAAGAAGGGTTAAGGGAAATTAATTTTAAAACTTGAGGATATGTGAGAAAGGAGTCTGTTCATTCTTTAGATCACAGGACTTGTGACTTTGAAGTAAAATCGGATTGATTATTGTAACATGCCAAACCAAAGGGCTGGCCAGCTTATTCTGTCTTTCTAGCTTCGTTCACGGTTGTTAAACAGTTGTAAAAGAGGAAATCGCTATATTAATCAGTACTTATAGTGTCGTCGAGGTTTTTTGCGCGCCCACCTCAAAGCATGTGATTGGAAACGTGTTAAAACTTTCTAACATAAACATTTTAATGAAGCTCTATGCAATTGTGTGTATTTGTGTAAAGGGAAACATGTTTTTCTTAATATGGTCGTCCATCGTTCACTCGAGATCATTTACAAAGTGCTCAGAATATGTCTTGCTCCTTGAAATGGTGTTAAGAAACACTCTTAAAATGTATTAACTTTACAATTCTGCCCACTTGCAGCACATATCGTGGGACTGAAGCTGCCGATATTCTGTTAAATAGACACTGGGACCATGTCACGTTTATTTCAATTCTCAACAACACAAATTTCACTCGGGCAGCCAGAATCAGGAAGGGAGCAGGCTGGCGCGTATTCCCCGCGGTGTTACAGCAAGTTGCAAGTACAGATTTTTAGTGTGATAAGACTTCAGTAAATCTTGTGCTATATAATCTTTTTTTTTATCGAGTTGTTTACCATATCTGTAACACGAATTGGCGTAAAGTAATTGGAAACAGCTACCGGTTGGAGTTCTAATTGAATTTGAAGTTGTTCAGATCTCATTTTGTTAGCGAGGTACTTTCCAGAGAAATGTCTGTTTTGGTTTCCGATCCATTGATATTTGCGTTAGGATTCACAAAGGAAACAGCAGTAAAATCCCAACTACCAAGCATAACTATGTCCAAAATACGGCACTGGATATGTGTAAAATAATACTAGTCACTTACGCTTAAGCATGTTAAATTCGCACATCTAAAGAAAACACTCAAGATTTTGAACGATTTGGTAACGTTAAGTCCCACCTTGAATTTTACATTTGCAGGATTTTATTTTTTTAGGATTAGGCTACGGTTGGAACATTCTTGTCAAGATTAGTCGGCTTCAAAAGCCTATGATTTTCCAAAACAATCAGTGTTAAACTTCTCAACTGGTTGCAGTCCAGAAATGTTAGCGTAGGCCATTTGCTAGAACTTTCTTTCCTTAAAAAAAAAGCCCTCAGACGACCAAAATTGGAGCCAACCGTTCATTCTGCTGCAGCAGTTTAGAAGTGCAGCCGGAGCGTGCAATTTCATACATTTTCTGAGCTTTTTTTTTGCTGTGAATTGTATTTCGTTTTAAAAGAGAAACCCAGCTATCTTTGATCCGTGTTGAACCTGATTAACGTTGTGTCGAGTCTGCTCTCAAACGCCCCTTTTACACAACCCTTACTCTGTAACACCCGCTGCCGATGTTACACATGGACTCACATTTTGAGTTTAAGGCGTTTTAATCGGCTGGCTTTGCGTTAGGACCGGGGCGAATTCTGCTTTTATTGTTTTGCTTCATGTCCGGAATACAGTCTAACTTGGGTGAATAATATCACAGGCTTTCCATACGGAGGTAGAATTAATGTGGAATCGAAACTGCGATTCTATTTTTTTTAAGTGAAGATGATTGTTTAAGAGCTGTTTAATGCTAACTGGGTGCTCAGCATTAACAACATAGACCCAACCCGTTAACTTTTCATATCATACAAGATATTTTTAAGTCTTTTCGTGCAACTTCTGGCATATTTTGGAAACTCGTGTGACACTACCTCCTGAGACCAAAACAAGTGTTAAGGTTCTTTTTGCTGGCGGGAACAGTCGCTAACGATTAATGGTTAGGAATATGGGCTTTAATATTCTTCCCCCGCGATTATTTTTATCTAATAGCTTATGTGCATCCCAGCAGAGATAGGGGGATTTAGATCTGTGATTGCACCGAATATTTCAGAGCAAGCTACTGAACTAAAGTTAAAGCGAATACATCAATCCACCCTCAGTTCTAACTGACATGCCAAATTAAATTACATTTTTCGTTCGGAGGTGCTGAATTCTAATGCAAGACTTGCAAAGAAATGACAACGTGTGTTTGGGTGAGTTCTGCTCAGAATCATTATTATTCTGTTATTGTTGTTCCTGAATTGTAAGGGCTGATCGAAAGAACTTGGCCTGTAGTGAAAAGTCTGGGACGTGATGTTTGGACCGCGATGCGAGGAAGCCTTGGGCTTTTTTCTTTTTGCAAGTCTGAACAGGAATTAGGTCTGGATGGGTTTGCCATGCAAGGTTGCAGCAGCAGCCGCATTTTTAGGCCGTCCCACGCTAGCTATATGTGACTGCTTTTGGAGCAAATACAAGCCAAAACACACACACATACACATAAAAACCGTTTCTGATTTGTGCCGGTTCTTTGCTTCATTCATTCTGTTCTAAACATATTCTTTTCTGCATTAGGAGGGCCAGAGAAGAGGAAAGGAATGAATTGCTTGGGGGGTGGGGGGAGAGAAACACCCCGGACTACATAAAAGATGAAGAACCTACCATAAAACACGTACAAAGCACTGTTAATTCCCAAGGTTACTCATTGTGATTTAAGAATTCCGCCTTCAGACTGTTTCAAATAAGAAGAACTTTCTGGAGTCTATGTGGTCATACACACGTTGATGCAGGAGCCTTGTCTTTATTGTGGTCGCTGTATACTTCATCCGCTTGTGCCATTGCTGTTTGCCCACTGCTTTGCCTGAAAACACAATAAAAGCATCAACTCTTCCCCCCTTTTGATCTTTATTTTTGCAAGTTATAACTTGGGTAAACGCGTTTTGAAAAGGTGTAACAGTAAGGCATATATATATATATATATATCGCTGGGAAAAGAGACAAAATAAAATAAGACCAACAATCTCCACGTTTTCAATAAATGTCCAGGCTCCCCTCTTTGGAGAAGGCGAAGCGGGAACACTCTGGGCCTGTGCAAAACTCCACGCGGTGTGCTGAAACCGTGACAGTTTTCAACAAGGAAAAAAAAACATAATCGGGTGTTATTGCAGTCATCAAGGCGCTAGCATATCATTATCCCTTCTTGCCCCATCCCAGAACAGCGAAACTAGATTTAGGAGCAGAATTCATTTCAGTTTGTGTTTACATTAATTTTGCAGACACAGCTTCGGTCGGAATTCTAATTGATCAGATGATTTATTATGTAAAATGAAAATCCGAAGGAACGACGAGCTCAAATTCTGCGGTTGACATTTTATCTAATTCTAAAAGCCACAAATGAGCAGGATTTTTCTGTAGCTCCGTCAGGGCCGTGTGGCGTGTGTCTCAGTTGCAATGCTGAAAAGACTCTTCAAAGTGAAAGCGACAGTTGTAATTATTTTGCGTTGCTCATTAGTCAATGATTGGTAAATATTGGAATGATCGAGACTTCAAGATATTTTAAAATAATTTTTAAAAAAAAAACAAAAACGGGCTGTTTATTTTCTCGCCAGAAACGTTCAATTTCGCGTCCTGACAATGTCAGATTGACTTTGAAGAGGGAACACTTTTTTAACGGTAAGCAACAGTACCGCTGCTTTCATGGTGCGGTGCTGCAGTGCTTTACTTTTTGAGGGGGTTGGGGAACCTGACATGAAGCATGAAATAAATGCGAGTGGGACTCCCATTGTGGAGCAGCGGCGAGCTAGTTCCACCTCCAAGGGTAAAGACCCTGCTTTCAAAGCTGGGCGCCCCTTTTCCCCGCTGACTTGGGCGCTGCACATTCCCTTTGAACCGGGTCTCTGCGGCACGTCGCTCGCCGCTCCAGCCATCGGCTGACTTGCTGATAAGTTTCGGAGGGGATGGGAAAGGGAGAAAAAAACACAATCTCTTCCTCCACACCCACCCACCCCGACCTTCGACAAGCCTCGCCCTGTTCTGATCGCAATTAAACAGAAAACGAGTCGGCGGGCGTTGTGGATATTTAACAACGTGCAATTAAAGCCATGCAGGCCCCGGCTGCAATTGTAAAAGCAGACCTCACAAAACCCTTCTGAAGGCTGGGCGCCCGTTTAAAACTCACCTCATCCAGTATTTACCAACAGTGCACTTCCTGGAGAACCGTAATTACAGACGTTATGTCTTTTCCAGCAAATTGTTTTAATGTGGGAATTCTTTATTATGACATTAAAACAATCCAAATTCATTTTAGATTTAAGGTGTGGAGGTATTTGACATTTACAAATGTTGACTGATTATAAAACGGGAGATGAACGACCCCAGTGTTGCCATCATTGCCTTGGTTAGTTTTTGCAGTGGACAATGTAACCAGTGAGCGTGGATCCCACACAGAGCTTCCATAATGTTATTTCGGATTGGTAGCATATGTCGTATAGCAGTGGGGAAAAAAACGATGAAAAAGGGCACGAGAATGCCAGGGAAATACACAAGGGTGGCTTCAACTGACTCAAAGTAACGTGTTCCGCTCACAATCTCGGGTATGAAGTATTGGGAGCACCGCACTGATGGTCGGCAGGAGTTGTAAGGCAAATCCGATCAAACTCTCATCCCTGACACAGTCGAATGATAAAGGGGCTCCCAGTGCTGAAATTGGGCGATACTGTGATGCACTCCCCCGCCCCATCCCGCCACCATCAGTGTGCTGCACCACACTCAAGTCTAATACTGAGAGTTAACATGCTTCTGATAAATTTTCAACGTGACGAATTATAAAGAACATTGAGTACAACTGATAGATTTAACCGAGGTGGGGGGGGGGGGGGGGGGCGGCTGTCTGAGCAAATGGATCTACTTTTAAAGAAGAGCTAATTTCCTTGCACGAAGTTAAATTGAAGACCATGTTACAGGATACGAGAAAACGAGGTGTTTTTTAGGGTCACACTGAACACTGCCATTATACAGGCCTCGTTGCGTTGGCTGATTAGTCCCTGCATAATTTGCCAGCAGGAGGAACTCAATAATAACTCATGTATAATGCGATGGAAAACTTCTATTGAGGAACCAGTTTGGTGAAGTTGACTTTCAGATCGGAAGGGATATTACGTCCAAATCGATTGGAAGATATTGCCATTAAAGGGGCTGACACGTTATATTTTTTTCCTCTTTGAACTGGGTGGTTCACTTCGTCAACATTTCTAGAAGTGAAAAATCATGACACACACACACACACACACACAGCGTGGAAGAGAAAATAGAAAGCAGATGGTGAGTATGGGAGTGCTGGGGATGGGATAAGTTGATGAATGAGCCCTAATTTTAAGTGTTTGCCCCGATCGAATAACCATAAAGAGAACTACAATACAGAAATGTAACAACGTTTTAATAATAGAAAATTGCACATCGACAGCAAATAACCAGAATTATATCCAATCTGACCCGTAATGAACTTGGAGCAGGAATGTAATATTTAACAGCGTGATTCCTTTTAGAAAAGCAAGTTTAAAATAAAGGCCTTTGCAAAGCCAATATCCTTCTAATCACGCCATAATTATGTTTTTATTGGTGTGGTTGATAGATTTTTTGCGGTGTTTTTATTCAATCAAATGAAAAACAATTTTATCTTCTACAGAGTAAAACTGCATCAGCCTGCAACAGACAATACCGTCACAGTCCAACACAAGACAAAGTGCAGAATTAACCCAATAAGGAAAGCTTGGTGATAAAATTCAGAACAATTTTGAAATATTTTGGCACGACATCGATTTCTTCTGAAATATTTCATCTGGTGACTGGAACAAGACGGGACTCCCTGAGATAACATGTCTCGGATGTGATCAGGGCGCCGCCCCCCCCCCCCCAGCTATATAAAGGTGCGGAGTCCTGCTCACACCCTAGAGTTTTGCAAGTTTAATCATCTGTCCTTCAAACAGGCCTGCTCCCATTGGACAAGTTTGTACAATACTTGTCTTCACCTGGTAGAGCCCCACTCCTCCCAAGTGCATCTCCTGTTTGCTGATCATACAAAAGCATTGGAAATCTCGAGGCAGAAATCTCTGCAGCAGGAGAAGTGTGGGAGGGTAGTAAAAATGCTATGAATATATTAACATGGGTTGCATATACAGAGAGCTAACACATTCAAATATATTTTTCTATAATGAGACAAACAAGGCATATACTCTAGATATTCTTTTGGACTATTTTCCGCCCCAGCTTTCTGCAATGTTCTGAAGGTGCTGACTCATTCTGTGCTAACTTCCTTGTGCTGCTCCCTCGCCCAAGTGGCAATCTTTCCCATGGAAATTTAGACAATGAAAGTTAGTAGGCTATAATTCCGCAGGGGCATCCTATCTGTCATACCCAACCTGGTCTTTCTCTGATATACCTGTACGCTCTTAAATGATCCACAACTAGAAGTCAGGAACTTTGGCTAATTTCATTCACCCGTCACTTGCTGTGGGATACTGAGGCCATCTCAAGAGTCTCTACAACTGTCCAATTGAGATCAGTTAACAGGCTGGGATGGAACATTGAATTTTACCACACTGCAAAGCTCTGTTCCACATTTTTTTAATATATAAATTAGAACAAGAATTTTAAAAAGGACATGTGGTTATATTTGGATCCTTTTATCAAGTTGTGACAATGTGATATTTAACTGTTTCTCTCTCCACAGATGCTGCCAGATGTGCTGAGTTTTTCCAGCATTTTCTGTTTTTATTTGTGATATTTCATCTTGCCCAAACAAGTGGCTGTTCATTTATGCATAGTTGGAACAGGAAATTTTCTTAATCTTTTGTTACATTTTCTCCCCTCCTTTTTTCTGAAAGCATTTGCCTCCTTGCTGTGGTTCCATAGAGGCTGAGCAGTTTCCAGCACATCATTCAAGTGGTTACTATTTACATGAGAACCATGACAATAAAGGAAAAAAGGCTTGCATTTATATACTGCTTTTCATGACCACCAAACACCTCAAAACGGTTTATAGCAAGTGAAGTATATTTTGAAGTTTAGTCACCATTGTAATGGCAGCCAGTAAGCACACAGCAAACTCCCACAAACACAATGTGATAATGAACTACATAATGTGTTTTTGTGATGTTTTGAGGAATAAATATTGGGCAGGACACCAGGGATAATTGCCCTGATCTTCTCTGAAATAGTGTCAAGGGATCTTTTGCATCCACCCAAGGCAGGCGGGGCCTTGGCTTACCATCTCATCCAAACGATACCACTTCCTACATTGCAACTCCCTCATTACTGCACTGAAATATCAACTTTCAATCTTTTTACTCAAACCCTTGAGCAGGACTGGAACCCCAAACCATATGACTCAAAGGCAAGAATGCTACCGACTGAGGCATGCTCTACAATGAATATTGCAGGTGATTTAATTACTGGAAGTCTCCCACTCAACCCCAAACTATTCATCGTCCAATGTCCAGATACATGGACTTCCATGAGGGAACTGCTGGATCAAGAGAGGGAAATCTGAATGGCTTTCCATACCATCCCAACTCGGAATGAAGCCAGTTATAATCCCCCCCCTCCCCACCCCCACTGTAATGCTGCTGGAGAGTACCTAACTCAGTAAAGATTTGGGTTTCTTTTCCTGATATATTCTTACTGGAACTAGATAGATGTGGTTTTGATTAACAATCAGATTGGACTTCGTTTTTTTGCCAGTCCATTGTTGAATACCTTGCCGACGCTCGATGTGTAAAGCAAAGACAGGCACTTTTCACCACCTTAGACTGTACCAAACTGTTACAATCAATTAAGTATTTATAAAGTGTAGTCTGTGCTGTTTTACAGGAACACACCAACCAATTTGCTCACATTGAAGTCCCAGAAACAGCAAAGCAATAATGACCAGACAATCTGTTTTTAGTGATGTTGGTCAAGAGATAAACATTGGTAAGGACACTGTGGAGAACTCCCCTGCTCTTCTTTGAAATGGTATCAAGGATCTTTTACATCCACATGAGATGGCTGACTTAACCTCAGATTAATATATCATTTAAAAGACTGCATCCCCAACAGTGCAGCACTGCCTCAGTATTGCGCTGGAGTGTTAGCCTATATTTTGTGCTCAAGTTTCTAGAGTGGGCATGAACTCACAACTTCACAGCTCAGGGCTTTGAGTACCATTACAGAGATATTGCTTTACATTGTTGTATGAGGGATGGGTATTGAGACAAAATCCTAGATGTCTGTTGGTACCCCACAGGCCATGAGTCCCTGCCTTCAGTAGAGGATATTGAGTGAAAAATAGCAATTACTTTTAATTGTTATAGGAAAGCATTCATCAAAAATGTAATGCTGGGTATTTCAGAGAACATTGATAAAATACAGGCACGTGAGTCTTTATTGTATTCACTCCATCTAGTCTCATTTTTGCATACAATTAGTGTTTTTTTATAAGCTAATTGAGCATTTAAACCATGAGAAGAATCTACTATCCTAATAGCTAAATTAACTCCTACAGTAGATGTTGTGTACAATACGAGAAATTAATTTCTGAAAATATCCCCTGTGTTTAAATTTGTATGTCCACAATTGCAAATAGAGCTGAGATTGTCATTAATAAAATGGAGAGGTGGGTATAATTGCATTGTACCAACTTACACCTGTTTTTAAATGTCTTATAAAATTTACTAAGTGTCAGGCAATTTTAACAAAACTAAAATAACACAACTTTAACTATAAAGTCCTTAAATAACAGTTATTGGACATCCATCCTTCAGAACAAGTAATGCGTGGATTCTCTGTAGTGAGGGAGGTGTTAAGATTTGATAAGATTAGGATAAGATTTGATCTTCTCAATAAACTTAGAGTAAGTTTATTAGAGTAACATTGAACATCTTGATAGGAAAAGGTATTAGAATAGGCTGCTCAATATTATGTGTAATATTCTGTATGATTAACAGGGCAGGGAAGATGCAAGCTTATGGATATTTATCCAGTGCATAGATTTTTAATGCAGTATTAAAGCTAGTTCACCCTCTTTTAGTTGTCTTGACCAGAGAAGGCTGAAAAGCTGAGGTTCAATTATGAAATCCCAGGAAAACATCCATGTTGGTGTCACCTGATTTATTTTAATAGACTATGATATAATGGGATGGCCAGCTCAAAAGTCAAAGGTCACAGAGTCAATCATTGACCTCAAAAGCACCAGCAGACCCAACCTTGCCCCAATCCAACTTGCTAGAGTGGGAAAAGGAATCATCAGAGCACAAAGACTTGCAAAGTTTTCATTACCAGTTGAACATTCCTGTTCCTCCTGGCCCCGCTAGCAAAAAATGTCTGACTTATCCTTCTCGGGCAGCAGATTTAACTGAGTGGCATGCCCACTGCAGATGCCATGCTCAGTAGGCTGTTCAATTGCCTTCAGGATCCTTCGGGTACCATAGGGTCGCCATTAACACACAATACTGAGGCTTCCACCTGAGTCAGATGGAGCATCTCAGCTGCTTTTAAAAAGGGGCCAGTTGAGGTGGCAGCTCATTGGAATGGGACAGTAAGTCTTTGCGCAGCTTTCTTAACTGAGCAGCCACCTCTATCCCACATTCCAGGTGGGATGGATCCAAACTACCCCTCCATGTTCATTAAAACTATTGAGATGTGGAATAAGGTAACGCTTTGCCTTATGCTAGGTGAGTCATAACTGCATAGTAATTAGATCATGTCAACCATCAGATCTTCAAGCTTATGTTAGAGCAATAAGAACACCGATATTCCACTGAAAAAGGTAATATGAATAGTACATATTAAGGCAGCAATTTATTTAGGCCATGGATGTGCTGCTGGAGCCTTCTGCACCATCATTGGCAGGTCCGTCATTTAATAAGTATTAGTCCTGGGGGGAAGGGAGTAAAGGAAAATGGGTGTGCAGGCCTCGGGAATGCTGTGAGGCTAGGTGGAGCACTCGGAGGACCACACCTACTGACTGCACATAAAATGTAAGAAAATAATAATCTACCTTTCTGTTGGTTGCTAGGTTGCATCCAGGCCTGGAAGGAGTTGGCCCAACTCGAGCTCTGCTCAGGCCAGCCTGACCTTCCTAAGTGACCCTAAGCTAGGCATTTTAAGGTCTTTGGCAAAAGAAGCAACGGAGATATGAGGAAAATCTTCTTCATGAGTGAGTGGTTGGGATCTGGAATGCACTCCCTGAGAGTGTGTTGGAGGCAGGTTCGATCGAGGCATTGAAGCGGGAATTAGATTATTTGAAAAGGATGAATGTGCAGGGCTACAGGGAGAGGCGCGAGGTAAATTACTCCAGCGCAGACATGATGGGCCGAATGGCCTCCTTCTGTACTGTAAACATTCTGCGCCCTGTTTTAGGCTGCTGCACCGGGCACATGAGAAATGGTTTGACTCATGTTCGGCCCGGACATTTTCAGGCCCAATGAAGACCTCAGTGGATTGATAAGTAGGTGTGTTAATTTGTCCAACACTACAGTTTAAATCCATATCAAATCTATGGGAATCTCCATGACCTGCTCCTGAAGTACTCAAGAATGCCTGTGCCTTTCAGTATGTCACTGCAGCCTGCGAATTAAAAATATTTCCAAAGCTTGAAATTGCTGCTTGTTTCCTCTCCCAGTTCAACCTCATTCAGGGCATTCAGCTTGCTGAGGAAGCTGACTTCACCACGTCTCCATTGTCATCCAGCTGGGTGGGACTGCTCTCAGCTGATTCTATTCTTATCTATCTAATCATAGCTAGAGAATCACATGCAATACCTTGTCTTCCCACTCCAGCACCATTGTCTCTAGTGTTCCCAAGATCTATCCTTGGTTTACTCCTATTTCTGATCTACATGCTACCTACAAAGTCAATTGCTACATGTACATTGGTGACACCCAGCTCTACCTCACCACCATCCCTCTCCACCCCTTCACTTTCTCCAAATTGTGAGGCTGCTAGTCCAGCACTGAACGAGCAGAAATTTCTTCCAATTAAATATTGGGAAGACTAAAGCCATTGTCTTTGGTCCCCACCTATTTCCACCCACGTAAAATCATCCAACTCTGTCCCTGCCTCAACTCAATTGCTGCTGAAACCATCATCCATGATTTTGTTACCTCTAGATTTGACTATTCCAAAGCATTCCTAGCCGGCCTCCCATATTCTACCATCTGTAAACTTGAGCTCATCCAAAACCCTGGTCCCTGTTGACTAAATCACACCAAGTCCCATTCACCCATCACCCCTGTGTTTGCTGACCTACATTGCTGCCCGGATAAGTTACACCTCGTTCTTAAAATTCTTAACCTTATTTGCAAATACCTCCATGGATTCATTCTTCCCTATTTCTGTAATCTCCTGAGCCAGACAGTGCTCAACGTAAAAACAGAAAATGCTGGAAAGACTCAGCAGCTCTGACAGCATCTTTGGAGAGGGAAACAGAGTTAATGTTTTGAGTCCGTATAACACTTCTCCAGAGCTCCAAAGCCCTCAAAGTACCCTCTTTCTTTCTTCTTCTTTAGTTCTCTTGCCACGTCTAACAGCATAAGAGGCAGATAATGCATGTGCTCATGTCCAGTTTTTTCCTGGAACAGGTCACCAGTGGCGATAACTTGAGGGATGCCACTCCGCAATAACCGTGGCCGACCAGGAGACTCTCCCACTCTTACTCCCTGCCATAGACATATTGGAAGGATTAAGAGGTTGATAGACAAAAAGCCATGTTATGAACACACCTTCCTTGGCCATCAAGTCCTGGAGTGGGACTCAAACCCAGTGCTTCTGGCGTGGAGGCAGGGACCTCACCCACTGCACCACAACACCTCCCTCCAAAATGCCCACACTCCTCTAATTCTGGCATTTGAGCATCTTTGATTGTAATTGCTACATCATTGGTGGCTGTGCCTTCAGCTGCCAAGCCCCTAATATATTGAATTTCCTCTCTAAACCTATCACCTCTCTTTCCTCATTTAAGCCACACTTTAAAACTGAATAAACTTTTGGTCATCTGCCCTAATATCTCGCTTTATGACTTGGTGCCAAATTTTACATTATAACATGCCTAAAAGCACTTTGAGACATTTATTACAATAGAACTGCTATATAAATATAAGTTGTTGTTTTATGCATACCTATTTCCTTTGCCTGTCGACTGCAGTTCCCTGATGTACCTTTCCCTTCACTCTGCTATAATTTCCTGTCTCGGTTCCAAATGAAAATAAGTTTGGGCCTTACGCTGAGGGCAACATTTTCAAGAGTGTACAAACATAGACTTGAGCACATAATCCAGTTACACTCCAGGCCAGTACTGAGACACTGATGCACTATCAGATGTACTGCCTTTCAGATGCGATGTTAAAATCAGTTTTTGAGTGGACGTGAAAGATCCCAGAGCACTATTTGAAGATGATCAGAGGAATACTCTGTACATCCTGGCCAATATTTTCTCTCAATTAACATACTTAAACAGGTTATCTGGTCATGCTGCATTGATTACTGTTTGAGGAACTTGCTGTGGGCAAATTAGCAGTCATGTCCCCCTGCATCATAACAGGGACTATACTTCAAAAAGTACATATTTGGTTGGAAAGTGCTTTGGGACATTCTGAGGTCATGAAAGGTGCTATATAAATGCAAATCCTTTCCTTAAATTAAACTGCTCTATTAAGTAAAGGAAGCAATGGGAGAGGCCAGAGGAAGGGGTAATGAAGAGTAGCTGAATCAGTTAAGGAGAATGGAAAGGGAAATATGGATACAATCAAAGGGTTCATGTATTTTATATCGGATCTCCACGCTTACATCAGTCTACAACTAAGTCACATATGTTAATCTGAAATCCATTCATATGGCTTCACCATCTTTAATTTTAATTTTTTTGAAGTTCTAGGGGTAAAATGAGACTGGGTCTGCCTTTGGGCCTAGACTCAATGCTACACAGGAAACATGTGGTCAGACAGAAAGGCACAAAGCCTGTCCGGAATTGGACATTATCTTAACTTTTTGGGTGAGCCTTTTGGGTCTCCATAGAAATCATGCCCTTCTCCAGAATTGAATTTCAGGTCACCAGCCTCACTGGCTGTGGCCAAACTTCCGTGGTTTACTAAAGAAGTTAAGGAAAGCACAAACTTAAGGACAAAGCATACAACTCCGCAAAGATGAGTGGCAGGACAGATGATTGGACAGAATATAAAGAACGGCAGAGAATGAATAAAAGGTTAATCAGGAGAAAAAAATTAGTGTATGAGAGGAAGCTAGCTAGAAATGTAAGAACAGATAGCAAGAGTTTTTACAAGTATTTACAAAGGAAAAGGGTAAGTAAAGTGAGTGTTGGCTCTCTAGTGAGCGACAGTGGGGAGTTAATAGTGGACAATAAGGAAATGACAGAAGAGATTAACAAATATTTTGCTTCTGTGTTCACTATAGAGGATACAAAAAACATTCCAATAATAGCTGCAAATCAGGAGGTGAAAGGGAGATAGAAACTTGGTGAAATCACTAGGAAAATGGTACTAAGCATATAGATGGAGCTGCGGGCTGGCAAGTCGCTGGGTCCCAATGGACCACATCCTAGGGTCTTAATAGGGGTGGCTAATGAGGTAGTCGATGCGCTGGTGTTAATTTTGCAAAAATCGCTAGATTCTGGAAAGATTCCATCAGATTGGAAAGTAGCAAATATCACCCCTCTATTCAAGAAGAGAGAGAGGCAGAAAACAGGAAATTATAGGCCAGTTAGCCTGACATCTGTGGCGGGGAAGTTATTGGAATCAATCATTAAGGAGGTTTTGCTGGGCACTTAGAAGTTGTCAAGGCAATCGGGAATAGGCAGCATGGTTTTGTGCAAGGAAAATCATGTTTAACCAATTTATTGGAGTTTTTTAAAGGAGTAAAGTGCACAGTGGATGAAGGGAAACCTGTAGACGTACTGTATTTGGATGACCAGAAGGCATTTAATACAGTGCCACATCAAAGATTATTACTGAAAAAAAAGTGCATGGTGTAGGGGGTAACATATTAGCATGGATAGAATATTGGCTGGCTGGCAGAAAGCAGAGTATGCATAAATGGGCCTTTCTCTGATTGGCAGGATGTGATGAGTGGAGTCCTACAAAGGTCTGTACTGGGGCCTCAACTTTTTACAATTTACACCAATGACTTAGATGAGGCAAGTGAAGACATGGTAACTAAACTTGCAGATGACACAAATATAGGTAGGAAAGTACATTGTGAAGAGGACATGAGGAGGTTGCAGATGGGTACAGATAGGTTGAGTGAATGGGCAAAGATCTGGCAAATGGAGTTTAGTGTGGGAAAATGTTGTTCACTCTGGCAGGAAGAACAAAAAGCAGAATATTACTTAAATGGAGAAAGGCTGCATAATTCTGAGGTGCAGAGGGATCTAGGTGTTCTAGTGCATGAGTCACACAAAGTTAGTATGCAAGTACAGCGAGTAATTCAGAAGGCTAATGGAAGGCTGTACTTTATTACGAGAGGGATTGAGCATAAGAGTAAGGATGTTAAGCTTTAGTTATACAGGGCACTGGTGAGACCACACCTCGATTACTATGTGCAGTTTTGGTCTCCTTATTTAAGGAAGGAGGAGGTTTACCAGACTGATACCTGGAATGAGTGGATTGTCTTATGAGGAAAGGTTGGACAGACTGGGCTTGTTTCCACTGGACTTTAGAAGAGTGAGGGGCGATTTGATTAAAGTATACAAGATCCTGAATGGCCTTGACAAGGTGGTTGTCGAAAGGATGTTTCTGCTTGTGGATGAGTCCAGAACTAGGGGGCACTGTTTTAAAATTAGGGGTTGCCCTTTTAGGACAGAGATGAGGTGAATTTTTTTCTCTCAGAAGGTTGTGCGACTTTGGAACTCTCTGCCTCAGAAGGTGATGGAGGCGGGGTCATTGAATATTTTTAAGGCAGAGGTAGATAGATTCTCGTTAGGCAAGGGAATCAAAGGTTATTGGGATTGGATGGGAATGTGGAAATCGAAACACAAGATGATCAGCCATGATCTTATTGAATGGTGGAGCTGACTCTAGGGGCTGAATGGTCTACTTCTGTTCCTATTTCTTATGTTCTTATGTTCTGAGCACTGTGGGTATACCTGCACCACATGGGCTGCAGCGGTTCAAGAAGGCAGCTCACAACCACCTTCTTAAGGGCAATTAGGGGTAGGCAATAAATGTTAGCCTATAGCCAGCATCCCACATTCTGTGAAAGAATTTTGAAAAAGCTAGGTTCCAGGAGCAGGGAATGGAGAAGCATTATTGCTTGGATTTTGGAGTTAGTGGAAATGTTCCTGCTCCTCATGCCTCCACAGAAAATTGATAAATTCCTATCATTAAAATACTCATCGGTGACTGACTTGGAGAGGAGACCTTCAACATATTCAAAGGGCCTATCACTTGTTTAAGGCGTTCACCTGGCATGCCTAAAAAATGTGCACATGAATTTCACAAAAAGTGCAACACCTGCACAGAATGAATGCAGTCCAAACTGTTGAAAAATTGACATAGTCTGTACCCTCTTTATGCCTGAATAATAGGATAAAATATTCTCAGGTGCAAATTAGAAAAAAAAAGTACTTTCAGATAATACTAAAAAGCTCTTCACACAAAACGTGATAAATGCCTGAATCAAACTCCCACAGAAAGTACTAAAGATGCAGCTTTTAGGAATCTTGGATTAGGTGGGAGGCAGAAATGGGCTCTCATTGCCCAAATAGTCTTTTCCCATCCTTGACAGTTTTTTTGTTCTTAATTAAACAGTTCAGTAGACGTGGCATAACTATGCCTTAAATAGCTTCCAAGTTTAACTGCACATGCACAAACTCCAGAGGCTGCTGTCAATTTCAGAGGAGTAATGGCAATTGCACTACATTGTTACTAGGCCATGGATATCACTTCTAGCTGCACAGTCAACTGGTTAGTGAAGATCATGTATTTTTTACCATCTTTAGTGCGGAGTCATCAGCAAAAGCCCAATAGGCGTAAAACCTGATCCCAAGAACATTGCCACAAAGGATACCTGACCCTGTCATTATCTAGTTGTTTCATTATTGTGGCATTTTTTGTCCAGTAGATGACTGAATGCACTTGAACAGAAGCAAAATACAGCAGATGCTGGAAATCTGAAATAAAAACAGAAAATTCTAGAAATGCTCAGCAGGTCTGACAGCATTTGTGGGGGGAGACAGAGTGAAACCTGAAATCTGAATTCAACCTGAAACGTTAAAATGTTAAAAACTCTGTTTCTCTCACCACAGATGCTGTCTGATCTGCTGAGTATTCCCAGCATTTTCTGAAGTATCTTGAATTTGTGCTTGGGGCTTCCCAATGTAATAAAACTGGGCAAAAGCGGTTGCTAGTCTGCATATTTCTTCTTTGGTTCTACACGTTTTACCTTCATGAAGCAAACATATCAACCTGATGGTATCAGATTTGTTAGACTTTCATAAGTCTAAATAGTTACAGTGTTGTGATTTTATTTACTTCACAATATCACACGATGATTAGGGTTGAGAGAAGCCATTTAACCTGCCTCAGTTCACCAGTAATGAAATACCATGGATTTCATCCATTATAGCATTCAATTGGTCCTTAAATGATTGCAGGGTTTTCAACTTTACTTTTTCCACACTATTAACTATCTTTTATGCTACTGTAAGATCACTTCTTGATGTCTCCTTTCAAGTTTGAAAATCCCAAGTTTCTTGTCTTGTTTGTCCCAACTCAGACCCCTAACACCACGGAACAATGTTGTGGCTTTCCTCTCTATTTCTTCCAAAGCATGAGTGTTTTCCTTGTGGCTTAGTGGCTCAGACTGGACACAATACTCAAGTTGTAGTCTGACTGGAGCAATATAAATTTTGATCATGACTTTCTCTGACTTATATTTTATTTTCTGGGTAAATAATTCAACGTGCTATTGCTCTGTACTGGTTGGATATGTTGAGCACAGAATCTCCTCAGGCTCCTAGGTCCCTTTCAGCTTCACCTTATTTCAACACTGATCGTGAAATATGTGTATTGTCCATTCTTCCTTCCTATATGCAATACCTTAAATTTATCTACATCAAATTTTATCTGTCATATTTCCACCCATTGACATATTTTGTTTAACTTCTTTTATATTCTTGGTACTGGCTCCTCTGATTTCAATGCCTGCCCTAGTTTGGTACCATCTACAAATCTGACCAATTTGCATTGAGTTTCTACATCAAACAATCTAAACCATTGATGCAAATTAGAAACAGTAGCTGGCCCTGGGGCACTCTTCTTGCTATGCTCCCATCCAAACATAACTCCTGCAACAATTGTTTTTTTTGACCATTCAGCCAATTTCTTGTCTATTTCCAACATGTCATATCCAAAATTAACACCATCATATTCCAGTCAGAGGGATACGTTATTGCACCATTGGCAAGACATTCTAGATTATAAAATCTAGCATGTAGAAATAATTATCTAATAACACACTTTATTTGTATGTTATTTGTCGGCAAAACCTTTTTTGCCAGTTAATTCAGTATACCCTCATCTACTGGTCCTCTTGTTATCTGATGTTCAGCCAATGGAAAAGCTCAACAGCCATATTAGTGGGAGCCAATGAAAATAACAATGTTATAAATGGTTCAATTCCACAGAATGTCCTGAGAAAGTAAAATGAATACAATTGAACTTTGTTAAGGAGTGTTAAAAGCTGTGGTGATGTTAAAGTTTGGATGACTTTGTAAATTGCTCATGTTTTGCTGTATTGGCTTCTGATGTCATTTCATCCCATGTTGAAGCCTTGTATTGTTTATTATCTAAATAATGGAGCTATAAAACCTAAGGAAATATAAACTTTGGAAAGCATCCATTATCCAAAGGCATGTGTCCACTCCTTCTGATCCACAGGAGTAGCTTTGGTGTAACAAAACTAAAACATTAGCTGACACAGTCTAATAAAGTGGTACCCTCCCAATACCGAGTCGTGGGTCCAAATCCATGGTTGCTTGTCATTTGAATTTACTGACATCACTTTGGCAGACTTTGTGAGTCTATTGCTACAATACTAGTGATGCATAAAAGCAAGTTCTCATTTCAGAAGAAGAAAAACCTGTGTTGCCCCATCTCAACTGAACTGTCAACCCTAACACCCTAATCGGCGAGTAACATCAAAGGGAAAGTGAAACTTCACTGTCTTGCTTTCTTGTTTGCCAAAGAATTCCAACCAGGAGGATGGCCTAGGGGATACGGAAAGTAAGATTGGAATTAGGTGAAGTGATGCACTTATTTTGAATCTTCACACACCTTTCTGCCAATTAGAACCCTATGCTGAGTTAATTGTCTGATTCTTGGTTTTATTTTTGTCTCTCTCTATCTCCCCATCAGTACCATGTTTGTTGTATATGTTTGCAAAGATTGACTAAGAATAGGATTTCATTTATTGATTTTTCCTCGTTAGAATTAAACCTCTCAATGCTGTAAGAGCAGAGGACCAGATGTAAGTCTGAGACCATTTTGCATTACATTGTTTAAAAATAAATAAAACCTAACTAAACAACATTAGAGTTAAATAGGGTAAAATTTCCATTGATTAGCAAATATAGTCACAATAGCAATTAATTAAAATATTACTCTAAGTGAAATGGTTGTTTAGACTTAGAGTCACTTAAAATGCTGGTTATTGAATTTTGTACATTTATTATATTGCAGCTCCTCTTCTGAATATAGGGAATTGTCAATCACAGTTATTGTTCCAGTAATAAAGGCAAGTTATAATAAACATAATGGTATAAATTTTAGACTTGGGTTAGGGTCTTTCTACCTTGGGACTGGCTGGAAGTTTCCCTTTAGAATGTTTAGGTTAGATTGTCTAGAAAAATAGACCACGGAAAACAATGTGTTTATTAATGGGAAAGGGAACTATTTTGTGTTAGCATGATACATGAAGCATTAAAGAATTCCCTGCCTTGTTGAAATGTGGTACAGTAACCTAAACCCAAGAGTAGAAAGGCCCACTCAACCAGTATGGCACCTTAACTTCTTTATGTATGATGGTGTGCCATCTCTGCCTGAGATGTTTCAATATGACATAACGACATGGAATATCCAACTGTGTCAAACACTATGGGGGGATTTTGTGGAACCTGTAAGAGCAGGAAACATGGCATGTAGTATGACTTAATTAGGCTGGATGCAAAACCTCGATTTCCCGAATGCGGGTTAAGATGCAGGGATCAAATCAGCAGCATGTTTGAGCTGTGTTGAGCTTCATGATGGCATGTGGCATGTTCATATGTGTAATACATTTGCCTGCCATGGATACTCATTAGCGTGAAAGAATTTTCAATAAACTCCTACCCGCAGGATAAAGTCCTTTACACATGATAATCTTGTGATGCCCGGGTCACATTTGTTTAAGGGTGGTGTGCAGCAGTCAACTTTGTGCAGTTGTGTGTAATTTTGGCAGTTTTCCTTGCTTAACTCTCCACAAGGGAGGGGAGCAGGAGAAAGGGCAGCTTGCATGGAGACTCAAGATTGGCAAGGGTGAGTCAGTGGTGAGGCAGTGTGGGGTTGGGGGCATGAAGGAGTGGAGGGGGTGGGGGGGGGGGCGGTGTCCAGGGAAGGACAGAGGGTGGGGTCAGGGTGAGGAGGAGTGAATTGGGAAGGGCCTGGCATTCTGGGTGTTATGAGAGTTGGTGGGAACAGTCAGTCAAGGGAAAAAAATGTAGGGCCTAAAGGGCATTGTCAATACTGTCCACATGTGTGTCCATCTCAGTGTGTTGGCAGAGTCTTCAGCTGCTTCATCAATGATCTTCTTTCCATCATAAGGTCAGAAGTGGGGATGTTCGCTGATGATTGCACAATGTTCAGCACCATTTGCGACTCCTCAGATACTGAAGCAGTCCAAGTCCAAATGCAGCAAGACCTGGACAATATCCAGGCTTGGGCTGACATGTGGTAAGTAACATTCATGCCACACAAGTGCCTGGCAATGACCATCTCCAACAAGAGATAATCCAACCATCGCCCCTTGATGTTCAATGGCATTATCATCACTGAATCCCCCACTATCAACATCCTAGGGGTTACCATTGACCACAAACTGAACTGTGGCTACAAGAGGTGGTCAGAGGCTATGAATCGTGTGACGAGTAACTCACCTCCTGACTCCTCAAAGGCTGTCCACCATCTACAAGGCACAAGTCAGGAGTGTGATGGAATACTCCCCACTTGTCTGGATCAGTGCAACTCCCACAACACTCAAGGAGCTTGACACCATCCAGGACAAAGCAGCCCGCTTGATTGGCACCACATCCACAAACATTCACTCTCTTCACCAGCGACGCACAGTAGCAGCAGCGTGTACCATCTACAAGATGCACTGCAGGAATTCACCAAGGCTCCTTAGATAGCACCTTCCAAACCCATGACCACTACCGTCTAGAAGGACAAGGGTGGCAGATAGATGGGAACACCACCACCTGGAAGTTCCCTTCCAAGTCACCCACCATCCTGACTTGGAAATATATCACTGTTCCTTCATTGTCGCTGGGTGAAAATCCTGGAACTCTGTTCCTAACAGCACTGTAGGTGTAACTACACCACATGGACTGCAGCGGTTCAAGAAGGCAGCTCACCACCCCTTCTCAAGGGCAATTAGGGATGGGCAAGAAATGCTGGCCCAGCCAGCCAAGCCCACATCCCATAAATGAACAAAAAAAGTCTCAACAAATAACGATGATGCTCCCATGAAGTGAAACCAATGTAATGCGAATTATTTACAAGTACAATTTAATTCTGAAAAACACTCCTGCCACCTTTGTGTTTGCAAATATTATGTTAATGGTAATGGAGCTGGGCAGGGAATTTTTGGCTATGATGTAAAGCCTCCTTGTTTGACCAGGAGGCTCGTTCATAGCCTGCCCATAGCTGCTGCATTGTCAGCTGATGACAAGTTTCACAATGAAAAGAATCCCCTGCCGTTGAATCACACGTGTTTCCTGTGCAGGTCACCAGCATGTCAAATTTTAATTGTAATCACGTGGGAAATGGGAAAAAAGAAGATTGTGGAAATGGCACAAATGGTTCCACCATTGGGAATGATGCAGCATTGACAAAACCCCGGTCTATATTTCCAATTGTGTTGGAAATGTGGAAATGTCATCTCTTGAATGATTATGTAGATTGTAATGTTGGATTGTCTCAGGAGGATCTTTGAATTGATTTGATCTTTCTGCAGGCTGTAACTGTGTTTCTTCATTGCCCAAGGAATTTAGATAATCTGGGAGAATTCATGTACTGAGTGGTCTTTCTGCATTTCATGTTTTCTCAATTTTAAGTTGCACTCTTAATTTTATTCCCATGGAACATCATAATAATGTTAGATAAAGATTTTCCTTGTTTGGTTGACCTGTCCCTGTAAAATTATAATGGCTCATTTCTGTGCCCTATCTAGCCAATGTTGCCAAATATCCATCTATGTATCACATTTCAATGCCTGTTCTGCCTATGGGAGCATCTTTAATGTAGCCAAACATACCTCGGCACTTCATAAAAGCATTTTAAAACAAAATTTGACACTAAGTCAGCAAAGAAGAGATTAGGTCAGATGACCAAAAGCTTGGTCAAAGTTGTAGGTTTTAAGGAGTGGGTTAAAGGAGGAAAGTGCATAGAGCAGTAAAGAGATGTTGGGATGGCATTTCAGAATTTGGGGCCTAGGCAGCTGAAGATGCTGTCACCAATGGTGGTGCAATTAAAACTGGGGATGCTAAAGAGTCCAGAATTAGAGGGGTGCAGGTATCTCAGAGGGGTTTGGGGCTGGAGGAGATTACAAAGATGGGGAGGAGTAAGGCCATGGAAGGATTTGAAAACAAGAATGAGGATTGTAAAATCAAAATGCTGTTTGATCAGGACCCGATGTAAGTCAGTGAACTCAGGGGAACTGGACTTGGTATGAGTTAAGACCTGGGCAGCAGGGTTTTGGATAGCCTCAACTTTATTGAGGGTAGAATGTGGGAGACCAGCTGGAAATGCATTGGAATAGTCGAGATGTAACAAAGGCATGAATGATGAGCAGCAGATGCGCTGAGACAGGGTTGAACTCGGGCATTGTTACGGAGGTGGGACTAGGCGGTTTTAGTGATGGAAGCTCATTTCAGGATCAAATATGAAACCAAAATTGCACACAGACTTGTTTAGATTCAGGCTGTTTCCAGGGAGCGGGATGGAGTTGATAGCTAGGGATGCAGTTTGGAGCAGGACCAAAAATAATGTTCTCAGTCTTCCCAGTATTTAATTGGGAGACATTTCTGCTCTTCCAGTACTGGACGTTTGATAAACAGTCTGATAATTTAGCAACAGTGGAAGAGTCAAGAGAAATAGTGTTAAGGTAGAGCTTCATGGCATCAACATACGTGTACCAAAGAATGATGTGCTTTTGGATAATGTCACCAAGTGGCAGCATGTAGATGAGAAGTAGGGCAGAACCAAGAAAAAACCCTCGGGGAGCACCAGAGGTAATGGTGCGGGGGTGGGAAGAGATGTTATTGCAATGATACTCTAAAGAATGGAACGAGATGTAGGCATGCATTCCCACCCAGCTGGATGACCTTGGAAAGCTGTTGCGGGAGGATATGTGGTCAAGCATGTCAAAGACTGCAAGCAGTCCAAGAAGGATGAGGAGGAATAGCTTATCTTTGTCGCAGTCACTTAGGATGTCACTTGTGTTTTTGTTGAGAATATGTTGGTACTGTGGCAGGGCGGAAACCTAATTGGAAGGATTAAAACATGGAGTTCTCGGATGGATGGACACAGATTAGGGAGGCAACATGTGTAAGGCCTTTAGGAAGGAAAGGGAGGTTGGAGATGGGGCAGAAGTTTACAAGGACAGTGGGTTCGAGGATTGGTTTCTTGAGACGGGGGGCGGGGGGGGTGATGACAGCAAATTTGAAAGAGAGAGGGACAACACCTGAAAAGGGAGAGCCATTAACAATATTGGTTAACATGGGCACCAGGATGGGAAGTTGGGTGGACTGCAGTCTAGTGAGAAAAGAATCAAGGTAGTAGACGTGAGTCTCGTGGACAAGATGAGATCAGAGAGGGCATGAGGGGAGATAGGAGAGACACTGGAAGCCAAGACCAGACAACTCACTTTATTCCACTGCTCCCATTGCATGTGATTCCACACCAAGAATCCTGGCTGTATCACTCATTCCTCCTATAAACAAGATGGCATCAAACAATACAGCAACTTCATAAGATAAATGGGGATGTACACTTTTATAAAAATATATGTGCGACTGTATCTCTCGATATGTATTTATACCGGGAACATCCTCATTTCATTAAAAAAAGCTGAAAAAAGTCTTGAATAAGTCAGGCATGTTCCAGAAGTTTTTTTGAGGAAAGCTATATGTAAAACATTGTTTCTGGTGGGAGGAAAAAACACAAATGCTCATTTAGCTGGGACTCTCAGAAAACATCAGCTCATTCAATTTCTTTTTGCCTCGGGTTTGTGCATAACTAACAATGGGCAAGGGTAAAGTGAATGATTCAATGGCTGTCAAATGATCTGACTAATTCTAATAGCCTTCAGTCCCACTTTCCAAAACTCCTGATTGGCCCTGACATCCTTCCAACTTCTTGCCCACATGTCTGTCCTTGGCTTGCTGCATTGTTCCAGTGAAGCCCAACGCAAAGTGGAGGAACAGCACCTCATCTTCCGACTAGGCACTTTACAGCCTTCCGGACTGAGTAATGAATTCAACAACTTTAGGTCTTGAGCTCCCTCCTCCATCCCCACCCCCTTTCTGTTTCTTGCCCCTTCCTTTTTTTTCCAATAATTTATATGGATTTTTCTTTTCCCATCTATTTCCATTATTTTTAAATCTATACCTTTTATGCCCTGTTAATCTTTCCATCCATTCTTAATTAGCACATTCGTTTAGATAATATCACCACCTTCAACACCTCTTCGTTCTTTTGTCTGTGACATCTTTTGATTATCTGCTCCTATCTGTTCCTACAACCACACCCCCCCCCACCTACTTCTCTCCCACCACCCAACACCTTAAACCAGCTTATATTTCACCCCCTCCTAATATTACTCAGTTCTGTTGAAGGGTCATGAGGACTCAAAACGTCAACTCTTTTCTTCTCCGCCGATGCTGCCAGACCTGCTGAGTTTTTCCAGGTAATTCTGTTTTTGTTTTTAACCTTCCAACTAACTTGGTCCTGACAGGATTTAATCTCCTCTTTGAAATAATATGATTTGATAACACTAATATCCTGTAATTCCAGTGGAAAATGCTGACTCTCTTATGAAACACTAAGAGACTGAGCCCTGGGTTGAAACAGAAGCAAAATACCTCAGATGTTGGGAGTATGAAATAAAACCATTTCAGCCATTGGTTTCATATCTTACCAGCTTAAAATGCTGATAACTGTCACGTTATGAGATAGGAGCATTGAAAAACTCTTTAACTGAAGGGAAGTATCACAACCAAATCCTACCATGTTTTCTTCTCAAGTTTGCACGTGTATTTTCCAGTTCCTCTTGAGTTTTCTCATGGGCAGGTCCGACCATCACCACAACCATGGGGTAGAGCGAAGAGACAGGTCTCAAATCCAACCCCAGCCAGAATGGGGAAATTGAATCCTATGCTGTTGGCACCAATCTGATCCACACTGGCCATCCAGTCAGCCAGCAACCCCATCCCCAAACCAAAGAGTCTGAGTTGCTATGGCATCATACACTTATATATGCATGTTGTAGCCCAAATAGCAATGGGGACTTTTGGGGACTTTACAAGGTGGACAGGGCTGAGTTTGCTGTTGTCATTTCCAGAGCCTAGGTTGATGCCAGACAGTCCGTCCAGTTTCATTCCCTTTTTATGTGACTTTAAAGTAGTTTTATACTGCTGAGTGGCTTGCTAGGGCCAACCACATTGTTGTGGGTCTGGAGTCACATGTAGGCCAGACCAGGTAAGGACAATAGATCTCCTTCCCTAAAGGGCATTAGTGAACCAGATGAGTTTTTGCAACCATTGACAATGGTTTTATGGTCATCATTAGACTATTAATTTCAGATTTTTTTAAATTTAAATTCCACCATCTGCCATGGCAGCATTAACCTGGGTCTCTGGATTACTAGTCCAGTGACAGTACCACTACGCCATCGCCTCCCCGTAAACCAATTTGGCTACATTATGAATGTACTTTCCTTGGCCCTCAGATCCCAGAGCTCCTAGCTCAGAGACAGGGATGCTACCCACTGTGCCCCCAAGCCCTCCCTCACTTTCCAGTAGGAGTGATATAATTGTGTATTAGTCATGGCTTAGTTGGTAGCACTCTTGCCTCTGAGTTAGAAGGCTGTGGTTTCAAGTCCTGCTTCAGGACTTGAGCACAAAAATCATTGCAGTACTGAGGGAATGCTGCAATATTGGAGGCGCTGTGTCTAGATAAGACGTTACACTGAAGGCCCCATCTACCGCTCAGGTGGATGTAAGGGATTCCACGGTAAATTTGGTGGAGATGGTGACACAGTGGTAACCTCACATGGATCAAAGGTCCAGGCTAATGCTTAGGGACATGGGATCATATCTCACCAAAGCAGTTGGAATCTGAAATCAATTTAAAGAAAAACCGTTCTCAGTAATGGTGACCTTGGAGCTATTATTAATTGTTGTAAAGACCCACATGGTTCACAAATGTTGTTTAATGAAGGAGATCTGCCATCCTTGCATGGTCTGGCCTACATTTGACTCTTAGCTACTCTCTGAAATGGCTTAGTTCAATGGCAATTAGGGATGGGCAACAAATGCTGGTCTTGTGAAAGATTAAAAATAAAATGAGCAGGAGCCCCGGCTGATATTCTCAACCCTAACTGTAGTAAATTGCAAGTTCCACCCTGTCTAAAACCAGCCAACGTAGCACAGTTTGGCAACTAAATCCAGTTTTCTGGTCTGCCTAAATCACCTACATATTACATTACCAAGTGAGTTATCATTTACTAATGATAATGATTTCCTAGTTCCAATTCCAACATATCTTGTTTTCAGCTTTGGGAAAATATAACAAATCGATGGAAATTAAGGCAGAATACTTGCTGCTTAACAGACTGATGTGCAAAATGTATATTTAATGTATGAAGTCATGGTTTACGCTAGGCTGAGTCTGAAGGCATTCCAGTGATCCCTCTAATTTTTAATGACAGGACTCATAGGTTTGTTTGATGGAAGAAAGTCTATCATTCTCTAAGATCTGAATATCGGATGTTCTTGGAGAGCAGGGGAAAGTTTTTAAATTGAAGTTTTATATGATGCCAAGGAAGAACTAAAAGAGCTAATCATGTGACTTTTTATCATCACCACCACATGGCGTCAGATACTGACATCCATTTGTAAAACTGTTGCTGAGCTTCAGAAGCCAAAATTTCAAACAAATTTCAGGAATTGGCGAATTATTTTATGTGCTGCTCACTATTTAATCGAATTTCTCTTGGTCACTGACAGCTTGCTGAAACTTTTTATGTTATGGAGATGTGCCAATTTCATCGTATTATTTTAGGGAATTAGCAGCCTACAGGTTATCTATCTAATTTCTCACTTTCTAAAAGTCACATTGAAAATTAATTAAGTTGTAGGGATTTGTGTTCTGATTCAGCTGAATCTACCTTGCTATCAGCTGAATAAAAGGCACACTGCAAATTAAGCTTTTATTACACAGTTTCTTCGGAAAGCTCATGTCAGTCGAGCACAATGAAAGCATTGAGCGGTGTGGATTTTGAAAGGGTGAGCCCCCAAACGAGACCTGTTAACCTAACAGAATCGAACCTTTGCTCCTTTTTGGTCCGTATGGCTCACTTGAGCCATCGGACAAAATGTCTGCTTGAGTTCTTTTTTTGGTGTGTGTGTATATGTATATGCAGAGCAATAATTGATACAAAAGACATGTAGGCAAAGCAACAACTTCCATTTATATAGTGCCTTGAACATAGTCTTTCACTATAGCATAATCAGCCAAAAATTGAAACTAAAACAAAGAAAGAGACATTCAGACAGGTGACCGAGAACTTGGTCTAAGAAGTAGGGTTTAAGGAGCTTCCAAAAGGAGGAGAGAGAGTTGATAAGGATGAGGGATTTAGGGCGGGATTTTCCACACCCCCCTCCCCTCCCCCCATCACTAGGATCTTCCGGTCCCACCACAGGTCGATGGGCTTCTGGCTGGGGCACTGCCTCACCCATGGCGAGTCCCACCTGTGACAGGGCCGGAAAATCCCAGCCTTAGTGAGGGAATTGCAGAGCTTTGGGCCTAGATGACTGAAAGCTCGACAAATGGTTTTGGGGGGTCGGAAGGAGGAGTTGGGTGGAAGAGGTGGGATAGGCAAGAGTCCAGAATTGGAGAAGCAGAGAATTCTCGAGGGCTGTAAAGTTGGAGGAGGTTACGGAGAAACGGAGGCTGGGACGGGGGGGAGAGCTGGTGTTGAAGACCATGGCGGGATATGAACACAAAGGTGAGAATTTCAAAAGATGAATCTCATAAAGGCATTGAGAATGGGATAAAGGAATAACTCAAGAGCATTTTATGTGTTAATATTATATATTCATGGGGAGAATGATTTCAATAGCAAAAGGTGAGAACATGTATTTGCACGTTTATTTTCAATATTACACATTTTTCAGCATTTTGTAATCTCTTGTCGATATTGGCTCACCGAACACTGTTTGAAATGCAACCCATTTAACAGATTTCTATCTTGTTGTCACAAAGATTGAAGCCCTGAACAGTAAGTTTTATTTACAGAAGGAGCTGACGCACGACCTGCTCCTGAAGTCCCGAGCTCAGTGATTGGCATGGAGAGCAGGAGAGCAGCAAATTGTACACAAGGTCTGTGCTTCAAGGTCTGGATTTCTGTTACCAAACTAATATGTCACATGCACAGATTGCATTTCAAACAGGATTTTTGGCATCCATGATACATAAACGACAACACTTGAAGGAGGATTCTATTTCTTTCGCTGACTGTACCCTTAGAGTGAGTTGAAAGTAAATATTTGGTGAAAATTATTTAGTGCTGTGGCAGCTACTTAATGTGTAGTGTTATTTTGATCGAAATTAGTGCAGTACTTATGATTCATTGTCAACCCACTATTTTTGACTAAATCTGTGGGGTGCAGCAGGAATTTTAAGGCATCATCCTGTGCTCCAAGGCATATTTAGATATAAGAAGCTGGAATGTATCATTTTTAGATTACCTTACAGGTTCTTCAATACTTCCGGGTTCACATTGATGTCCGAATCTACATTGCTCATAACAATTCAAAAATTTGTAATATAAGTTGACTCCAAGAAATAGCAGCGGGATGAATTACAACTTTAGAAAACAACTTTGATGGCTTTTTGGTCAGGATGTTATCGATTAAAAATGCTTCTAACATTTGAAAACCTGTTTTTTTTGCAACATGTGGGTTGGGCAGGCTTGAACAGCAATTTAAAATACATCCAGGTTGATATTTCTTATTTTCGAGCCTTGTTAACAGTTGGACCTGGGCCCTAAGCGGAAGGAAAAAAAATGGACAAGGACTTGGAGTGGTTCATCCTAATAACCCTGAATGTACATTTTTGGACAAATCATGATCGGATGCAGCAGCACAACATTAGGGGGTATAGGGGAGATTTAAATCATATTACTAGGAAGAGGTAGTGACATTTTAATGCAGAACCCCTATGAGCTTGGCATTGTGAAACAAGAAGCAGCTTTTGAGCAGAAAGCCATTTAAAAGGACAGGACAGCCAGATTTTTCTTTCCGTAATAGCGAATTTAAGTGAATTCCAAAGCAGCATTGAATTGTAAAATGAAAGGCAGTAATTAGTGTACAATTTGTGGGAGCAGGGGAGCAAAGGAGTCACTGAGATGCTCCTTTCTTATCGGTTAGCATTGCCCTTATATGATGAATGTTGATCAGGTTCCAATTGCATTTGCGCTCACTTAAGGAAGAGGGAAAAGAAGAGCTGGAATTCCAGGATGCCAAGAAGTGACACAACATCGGAGGAGGAGCAGGGCTTCTATCCACAGGCACTGTGCCTGGCAAATATGTCATGGCAACTGGAACTTTCTGGGACTTGCAATATCTTTACAGGCTAAGATTCATTCAGGACTCAGTAACTATAGTTGTGTAATTTGCTGCAAGGAAACACAGTCAGCAGGTATGTCACTGTCACTGGTAGTGAAGGTGGCAGCCAGCTTGAACTTTTTCACCTCAGGTTTTCACAAGGACCCGTTGGGACAACAGGAATATTACAATCTGAAGTGGACGGCTGCAGATGATTGATGCCAAGAGCAAGCTATTTGCTCACTTTCCCCATTGGCATGACAGAGCAGCATGAGGCAGCAATAGCCTTGTTTTTAAAAGGCAGGTCTCCCCAAGGGTCCAGGGTGTCATCAATGGCACATATCATCTCCGTGTGCTACAATCGACAGTCATGCCCCATAAGCAACCCATAAAGGATTCCACACAAACAAGGTTCAGTTTGTGTATGATCTTTAGCACAGAGTGGGTAATTATTGAATTTACTGACTTGTAGAGTCTTTAATAAACATAAATTTCCATAAGCGAATAAGAATTAACTTAGCAAACACTCAGAAGTTCATGGTATATGCAATTGCCCATTTTTTTTTAAATTAAAAAATTCTTTTAACCCACCCCCAAATATAGTTCAGAAGACCAAGATTTTTAAGCTGAATTTCCGACTTTTTGATTGAGGAAATGGAAATCCATTTTCAATAAATAATCTGTGTTGACAGTTAGAAAGGACTACAAAAGAAACCACAGCTGTTGCTAATCACAGGTCTTGTCTAACTTAGCACTTTATAATAAAAAAGTTGCAAATTTTTAAACATGTGACCTGCCTGAAATAAATCTTTGAGAATTCAATCTCCCTCTTGTTTGAAAGTCTTTTGGAAAATGCAAAGGAACTCATAAATCCTCGTGTGAAGGTAGACCCATTTGCTTTGAATCGAAAGATTGTTAATGCTTGCCCAGAAATTCCTTAAACTGCACATGCTCAGAATACATAAATATGGTTGGAAGTTCCCATGGAACTTTTTTAGTCAAAGCTTGATACAGGCTGGGGTCATGAAGTGAAAACTCAAGATGTTAAAAGATGCTCAAGTGCATTCAGTTGGTAAATTCAAATCTGTCATTGTGAAATATGTTAATTTTTTATCTTTTCATCTTGGCTAAAATCTGATTTTCGGTTATTGAGAAAAATGGCAGACGTAACGTTTTGACAAATTAGGTTTGGCTTTTGTAAGACAAGATGGCTATGAAATCAGGACTGCGGTGATGGAGTGAACTCTGCAACAATTCCCTGATCCATAGCCTCACCTAGTGAGGTTTTGTGTTGGTGCTGGACCATACCAAAATGTACCTCATTCTTAATTTTGGTCTCATAAGTGCCAGCTATCAGGCTCAGTAGTGTCACTCTCACCTCTGGGTCAGAAAGTTGTGAGTTCACATTCCACTCCAGAGACTCAAGCATATAATAGCGGCTGACTCTGCCGTACTTAGGGACTGTTGCATTGTCACAGGTACACTCTTTTGAATGAGGTTTTAAACTGAGACCCCTATTGTCCTCTCAAGTAGATTTTAAAGATCACATGGCACAATTTGAAGAAAAGGATTAGAGGTCACCTCAGTGTCTTGGGCGATATTATTCCTCAACCAAAACAGGTTTTCTGGTTATTATCCCATTAATGTTTGTGGGACCTTGCTGTGCTCAAGTTGGCTGCTGTGTTTCTTTTAAATCCTTTTAATGTTTCTTCTTTTTTTCTGTTCTGTCTGACCAAAATAAGATTGATATGTTAACATTGTGGTTTACTTTTGTTGTATATGCCTCCTTCTTTCATTTGGGAGAGCTGATTTAACACTTAGTAGACTGAGCCATATTCATATGGAATTTGCAAACCTAGACTGGGAAATCAGGCAGGAAATGCCTTTTGCATAATCCTTGCCCAAATTGCGCATATCTTCCATTGGGACTTTTAATCAGTGCTGAAGTGCCTTGTAGAAAATGGGCACGAGCTTCATTAAGGCCATGAAGGCTTTTTCAAATTAACACAAAACATCTCAGTGAGGTTTCTTGTCCAGAATGCTCTTCCAGCCCCTGTAAAATAGGTGATGATGGGAAGATAAGTTCTGGCCTTTGACAAGCTCATTTCTTGAAGGTACGTGGAAGATTTTCTTTTATTTGCTCCATTGATGCTTTCTGTGTTAGATTTGTGTGGGTTTTTTTGCTTCATTGTTTGCACCATTTATGTCTACTCCTCTACTTGGGTTTGCCTGCCTATTTAGTTTCTGGATTTTTTGAGACTTGCAACTTTGCTTGCTTCAAACGAGATTCAGAATATGGGAATTCCTCTGTGTGTTTCTCTCTTAATGTTTTCAAAGAGTAACACAAAGATTGAAAGAGTGACGAGCAGCAGAACACTAAAGGTGAATGGTGATGCATCTATCCTTAACTTAGCAACCAGACATACAACCTGGGAATGACTGAGAAAATCCATCTTTGTAGCGTCCGTTTCACCAGGGAGGCTGATATGAAGTTATACCATCTCCATATTTCTGCTGACAAGATTGGCCACAATCAGTAGCTGTGAAGGTGACCATGGCACTGAATGTTTACTCTGGATCCTTTAAGACACCTTTGCAGATATATGCAGTGTCAATCAGCAATTCACCAGTGCATACTGCAGACTGTTCAACAAAGTTAACATTCATACCTTTCCTCATGAAAAGCCGCCAACATAAAGCCCCTTGTGGTTCATAAAAGCTATTACATTCAACCCCCTACACTAATTGCCATGGCCTTCATGAGTCTCATGAGCCACAGGAGGTTCCATTCAATCAAAGCGTAGGTACCCTGTAGCCATCAGCACAGAATCACGCAACAGTCAAAACCCTTTTATTTTAAGATAATCCATCATACTTGTGTTATTTTAAATTGAACACAAACTGGACAGATGGCTGCTAGGTGACCAAAGATACCTTGTTTCGCACTGGCCTATGACCCTGTTGAGACAGTAATATGACAAGATACATGAAGCTACCAGGATAATTGTGGAACATACAATCAGTCTGTTGAATTGGTGCATCAGATTCCTGGAAAGATCAAGGTTGTACTGTGGTATAGAGGTGCATTTTTCATAACTTTGCCATATAGAGAAGCCTCATCATGAATCAATAACTAAGGATGTCCAGCCACCGGCACCAATAAATAGGAAACTGAATGCAAACCAGAAGGCATTCCTACTGCAACCCAATCTCAGCAAGACTAGTCATATAGAAAATCTAAATATGATTTCGCTCTGAGATGTAATTAATATGTTTTGTGAAAAGCTTAAAGTGGTAGGAAAACTTAAATAAAAATGGAAATGTTGTCTTTCCGAGCACTGATCATTGTTACTGAGATGCCCTGACATAGCATTAGTAATAATCAAATAGTAACTATAAATAGTATTCACAATTATTAAACAATTACCATTTTTGCTGCTTCATTTTGCTTAGTTACAGTGATGTAACTGAAGTTGTGGTAGTTAATAAGAAAACTATAGTTGAATGTTTGCTTTCTAAGAAGAATTGCCATATTCCAGTTTGGGTTTGCATGCCATGGTTAGAAATTACATTTGATTTTAGTGCTCAGTGGACTTATCTTTTACAGGGCACATTCTAGACCAATTTCATGCCTTCCATCACAGCTCCGTCAGCACCACCATGGAAGGCATGTGACAATTATCTCCCCGTCCCTTTCATATATGCCCCACCATCTGATTGTGTTCCACAAATGCTCTGCCCCATCTTGCCCACCAAGTCTCCATTGGTACACCAGCCAGGGAGGTATCTTTCACAGGTATGCTGATAACACCTAAATTGACTGCTCCACGTGCAACCAGACTATTGCCGTACTATCTATTCCGGTCTAAAACCATAACTTTGATGAGCTGAAGTTTCCTTTAGCTCCATATTAGATGTTAAAACCTTTCACTGGTACCGATATACCTCTGGTTCCAGTTACCAATTCAGGCTGAACTAAGTAATACACAACCTTGGCACACTGCTTTATGTTGAGCCCACATCATATTGCACCCTTACATATAGTGAGGCAATTTTCCAGTTCTAAGACATTGAAAGTTGGTACACCTATATATATATATATATATATATATATCTGCTGCTGAAATGCTAACCTATACTTCAAAACCTCTGAAATTACTTCTTTGAATGCTATTCTCACCAGCTTGCCTTCCTTCACCTTTTGATAACTTTTGTTAATCTAGAACTCAGCAACCCTCTTTTGCACAACATCCCATGCAATCATCATCAGGGGAGGCAGTAGTTTAGTGGTATTGTCACTGGATTAATAATCCAGAAACCTGGGATAATGCTCTGGGGACCTGGGTTTGAACCCCACCACAGCAGATAGTGAAATTTGAATTCAGTAACAAAAAAATCTGAAATTAAAAACCTAGTGATGACCATGAAACCATTGTCATAAAAAACCATCTGGTTCTCTGCCACCCCTACCTTGCCTGGCCTATGAGTGACTCCAGGCCCACCGTAATGTGGTTGACTCTGAAATGGCCTAGTAAGCCACTCAATTCTCAAGAGCAATAAATGCTAGCCAGTGATCCCCATCCCATGAACGAATAAAAAAAATCTTAATGGCTTTTGCCAAATTATACTTTCTCTTCCAGCCAATGCTTTGACTTGGAGGCCCTCATACCTTTTGCAAATTCTTCCATACTTGCATAGTCTACCTTGCTTCAGCAATCTTCTCCAGCAATCTTCTCCAGCCATCTAATCTTGCCACACCTTCAATTCCTCTGAACTATTGACTAATGCCACTCCCTAATCAAAGGCTAATCTTTCACCCATTCATCATCTGTTCTTTTCTTTGCTCCCTCTCCTGTTTCCTTTAAATGTCTTTTAAAACCAGGCTCCTTCATCCAGGTTTTCAGATCCTTCCCTTAATTTTCCCAATTCTACTAACCAACCTCTTAACTCCAATAAAAGGAGCTGGGACGTTCTTCTACATGATGAGTGTTATTAAAGTGCCTGTGCCATAAATATTGTACATCATTGCACACCACCAGTGGTTACTTTGTAAATTGAATCTGGTGCTTGGTGAGTTGTATGCTGTAAGTAATGCACCATATTTCATAATTACAAGGTGCAGCAACATATTGTAAATGTATCCCAAACATTAAGCAGCGTTAGGTACTGATTGTATGTTGGAAGTGCCATAGTTCTACATCATTATTTATACCACTAAGTTGTGATAAAAAGAAGTGTGTAAGGTACAAACAGCTGGTATTTGCATTTAAATAAAATTCTAAAAACAGTGGACTAAGGCCGCAATAATTTTACAGATGAGAAAGGCCATTTTTTTCCATCTCAATTCATCTGTCCAGAGACATCTGAACAAACACTCCATTGTAACATGCTTTTTTTTTGAAAAAATGATTTCAGCTGTTTGCCTGCATTGCTCTGTCTGGAAGCACATGCCACATGTTGATTTCCTCTTGTGAGAAGAAAAGTTTCCTGGTATCTGTCCCAACATCACCATTTGCTAATTTGAAGACGTGTCTCTTCATTCGACTCCTCCAGATTAATTTGAAGCAATATTTCAAGTTGATGTTTTCTATTCCCTGGACAAGCTTGCATGCCTTGATAAAGTTACTGCTCAAATGCCTCCATTCCAAGCAGCAAAGTCAGTTTCTCCCATCTTTCCATATCGCTCATCCAAGACACTGCAAGACTTGTGAATTGGCTCTGCAATGCTAGAATTGGAAACCAGAATTGGATGTAGTATTCAAGTTATTGTCTGACCATAGAACTATACAGTTTGATCATGTCTTCCTCTAACTTGTATTCTGCTGCTTTGGCTACATATTACAACATGTGTGCATTAAATTTCAACTGCCATTGTCCTGATGACTTGCATATTCTGCCCCTCTAGTGGCGGGGCTGGACACAGGGTGTCCCCCGAGCCATGTAATAGTCCAGGCCAGACACCGCACCTCAAATGTGTAGCCTCTGTCCAGTAATGGGTGCGTGTATGTTGGGAAGGGGTGTTGGCAGTGGCAGGGAAATCTGCCCCAAACTGTCCATGTATTGAATGTGACATGGATGGTAGCATAGTGATAATGTTACAGGACTAGGAATTCAGAGGCCTGGACTAGTGTTCCAGAGACCTGAATTAAGGAGGGATTAAAATCTAGTCTCAGTAATAGTGATTATGAAATGATCAAATTGTCAGAGCCCCATCTGGTTCATTAATGACCTTCCAGGGAAAAAATCTGCCATCCTTACCTGGTCCGGCCGACCCTACATGTGACTCCAGATCCACAGCAGTGCGATTGACTCTTAACTGTCCTCTAAAATGGCAAAACAAGCCACTTAGTTGTATTAAACAGTGACAGGAAAAATGCTGTGGGTGAACGCACGCCACAAGGACTGCAGTGAGTTTAAGAAGGAGCTCACCACCACCTTCTCAAAGACAATTAGGGATGGGCAGTAAATGCTGGCCTTGACAATGACACTCACATTCCAGGAACGACATAAAAAAGTAAGCTGAATCATTAAAATTTGGATCACAGTCTTAACTTTTGTTTTAGATATAGTTTTCGAAAGATGAAAATGTAAAGGAAGGGCAGCTGCTGAAGTTTATGAAAACATTTACACAATAGTGATTCAAAAATCAAGATTTGTTCAGTAAAAATAACAATGCATTTTTCAAATAAGCACATTGCATCTTAAGGAATCATTTAAATCATTTTTGTTTGCAGTAATCATCTGCATTATGCATTTCATATTTTTCCTATATCTTAAATAGTGTTGCAGTGTTTGCACTGTATGTACAAAATTCAGTCATAGTCTTGATCACGAGAAGTTTTATTTGTCAGACAAAGTGAAAAAATTGATTTTGTTGCTGTTTGTGAGAATGCAGTAACCGCTAACAAACAGAACTTTACAATTTCACAGGTTCTACTCTGCATCAATATGATAGCAGCCTCAGGAGCCTATGAGGAGCTGCAACTTGCAAAATAAAAAGTGCCAGTGGCTAGTGGCCTGGAATCATTGGTTCTCTTGCGAACAGCATGGTTTGAACAAATGAATATTTCTTAAAGGATCAAAAAAGATTCCAACCATTGCACTGTAACCCTCATTAGCATTGCAAGAGGAGTGAGGATTATTTCTTCTATTAGTCATATACGGTTTGTTTTCTCAGTGTTCATGTCCAGTTATCAGCACAGTCCATTGAAACAAGTGAATAAGATTTAAAAATTGTTTTCAACTAGCCTTGATAGTTCAATATACATTGAGGACAATTCGGCATGCCTCATTCAGCATTAGGTTTATTTAAAAAAAGAAACTGTGAACCAGCTATCAAGCAGAATACCAACATGAGAGCAAAGTCTAAGAACCAACCTTTATATCAACTGATCAAATGTTATCAATCTTTAGCCAGAAGCTGGGTGTGCTGCACTGTTGTAAAAGACTCTTAAAAATGAAGTAGTGATTGAAAAATGTTACAATAGTCAGGAAGAAACTGATGTCATCGTGCTATTATGGTGCAATATGTAAGATGCTATGACGTTCAACAAGGCAGCTTTTCTATTTTTTTCATTAATTTATTTCACAAACTAAGAACAAATTCCACACAATAAGATTTAATTATTAATTTGCAAGTTTCAAATGTGTGACAGAATTCAATAAGCAGTATTTAAAGGGTTAGGCAGATGCAGCTTTGAATTTTATTAGCGCTTCAAGGGCATGAATGCCCCCCCTTTAACATAAGGTCTCTCCTGGGACCAATGCATTTTTCACATGAGTAGACAGTGCAGACATTCAGTTGTATGCTTGTATAATACAGTTTAATACAGTTACAAACTGCAGAGTGGGGAGGAGCCTGACTGAGGTGAAGAGACTGAATTGAGAAGGACTGGTTCCACTTCCAGAATGTTCACCTCATGATGCTTCGCAATCTTCCTATTTATTTGGCTCATTAACTCCAGCGCCAAAATAAAGTAAAATACTTTTTGATTTGATTGCACAGCTGAGTTTAATACTAATAACCTTAACAAGGCCTTCAGGCAAAAACCACACTTGGACCTAATTCACTGGCCCATTTTGGTCAGGTAAGATTCCACAGTACAGTATTAAACAGAAAATAGTTGATTAGCATCTCCGACCAACATTCTGCCATTCTTTACTCTCACAACCTTTTACAACAGAATTGTTGAACAGTAGGATGTGCAGCCATAAATGTAAATGCTTGTAACTCCAAGTCTCAGGGAAGGAAAGTAAAAGGTTATGTTGGGGATCACATTGTGGAATGAGAAAGTCTCAAATTAATCTCTTTCGTCGTCCTCAATGTTCTGTGTCATTTGATTTATTTTAGTTACTGCCTTACAAAAATGCCCGTGGATCTGAACTGCTTGCCAACTCTCGTATAACAGATTCCTGGAGGTTTGATCATGTGACACATGTCCACATGCAGTCAATCACATGACATTGTTTGGCATGCTCAATCACGTGACATTTATCCACTATTTGCAAATGTTATTCCATTCAACCTAGTATCACCAAGCCTCAAATAAAATATAATCTTTTGTTTCATCATGAGATGAATAACATTATTTATAAATTAAAGAACATGAAATAGAAAGATTTAAGGTCATTAACGTGAAATAAAAATTATTTCTGTGATGTTCCTACAATATCAAGCACAGAGACACACCAAATTCCACTGATTCGACAAAAACATCATTAATACAGGTAACCTCTAAAGTTTGTGTACAATTTTATCACTTTTTACAATACACAGCAAGTTATAAAACAAAAAATAATACAAACTAAATTCGATTCACTGACACCCACACCCAACAGCTGAAGCCCAGTTTCAGGGAGGTGCCCAATCTTCAGAGAAAAACATCAGAACTGCCTGACATATACAACAGCACACAACACAGCCAGCTCAAATTCTCTCAGTCTGCGTTTCCCTCTCTCTCCCCCGGTTTGTGATTGTCTCCCTCTCTCCCATTTTGTGATCCTCTCTTTCTCTCATTTTGTGATTCTCTTTCTCTCCCGGTTTGTGATCCTTTCTGTAGAGATGTACCACCGAGAATCTTCTTTAGTTGAATAACAAACTTTATTTACAGAGCTGCTGTATTAGCTGCATGCCTCGAGAAAGGCTACAATACAATTTCTAGACTAGGAAAACTCTACCCCTTATAAGATTCCCCACGCTCAGTAGGCTGGCTTTAAGGCAATATTCACCACATCCCTCCCTGTTAATTCTTTGTTTTACATTCCTTATTTACACAACTTACTTTACACAGGTGAATAGAAAACAATATCAAAAAATCTTAGAAATAATCACACTTGAACTTTATCGTGAATTCAGCTTATATACATAGGTCCAGGAATTACAAATCAAGTTGTTGAGGGGTTTTCTGTTCTGGATAGAGAGGTGTAATTGTATAGCCTGAGGCTCTCCTACAGGATCGACACTCACAGGAACTGTGATAACGGGTACCTTTTTTGGCACAGGCAGTTCATCACTATTTGATTCAATGGAGACATCAGTTATGTCTATAACAGGTCGATCAGGTACTTTGGTGCTTACGGGCTCGATAACATTCCTTGGTGACAACACTGACTGTGGAAGCTTCCCCTTGCTCCTCGGGTGATCCACGTGTATACGAACGATCCGGCCTTCCACGTCTACTTGGTATGAAAGGGGTCCAGTCTCACAGACAATAATTCCTGGGATCCATCTTGGACCGCTACTGAAGGTTCTTACATAGACGGCTTCATCTACTATAAATTTCCGGGCTCCGCTATGCAAATCGTTGCTTGTTTTCTGATTACCTTGGTTCTTCCCTACCCTCCCCAGAAAATTTGGAAATATGGGGCTCAGTCTCATTCTGAGACAACGCATCATAAGCAGTTCTGCCGGTGGAGCTCCCGTTGTAGAATGTGGAGTTGTGCAGTTGCTAAAAAGGAAGCATGAGGTTTTGGTTTCCAAGGTTCCTCCCTACAATTCTTTTAGCCCTGAATTGAAAGCAGAGACTGCTCTCTTGGCTAGTCCGTTTGATGCTGGGTAGTAAGGCGCAATTGAATTTAATTGTGTTTAATGCCGTTTAGTTTGATGAAGTTCTGAAATTCAGCCCTTGTAAACACGGCTCCATTGTCTGATACAATGACTTCGGACAGTCCGTGAGTCGAAAAGCATTGGCATAACCTTTCGATGGTGGCATGCAACATAAGTGATTTCACCTCAAAAATCTCCATCCATTTTGAGTGTGCATCAATTATAAGCAAAATCATTGTGCCTAGGAATGGACCCAGGTAGTCTATATGGATCTGCACCCATCGTCAGCCAAGCCATTCCCAAGGGTGTCGTGGGGCTGCGGCTGGCAACTTTTGTTGCAGTCGGCACTGTTGATAGTGCTTGCCTAGCTTCTCGATATCTGCATCTATGCCAGGCCACCACGCGTAACTCCTGGCCAGCATTTTCATTTTAGAAATGCCAGGATGAGTGCTGCGTAATTCGTTTAGGAGCAGTTCCCTGCCTGGTACAGGAACGACTACTCTTGCTCCCCAGAGCATGATGCCATCCTGACAACTCAATTCGTATTTGCGGGTAAAAAATGGTTTCATTTCCTTGGAGACTGGCTCATTTAACCATCCTGTAAGTACCTGGACTCTCGCTTTAGACAGAAGTGGAAATTCAATGCAAGGACAATTTCTTGGCGTACAGGAGCACACGAGATGGTTTCTTGCAAGGCTAGGCGGCTATGTGTTCACTATGTGTATCCCAGGTCAGTGCTTGAAGTGTATTTGTAGGTGGACAGAATTAATGCCCATCACTGAAGTCTTGCTGAGGCTGAGGCTGAGGCTATCAGCAGGATAGCCTTGTCTTCTTTGAAAAGGCCCAAAAGTGGTTTATGATCAGAGGCAATAATAAAGTGCCTGCCATGTAAGTACTGGTGGAATTTTTAAACTCCGAATACTATTGACAGCCCTTCCTTCTTGATCTGCGAATAACCTTTTTCAGCCACTGAGTGGGCTCTTGATATGTAAACAATTGGCCTCTCAGAGCCGTTGTCCATTTCATGGGACAACACTGCACTGAGCCACGTGGAGAGGCATCACAAGTGAAGATCAATTCTTTAGATGGGTATACATTTTTATTTCTAACAAGGTTGAGGAGTGCAGCAGTTGTTTTACTCTGTTGAAGACTGCCTCCTGTGGAGCCTTCCAGGACCAACGATGGTGCTCCTTCGGCAGTATGTACAAGGGGGCTGGTACAGTCGATAAATTGGGTAAAAATCGTCCATAGTAGTTTACCATCCCTAAAAATTATTTGAATTTGGTGATATTTGTGGGGGAACTTGTCTCCTTTATTGCCTTAACCTTTTCCTCTACGGGGTGTAATCCTTGCGTGTCTACACAGTGCCCCAGATGGGTAACCTTGGTGACTAGGAAAGTACATTTCTCCTTTTTTAGGCCGACTCCAGCTTCCAGAAATTTTTTTCATGCCGTCTCTAAATTTGCTAAATGCTCGGCCTCAGTTATGAGGACATTGTCAAGGTATACTACACCCTGTGGTAATCCCTGTAGCAAACTCTCCATCGTCTTTTGAAATATTGCACACACCGAAGACATGCCAAAAGGTAGGCGCGTATACTGGGATAGGCCTTTGTGTGTGTTTATTGTGACACCCTCCCGCGATGTGTTATCTAACTTGAGTTGCTGGTACATGTGACTCATATCCAACTTAGTGTAGGATTGACCTCTTGCCAACTTTCCATACAAGTCTTTCTTGGAACTGGATATTTATCCAACTTGGTGGCCCAATTAAATGTTAGCTTATAATCTTCGCAAATGCGGACGGCCTTATCCGGTCTCAGTACGGGGACGATAGGTGCTGCCCATTCCGAAAATTGAACTGGCTGTATGGTGCTTAGTTCCTCCAACCTGTTTAACTCAGCATCCACTTTTTTCTTAACAATGCTAGCAGTCCTCCTACCCGCACTTGGAAAATCTCGGACCAATTTAACTTGATTTCTTTTAGCCAATCACGGCCCGGAAGTCTTGGTCCTTCCCCAGTCACTATTATTACTAGGAGCTGGGCTGAATTCTGCCCATATCTCACAGGTACCATGGTAGTGCCTATTACTTTTATGGCCTCTCCGGTTTAACTGGGCATAAGTTGTCTCCAGGCTTAAAGGTTGGGTACCTTCTCTCAGGTACTGAAATGTGCGCTCACCCATCACTGTGGCTGATGCCCTTGTATCCACCTCCATAACAAGAGGCTTCCCATTCACGTGGTGTGTGACAGTAATAGGGTCTGCCTTGACTGCTTTATTATTTAAAACAATGTCAGGCTCTTTCTCATTATGTACTTCTAACATCTTTGCTGACTGGTTACTTGGCAGTCTGGACTTAGCTTTGCATTGCTTTATCAAATGTCTTCTTTTGCAACAGTAATAGCACTCGGCCTCCTTACTCCTACATGTTTCAGGAGTGTGGTTTTCCCCACATCGGTAACATTCCAACTTCAGGATCACTGTCTGATTGCCTCCGATATACTTTTTTTATTTCCGGGTGATTGGGAATGATTCCCGCTTCACAGCTGCTTCAGCGGTTTTGGTGCCATGCCTGACTGTAAGTTCCCGCCCTAACTGGTAAACAGCGCCATTTTGCAGAGCTTTCCATGGCCAGCGCTATCTCCGTTGCTAGTTTAAAACTTATATTGACTTCTGCCAACAATCAACACTGAATGGGATCGTTGCGCACGCCACAAACTAACTGATCCCGTAGCAATGCTTTGACAATGGCTTCGACTTAGCAACATAAGTCACGATCGAATTGCCTGGGGCCCTCACCCTCATATTAAATTTGAATCTTTGCATAATGCCTGATGGTTTGAGCTGAAAATGGCCCTTCGCTAAATCCACAAGCTCACTGAATAATTTGGAGTCATGCGTGCTTGGGGCTGTGAGACTGCGAATAAGGTTGTATGTCTGACTCCCACAGACACTCAAGAGAATTGCTTTGCACTTTTTCTCCTCCCCTTTTTCGTTGGCCTGAAAATTAAACCCGAACGCTCCATCTATTGACTCCAGTCCTCCGTGGAGGAGTCAAATGAGTCGATCCCCCCAAAGAGATGCATCCAGTTGAGTATATTTTCTTTACTTGCTTTCCTTCTTTAAAAAGGTATACTCAATTTGGAGGGTGAGAAGCTGTGCCGGGATCATTTATCCTCATCGCCAGATGTGGAGATGTACTACTGAGAGGCCTCTTTAGTTGAACAACAAACTTTATTTACAGAGCTGCTGGATTAGCTGCATGCCTCTAGCAAGGCTACAGCACAATCGCTAGAGTAAGAAAACTTCACCCCTTATAAGATTCCCCACGCTCAGTGTTGATTGGCTGTTCTGACCACATGACCTTTAGTCAGTAAGGCTGGCCTTAAAGCAACAATCACTACACTCTCTCTCACTCTCTCTCTCTCTCACACAGTTTGTGATTCTCTCTCTCTCCTGGTTTGTGATTCCCTCTCTTTAGTAATTATGGTTTTATTTATGTGCAATGTACCTTTAAGAATAATACTTCTTAAGGAAGATCACATGACCTGTAGTATCCAATAGGATACTAGTGCGGGCTACCTCAGCAGTCAGTGTAGAGATAGAGTCAGAGTTGAAAACACACATGTAGTTGCAGCTGAGTATATTGTAAATAAACTTAAAGTTTCCAACCAAGAAGCGTCTGCAGATCAACTCTATCATTAATAGTACTACTTGGCCATGCTACAACAAACTGGTGATGAGGCTAAAACAGAGGAGAAATCAAGTTAAAAAGAAATCAGCTCTACCTTGACCGGTGATTGTAAGTAGCAAGCTCTGTTAGAATTGAAGAAGTTATCCTCTCTCAAAATGCCATAACTTGGGAGAATTAATCCTTTTGAACCAGCCACAGATGATTGGTCTCAATACATAGAACACCCCACATTATTTTTTTCAAGTGAACGAGATTACGCGGAAGAGAAGAGGCAAGTGATCCTCTTGAATACTTGTGGGAGCAAAACCTACAATCTGATTAAAAGTTTGATGGCACTCAATGCTCCAGATTCAAAAAGTTTCTATGAATTGGTGGATCTTGTGAAGGGTCATTTTCAATACAAGCCCTCAGTCATGATGCAGAGGTTCAGAGTTAATCTGCGAGATAAGGCCCTGGGTGAGACAATTGCAGTTAATGGAACATTGTGAGTTCAGTACAACTCTGAATAACATGGTCAGAGATTGTTTAATGTGTGCTGTGAAAGGGGACACTATTCAGGAAAGGTTATTGTCTGAAATGAATCTGGATTTCAAGAAGGCGCTAGAGATAGTGCTGGCAATGGAAAGCGGAGTAAGAAATTCAAAAGTAATACAGGGTGTGCAAAATGGTGCCATCCTCCACATCGGAGGGGAAACTTCAACCGAAAGAGGTGGGAAAAAGCGAGACTCTGCCGAGAAGCGGGAAACCCCCACTAGCTGAAGAATAAAAAATAAGTAAATTAGCAGCGAAATCAAAGAATAATTTTAATCGAGGTGGAAACAATCAGTCTTTTAGCGATTGGCAGTTTAAAAAAATCAAATGCTACTATTGTCATAGAAATGGACATATAATGAGGCAGTGCAAGGAAAGATTCAAGCAGGCTTGTAAACAAGAGAAGAAGCCCAATGAAATCTACAATGTAGAAGAGCCTGAAACAACAAATTCAGACATTTACTCATTGTTTAAGGTGAAAGTTGGAAAGACAGAACCAATATTTGTTGCAATGAAAGTAAATGGCAAACCTGTTAGAATGGAAGCGGACACAGGAACTTCCACTACAGTAATTGGGGAACATGCCTTCAGAAATCTGAATAATAGTGAACATCAATTAAGTTTAGAAGAAACAGTTGCCAAGCTAAAAACATATACTGATGAAGACATTCGAGTAAAAGGCATAAGCAGAGTAACTGTCCATTAAGGAAGCCAATCAGCAAAGCTACCCTTGATGGTGGCAGCAGGTGAAGGGCCAAACCTCCTGGGACAAAATTGGTTAAAGGAGATTGAGATTAGAATTTCCAGTTGAGAGCAAGTGGGCTACCAGAGCCACTTTGAAAGTACGCCACCACCTTCAAGGACGAACTGGGGAAAATCCAGGGCCTGCAGGCCAAGATTCATGTGGATCCAGAAAGCAACTTCTCACTTCATGAAGGCGAGACCAATGCCATATGCCCTGTGAGAAAAAGTTGACATTGAACTGAACAGACTAGAGAAACTGGGCATTATACAACCTGTTCAGTTCTCAAAGTGGCCGAATTTGTAGAGACTACAAACTGACCATTCATAAATTGGCTTAGATAGACATTCCAAACATCAAAGACCTGTATGCCAAGCTGGCAGGAGGGACACTGTACACAAAGCTTGACATGAGTCATAGTTACCAACAATTAGAGTTGGATAATGCCTCCCGGGAATTTTTCACAATTAATACTCACAAAGGGTTATACCAATATACACGATTGCCTTTTGGTGTCTCCTCCACTTGTGCCATCTTCAGAGAACAATGGAAAGCTTCCTGCAAGGACTGCCCCAGGTTGTAGTCTATTTAGACAATGTATTGGTGACAGGATTCACTGAAAAAGAGCATTTAGAAGAAGTCTTAAAGCACTTCTTGCAGGCTAGAGTGTGTTTAAAAAAAGAAAAGCGTACGTTTCAAGTGAGGGAGATAATCTATTTGGGTCACCGGTAGATTCACAGGATCTCCACCCGGTTGAGGAGAAAGTGAGAGCCATAAGAGAGGCCCCTGTGCCAAAGAACACCTCAGAACTCAAATCATTCCTAAGAATGATCAATTATTGTGGGCGGTTCTTACCCAATTTGTCTACAGTGTTGGCTCCCCTGCATCCTCTACTCAAAAAGGACCAACATTGGTCTTGGGAGGCATCCCAGAAAGAAACTTTCATAAAGGTGAAACAATTGTTGCACTTGTCTAACTATTGGTGCATTATGACCAGACGAAAGAATTGGTGCTGACATGTGACACATCTCTCTACGGAGTGGGAGCAACGCTCTCTTATCGGATGGATGACAGCATGGGACAGCCAATAGGTTACGTGTCAAGAATGCTCACCACAGCGGAAAAGGGATACTCACAGATAGAAAAAGAAGGCCTGTCCATCATCTTTGGTGTCAAGAAATTTCATCAGTATGTACACGGACACCATTTTACAATTGTTTCAGACCACAAACCATTGCTAGGATTGTTTAATGAGGACAAGGCTATACCACCCATCGCCTCAGCAAGAATACAATGATGAGCTTTAATTCTGGCAGCATACGAATACATTTTTGTACATAGGCTGGCAATCAAATTCCAAATGCTGATGCCCTTAGTAGTTTGCCTTTACAAGAAAATGATGAACACATCCCAGTTCCACAGGAACTTGTTTTACTGTTAAATTTCTTAGATTCCTCGCCCGTATGTACTCAACAGATCAGAGACTGGACAAGTCGGGACCCAGTCCTATCTCAAATATGAGAACAAGTGCTGCATGGTTGGTCACAGGAGCCTGTATCTGATTAAATTAAACCGCACTTCAACAGAAGACACAAAATAACCAGCCAGGATGGCATCTTATTATGGGGAGTGCGAGTGATAGCTCCTCCAAAGGGAAGGGAGCCTCTTTTAATTGAACTACACCGTGCCCATCTAGGAATTTCCTGAATGAAGACCATAGCATGCAGCTACCTATGGCAGCCTGGGATGGATGGCAAAATAGGGAGTTTAGTAAAGCACTGTGTGCAATGTCAGCAACTGCAAAAGTTGCCAGTGACAGCTCCGTTACGCCCTTGGGAGTGGCCAGGTAGACCCTGAGTGCGACTACACTTTGACTACATTGGAACTTTCCTGGGAACAACGTTTCTGTTCATTGTTGATGCCCATTCAAAATGGTTGGACATTTAGGAGGTGAAGTCACCAACATCGGCCACTGCAATTGAGAAACTACGTCAAAGTTTTGCCATTCATGGACTACCAGAAGTAGTCATTTCTGCTAACGGCACAGCATTTGCGAAGGCTGAGTTTCAACGATTTATCAGCCTCAACAGTATCACTCATGTGAAAACTGCACCATACCGCCCTTCCTCAAATGGACTGGCCGAAAGGGCGGTTCAAACGTTCAAGGCAGGCATGAGAAAGCTAACTGGCGATTCCTTGGTAACCAAGTTAGCACACTTTCGTTTCATCACAGGACTACCCCTCTTACAACAACAGGTGTCACACCTATGGGGTTATTGTTGAAATGCCGTTTCAGGATGAGAGCATCATAATGCCTAATTTAGGGGGTAAGGTGGAAAGGATTCAGGGAAGGCAGAAAGTTAGACATGACTGGCATAGTCGCGAGAGGAAATTTACCGTGGGAGAGCAGGTATACATGAAAAACTTCGGGGAAGGATCAAAGTGGTTACCGGGTGAAATAAGAGTGGTGACTGGACCTCTATCTTAGCACATGGAGGTGGAAGACTGGAGCATCCATAAACATGTGGACCATTTAAGGAAGAGAGAGACAAATCACCAAGATATGGTTCCACCAGTGATCATGACTGGGTCAGCGTTTGCTGTTGTGAATATTCAACCCAGGACTGACATGTCGGATGTTTCTGTAAGAGTTGAGGATACAAAACTGCTAGTGCCCACTGAAGCACCTGATGTTCAGGCAACTCTGGAAACACTGACAAAGAATCTGAAGTTGTGGAGCTGTGATATTCTACATGTGCCAGGAAACCACCTGAAAATCTGAATTTATAAATTCCTTATCCTGTGTAAATATTATGTTGTCTTGAAAAATATGTACTTGTACATATAATATGTATAGCTATGTATATAAGTAAAGGGGAGGAATGTAGTAATTATGGTTTTATTTTTTGGATAATGTACCTTTAAGAATAATACTTGTTAGGCAAGATCACATGATCTGTAGTAACCAATAGGAGAGTAGTGTGGACTATCTCAGCAGTCAGTGTAGAGATAGAGTTGGAGTTGAAAGCATACGTGTAGTTGCTGCTGAGTATATTGTAAATAATCTTAATGTTTCCACACAAGTGTCGGCAGGTCATCTCTATGATTAATACGCAACTTGGCCACCCTACAACAACGCCATTCTGGGGAAAATCCCAATAAATGACTGCTCCCCACACAGTGCGGGCTACTGACCCACATTTCAGCCTGAGGGTGAGGTTCAGAAGCCCGCAGGGAAAATCCAGCCCTAATCGCTAAAGCTTCAAAAGGCATCAAGAAACAAAGAGAGTTATGGGGTTTCAGTTCACAAATCTTTAAAATATGACAGATAAATTGCTAAAACTGTTTAAAGAAAATGTGTGCAATGCTAGGTTTATGAATGGTTGCATTGAAAAGCAGACCTGTAATGCTAAACCTATATAAATCATTGGTTAAGTTGCAATTTGAATATTATACTTCTGTTGGTCATCTGATTTTAAAATTTTAAGGCTGTACAGAATGTGCAGAAGAGATTCACTAAGACGATTTTAGGAGTGGGAGGCTATAGTCCTGAAAAGAGGCTTGACAATCAGGGGATCTTTTAGTGAACCAAAGAAGATTAAAAGCAGCTCCGATCGATGCGTTTAAAATTATGAGGAGTAAATAAAGTAAAACCATTTCTATTGGTTGGTGAGTCAATAACTAGAGGGCACAAATTTAAAAAACATTACCAGAAGAATAAAGGGAGGTTTGAAGGAATGCATTTACACAGGGGATTGTTATGTCATGGAATTCCCTCCAAAAACCAGTGGAACTAAAAGGGAGTGGAAATATTTTCTTTTGAATAGGAGGCGGTTGTGATTAAGTGGACAATTAGTTGTTTGGTAGTACGGAACTTGAGTATTCCTGATAAAAGACATTTTGTTGAAGCTTTTTGTCTTGCACTCATCATGACAATCGCAAGAATAGTAACGTCAGGGGAAGCAACAACTTTATACTGTATGACGAGAATGCTGATTAGTTGGCAAATGGACACTGATTGGTAGTGGCCTTGCCATGGAGAATGCACCAATTAATAGAGACTTGACAGTTAACTGCCAAACATTATTTTAAATTTAAACCTGGCAGCTTGACTCTGATTGGTCAAGGGAAATGCCTTGACTAACATATCCAGTTCTGGTCACTGAGATATGAGAAGGGCATTTAGTGCTGGGTTTTCATGCCTCTGTCTGTGCTGGAACAGAGGCAGGTGGACTTAAAATCGGCAGGCAGGACCCAGTTCGGGGATTCCTGCCCCTATTGCAGGCATGTAGGATTTTTTCTGGCCTCAGGATAAGGTGCAGGTAGTAAGCCTGCACATAGCAATCCCACCCTTTCCTACTTCATTGTGGGGGTGGGCATTTTAGACTCCCCACCCCATCCCCGCTATTTCAATGGAGTCAGGCCTGTTTTGTTAGGAGATGTTGTTCACAGCACCTCTTAAGAGTTGTGATCCATGGGAGAAGCCTTGCCTGGGGTCAGGAACCTTTTGATAGTTCGGTTCAAAATGTCTTGCCAATTTCAAATGTCATAATTAGATGCTGTATGCTGTTATGTATGTTTTTAATGCAGTGATTGGTAATAGGACTCTGCGCTTAAACTGTAAGTGATCATTAAATTGAGCAGCATTATGTAAGTGTTCAGATGCATTAGAGTACTCTTGCCACTAACAGTATTGAGAATCAGATATTAATGTGTCATCTGGCGACTGTGCTTTGATTTTTACATGGTCTAAAGTCCAGACATCTGTTGAGCCTTTGCAATAGCTGGGCAAATGCCTGACTTCTTTGACTGAAAGTCCATCTTCTGAGTCTTTGAAAAAATGGACAGATGGCCAAATTTATTCAGCATCTTTAAATGCATAATTGTATTGAGCTTTGGAGAGTTTGTTTATTCAGTTGTGCAGGAAATCTCATTGTGAATGCTTTGCTGAGCTCCAAGCCACTAATGCACTTAGCTTACCATGAGTTGTTCACACAGCTGTGAAGCAGACCGTGAGCTTTTTTGATTGACAGTTTTATAAGCAATTAATAGGATTGAAGTGTTTTGAAGAAGTATTTGAATGGTTGTTTGTTTATTTTGACAGATTTATGAGCTCCTATGATAAGTACTTAAAAGTAATGAGTACTTTTCAAGGGAAGTTTGAATGGCTTTGTGTTTTATTGACAGTTTTATGAAAATCATTGAGGAGCAATCTTTTTCAAACAGAGTTTGAATGGCTGATTGTTTATTTCATGAGCAATTCAAAGACTTCCCATTGTCATTGCAGGACTCATCAGTTCTGTCCATAGTGGATACTGGGTGAGTGGGTATGTGGGGGATATGGGGGGGCATGGAAGAGGTATGCGGGCATAGAAAGAGCATGGGAGGAATGAAGTGAGGGCTGGGATGTGTAACTCTCATTTACAGAACTGGGCCGATGTTCCAGTGAACGGAGACAGGCCTTCTAACCTGCCCACCTTGGCATCCATCCACCTTTGTTCCCACTTGAGGCCTGCTTCTGGAGGTGGCTGCTCCAACTCCAGCCTGTTCCACTACCCTGCCACCCTACCATGCAAATAGCATGGGCAGGCACTGCTGGACAAGAGATAAAAACATACCCCTAAGCCCTCACCTCAATGAATTTTGGGCTCGGCACGATGCTGAACTCTTCTTCCACCGTCTTCGTCTCCGAGCTCACTTCTTTGGGCAGGAGTCCTCTCCCCGTTCAACGGATCCTTTCACCCACCTCCAATATTCTCCCTCCACCTGGACCCCTCCCTCTGGATTCTTACCTTCTCTTGATCTTTTCATTGAGAACTGTCGGCGCGATATTAGTCGTCTCAATTTCTCTGCTCCTCTCACCCATTCTAATCTCTCTCTCTCTGAACTTACTGCACTCCATTCTCTCAGGTCCAACCCTGACATTGTCATCAAACCCGCTGACAAGGGTGATGCTGTTGTTGTCTGGCGCACTGACCTCGCGGAGGCTGAGCGTCAACTCGCAGATGCTTCCTCCTACCTCTCCCTGGACCATGACCCCACCACTGAACATCAAACCATTGTTTCCAGGACTGTCACTGACCTCACCTCCTCTGGGGATCTTCCTCCCACAGCTTCCAACCTGATAGTCGCCCAACCTCGGACGGCCCGCTTCTACCTCCTACAAAAAATCCACAAACAGAACTGTCCCAGTAGACTGATCGTGTCAGCTTGCTCCTGCCCCACAAAACTCATTTCTCGTTATCTTGACGCCCTTCTCTCTCCCCTTGTCCAGTCCCTTCCCACCTACATCCGTGATTCCTCTGACACCTTACGTCACATCAACAATTTCCAGTTCCCTGGCCCCAACCACTTCCTCTTCAGCATGGACGTCCAATCCCTCTACACCTCCATCCCCCACCAGGATGGTCTGAGGGTCCTTAGCTTCTTCCTCGAACAGAGGCCCGAACAATCCCCATCCACCACTACTCTCCTCCGTTTGGCTGAACTTGTTCTCACACTGAACAATTTCTCCTTCAACTCCTCTCACCTCCTCCAAATAAAAGGTGTGGCTATGGGTACCCGCATGGGCCCCAGCTATGCCTGTCTCTTAATGGGGTATGTGGAACATTCCTTGTTCCAGTCCTGCTCTGGCCCCCTTCCACAACTCTTTCTCTGGTACATCGATGATTACTTCAGTGCTGCTTCATGCTCTCATCGGGACTTGGAAAAATTTATTAATTTTGCTTCCAATCTCCACCCCTCCATCATTTTCACGTGGTCCATCTCTGACACTTCCCTTCCCTTCCTTGACCTCTCTGTCTCAATCTCTGGTGATAGACTGTCCACCAATATCCATTACAAGCCTACCGACTCCCACGGCTACCTTGACTACAGCTCCTCACACCCCGCTTCCTGTAAGGACTCCATCCCATTCTCTCAGTTCCTTCGCTTCCGTCGCATCTGTTCCGATGATGCTCCCTTCAAAAACAGTTCCTCTAACATGTCCTCCTTCTTCCTTAACCAAGGTTTTCCACCCATGGTCGTTGACAGGGCCCTCAACCGTGTCCGGCCCATCTCCCGCACATCCGCCCTTACACCTTCTCCTCCCTCCCAAAAACATGATGGGATCCCCTTTGTCCTCACTTATCACCCCACCAGCCTCCGCATTCAAAGGATCATCCTCCGCCATTTCTGCCAACTCCAGCATGATGCCACCACCAAACACATCTTCCCTTCACCCCCGCCCTGTTGGCATTCCGTAGGGATCGTTCCCTCTGTGACACCCTGGTCCACTCCTCCGTCACCCCCTACTACTCAACCCCCACCTATGGCACCACCCTATGCCCACGCAAAAGATGTAACACCTGCCCCTTCACTTCCTCTCCCCTCACTGTCCAAGGGCCCAAACACTCCTTTCAAGTGAAGCAGCATTTCACTTGCATTTCCCCCAACTTAGTCTACTGTATTCGTTGCTCCCAATGTGGTCTCCTCTACATTGGAGAGACCAAACGTAAACTGGGCAGCCGCTTTGCAGAACTCCTGCAGTCTGTCCACAAGAATGACCCAAACCTCCCTGTCACTTGCCATTTTAACACTCCACCCTGCTCTCTTGCCCACATGTCTGTCCTTGGCTTGCTGCATTGTTCCAGTGAAGCCCAACGCAAACTGGAGGAACAACACCTCATCTTCCGACTAGGCACTTTACAGCCTTCCGGACTGAATATTGAATTCAACAACTTTAGGTCCTGAGCTCCCTCCTCCATCCCCACTCCATTTCTGTTTCTTCCCCCTTCCTTTTGTTTTTTCCAATAAATTATATAGATTTTTCTTTTCCCACCTATTTCCATTACTTTTAAATATTTTTAAATCTTTTCTGCTCCCCCCACCCCCACTAGAGCTCTGCCTTGAGTGCCCTACCATCCATTCTTAATAGCACATTTGTTTAGATATATATCACCAACTTCAACACCTATGTGTTCTTTTGTTCTTTTGTCTGTGACATCTTTTGATGATCTGCTTCTATCACTGCTTGATTGTCCCTACAACCACACCACCTCCCTCCATGTCTCTCCCCCCACCCAACACCAACCCCCCCCCCCCACCCCCCCACCCCACACACACACACACACCTTAAACCAGCTTATATTTCACCCCTTCCTTGGATTCACCTAGTTCTGTCGAAGGGTCATGGGGACTCGAAACGTCAACTCTTTTCTTCTCTGCCGATGCTGCCAGACCTGCTGAGTTTTTCCAGGTAATTCTGTTTTTGTTACCGCTGGACAAGAAGTGGGATTGGGAATCGGCCAGACTCAGAATTCCCACCTCATGGACAAAAATCCATGTCTTGATCTCTCGAAGCAACTGCCACAGACAGAATTTATGCATTTTCTTATTGGCTGTGATTAAGGTGATTTGTATGTGGGATGTGTGTGTGTATTTTTTTTTTGCCCTCAGAGTAATTTGTCGCAATTAAAATTTTCCCAGCAGCAAGCAGTTCAGTGAGTTTTAAAATAACCCACACTTGCCCTGGAAGCTTAAAAACACATCGTCTCACACACACTATAGCTAACACAAAGATTAGATACAGATGAAGGAAAAAACAATAAGATTAAAATGCATGATTGTCTCAGCAGGTGAAAGAGTTTCTTAGATGAGTTGATGCTTTTAGTTGAATTATAGATCTTGTAAGCAGAGGAGCCTCAGTAAGCTGCAAGACTTCTTGCAGTTGAATTTTCAGCAAGTTGTTTCTCAGGTGAATTTGAAGTTGGAACAGGTTGGAGGAAGAGTCCTTCACCCACTTCCAAGGTATAGCTGTTTAATACCTTGGCTATGTAGTTGTCTTGCAACTACAGCTTTTAGATGGTCTTTCTTTCTCAGAACAGTTTTAAAAGCAGGCAACAAACATGGCCGTCATATCAATGTGACCCATTACAAGTCCAAAGTCCTTTTCCAAATAAGGCTAGACTGATAAACACCCTGTGTTCTGGCTTTTCACACCTTAAGAGTTTGAGACAGCCAAGGTCTTTTTGTTTGGATGAGGGGCCATCACAATACAATGAAAGGTCGACGGGATCCATTTCACATTTGTCTAACACCCATTGGGTTTCAATGTCTGTTTTGTCACTGGCGAAACATGGAGTTGAGTTGTCTGCAAACCCCATTGTCTGTAGGTTATGGTCCCTCCTTAAAAAGTGAGATATGCAAATCCCACAAGTGGCTGTGAGGTTCCTTCACTCAGGTCCATATTTAATCAAGAATTGGCTGCAGATTCTATTGCCTACAGTTCAAATGCCAAAAGTCACATGGTATGCTGCAGCTATCTTAATAGTATTTGTGTTCACTTTTTAAAATATAACTTTATAATTTGGAATATCTTCATGCCTGTATTGGTTATGACACAATGCAGTGAAGAAGCTGATTTTTAGCATCAGGAGGCTGAATTATGAAGAATGACTAGAAAATAAATCAGGTGTTTCAGCTGATGGGAGGAGGCTGAGAGGGACCTCATGTGAGATAGTAAGTGGTAGGGATATGATATATCCAGAACACTAACATAGACCAAACATTGTCAGTAGAGCATGGAAGAACAAGTTCAAATTTGTGAAATCCAGGTTGAAGACTGATCTTACAACATTCTGCATATAGAATGTACTTAAGGGTAGGATAATAGGAGAAAAAAATATTGAATCATTTAACCAGCTGGATACCGTGATGGGTAGAGCTGTTGGTTACAACTCAGATCCTGGGTGCTAATAACAACATAGATCCTGGAAGCCGTTTCAACTATCTCATTTGGATCGTAGGGTGATTTTTATAGCTACTGAAACGATTATCCCATAGAAGTTGTGCAAAATGTTAAGGCTTCTTGAGCTTTGACTTTGATCCCTTCACAATTAAGACCAGAATTGAAAAAAAAACAACTTTATATTTCTTCTCCCCTCTCTCATATTCAAATGGATGAGTTGGGTGGCCCTCGTGACCTTCCTTATTCATTTCTACATGATGATCTTGTGAGTTTGCTTTTGTTCTTTTGGTGTGGCACCACAAAGTCCTCTTTCTTCCTTCATTGGGTAAGGTGCAGGATAAAAGAAGGCTGTAATTATTCGCTGCAATTCAAGAAATCTCAAGACTATAACGGATAAAAAAAATATAGTATCAGGGTTGCAAGGCTGTGTTAATAGAAGCAACATGATATTCCATAATGCTATAGTTCACAAAAGGTTATGAGTTAAGCCTCTGACAGAAGAAGCCACAGAGCTCGAGGTGTTCCGTGTAATGCTTTACATAACAGCCCGCTAATATGCCTAATGGCATAATTGATGGTTGGGGTAAGGCAGACGAAAGGAGATGGAAAGTTAAGTGGCTTGTACTTAGCTTGGAATTGCTCTGTCTTAATGGCCAGTTTATATTGCAGAATTGCTTAGTTCAGCAAAACCAACTCAGATCCTGGGTGCTGCTGCAACCACCCCATTTGCAATGCAAAGTACTTTTGTTTTGTACAGCTGCTGGAACAGTCACATCCCACAGAAACAGTTGTGCAATGTGTTAAGGCTGCTGGAGTTATGGATTCAATCCGTTCATGACGAGGAACACAATTGAAAACAGCAACAGCAGCATTGCGGCTTTACATTCCCTCTCTCTTCTCTCAGGTTTGGGGTGGGGAAGGTCCCAAAGATAGATGGACAGGAGATCAAAATGACAGCAAATATCATCTAGTGCCATTGGCGCTGTACTTTTTAAGGTTGCTGCAGCCAGTGCTTTAACCCGAGTGGTGCATGGAGAAGGATTTCTTCTGATGGATTTCCAAATGGCCAGAGGCAATCATGGTTCCTTGTTTAAAATTGTAGTGCTGGGGCTGCCAAGAAAATACAAAATATCTCCACAGACTTTTATGTATGGACTGAAACCAGTGCAAAATCTAATTTCCAACTCTTCAGTTGCATAATAATGTCCTGCCAAGTTATTCAAGATTAATCAATAACTGAAGTATTTTTGTAAACAAGCATTCAAAATCCATTAATAAAAGTAGAAAATGCTGGAAAACTCAAGCATGTCTGGCAGCATTGTGGAGAGAGAAACAGAGTTAATGTTTCGAGTCTGTATGGCCCTTCTTCAGAGCTAAAGAGAAATAGAAATGCGATGGATTTTATACTATTTAAGAGGAGGTGGAGCAAAACAGAAAGTCAGGGATAGGTGGGAGCTAAGGAGAGATTGACAAAGATGTCATGGACACAGGACAAAGGGAGTATTAATGGTAGTGTTAAAGACTAAAGAAGGTGCTGATAGTGGCATAAAGGTAAGGTAGCAGAATATGTTAATACCAGTGGTGGTGGTGGGGGAGGGGGCAGGAGAAGCGGAATGAGGCAGCTGTTATTGGGGGGGAAAAAGAAACAAATATATAAATAAGTATATTAAAAATTGAATTAAAAAAGGAGTAAAGAAAGAGGAGAGAGTTCATGGTCTGAAGCTGTTGAACTCAGTGTTAAATCTGGAAGGCTGTAAAGTGCCTAATCGGAAGATGAGGTGCTGTTTCTCCAGTTTGCGTTGAACTTCACTGAAACATTGCAGCAGGCCAAGGACGGACATGTGGGCATGAGAGCAGGGTGGAGTGTTGAAATGACAAACAACAGTAAGGTCTGGGTCATGCTTGCAGACTGAGCGAAGATGTTCCGAAAGTGGTCACCCAGTCTGGGTTTAGTCTCCCCAGTGTAGAGGAGACCTCATTGGAAGCAGCAAATACATTAGACCAAGTTGAAGGAGGTGCAAGTGAATCATTGCTTCACCTGAAAGGAATGTTTAGGGTCTTGGATGGTGAGGAGGGTGGAGGTAAAGGGGCAGGTGTTGCACCTTCTGCAATTGCATAGGAAGGGGCCATGGGAAGGAGATGAGGAGTTGGGGGTGATGGAGGAGTGGACCAGGGTGTCCTGGGGGGAACAGTCCCTATGGAATGCTGATGGGTGGATGGGTGAGGGGAAGATGTGTTTGGTGGTGCCTTCATGCTGGAGTTGGCAGATATGGGGGAGGATGACCCTTTGAATGTGGAGGCTGGTGGGGTGAAAAGTGAGGACAAGGGGGACCCTATCATGTTTCTGGGAGGGAGGGAAAGGTGTGAGGGCAGAGGTGCGGGAGATGAGTCGGACATGGTTGAGGGCCCTGTCAACCACCGTGTGTGGAAAACCTCAGTTAAGGAAGAAGGAAGACATGTCAGAAGCATTGTTTTGGAAAGTGGTATCATCGGAACAGAAGCAACAGAAGCAAAGGAACTGAGGGAATGGAGTCCTTAGAGGAAGCAGGGTGTGAGGAGCTGTAGTCGAGGTAGCTGTGGGAGTCGGTGGGCTTGAAATGAATATTGGTGGACAGTCTATCACCAGAAATGGAGACAGAGAGGTCAAGGAAGAGAAGGGAAATATTGGAGATGGGCCATGTGAAGGTGAAAGAGGGTGGAAATTGGAAGCAAAATTGATAAATTTTTCCAGGTCCAGACAAGAGCATGAAGCCGCATCAAAACAGTTATCGATGTACCGAATAAAGAGTTGTGAGAGGGGGCCTGAGTAGGACTGGAACAAGGGATGTTCCACATACCCCATAAAGAGACAGGCATAACTGGGACCCATGCGGGTACCCATAGCCACACCTTTTATTTGGAGGAAGTGAGATGAGTTGAAGGAGAAATTGTTCAGTGAGAAAACAAGTTCAGCCAGACGGAGAAGAGTGGTGGTGGATGGAGACTGTTCGGGCCTCTGATTAAGGAAGAAGAGGAAAACCCTCAGACCATCCCAATGGGGAAAGTAGGTATAGAGGGATTGGACGTCCATGGTGAAGAGGAGGCAGCTAGGGCCAGGAAACTGGAAATTGTTGATATGACTTAGGGCATCAGAGGAATCGTGGATGTTGGTGGGAAGAGACTGGACAAGGGGAGAGAGAATGGGGTCGAGGTAGTAAGAAATGAGTTCTGTAGGGCAGGAAAAGGCTGACAATTTTTAAAAATTTATTTATATTTTTTATTTTTTTATATTTTTCTCCAATCCCCTCTACCTCCCCACCCCCCAACTCCCCCAACAGGGCCAACTCACTTGTTCCTTTGTTTTGTTTTCAAAGAGCGCTGATCCTTATTCTGCTACTAACACATTCTCCTGTCTCACCTTTATGCCATTGTGAGCACCTTCTTTAGTCTTTAACACTATCATTAACACTCCCTTTCTCCTGTGTCATGACATCTTGGTCAAATTTCTCCTGAGCTCCCACCTATACCTGATCTTCTATTTTGCTCCACCAGCTCCACCCCCTCTTAAACAATATAAAATCCATCACATTTCTACTTCTCTTTAGCTCTAAAGAAGAGTCATACATTCGAAACATTAACTCTGTTTCTCTCTCCACAGATGCTTCCAGACCTGCTGGGTTTTACCAGCATTTTCTGTTTTTATTTCAGATTTCCAGCATCTGCAGTATTTTGCTTTTATTCAAAAAACATTTTTGATTGGAGAGAGAAGACTTGCAACCTCTTCATCATGATCACGTTACGTATAAATTTGACAAGATGGGAATGTTCTTTATCCCCCAGTTATGTCTGTATTTGCGAGGTTTAGCTATTAGCCAGACCTAGTGCACCCCTCATACAGGCCTGTCCCTTGCCTCTCACCTCGAATTGAGGGTCAGAAATCTGATGGTCACTGGCAAATGAGCCTTCTTGCTACTAACTAAGATCAGCAGCCAGAAGATTTCCAGACCCAAGAGTCTTCCAGCCAATTCTTGTAAAAAAAAATACTTAGATAACTTTCATGGGTGCCTTGGTTTTGGTTCACGGCCCTCTCAGGGCTATTTCTGAGTGCTCTTCGAAATGGGTACCATCTGATTGGTTCAACAGGAAACTGAGGCTGAAAGCCATGTAAGGCTCCTCCTAGATCACTGACATAGCTGTGCATGCTTGGGTACCAGCTCCCCAATCCGCACCCCCGTGCCTCAGCATCATCGGGAAATTCCAGAGCACCCTGAGAAGGCCGGAGACCTTTGGTCTTCATCTATTTTTACTTCTGAATTGCCATAAGAGCTGAGTATTGCTGGGGCACAAGGGAGAGGAAAGTAAGCCTTGAAGTTGTTCAATGGGATTTATGTCATTGAATTGTGCGTATGTCAAAGCCTGAAAAAGGTTTGTCAAACAATGTGGTGTCCCTTTAAGAGCAAAGTCTGACAATGGCAGGCTTCGCTACAGAATAAATTTGTGCCATAAATAGATTTTTTATTTTACGCCACCCATTCTCTCTGAAGTGTCAGCTGTTTCATTCATAATTACATTTGCTCCCAATGCCAGTGCACCTCATGATCCACAGTGACCTTACACCCTTTGTTTACTCATTAGAAACAGTTGAAGTCAAGCCCGTGACATGTGAAGCTAATTATGAATTCCTGATGAAAACAGTTACACTAAAGTTTTTTTGTCAGAAAATCCTATTTGTTCAGAAGGAAAATCAACTGAACTCTGACACATTGAATTACTTTGAAGCAGACATGCAGTGTAAACATTGAAAAGATAGAACTCATTCAGCATTATTAGAACGTAACCAGTGTAAACATTGTGAACGTAAAGGGTAATTTCTGTGAGAAATCTTATGCTTAGCAAGCTGACGGATGTCTGCATACTATTGAGGAACATGCAGACTTAATTACATAACAGGGAGCAATGATTTAAAATCCACAATTCGGAGTTCAGGGAGGTTACTTAATCTGAAGGCAACAGCATTCCCAGATTGTACACCTTATTTTGTGTTTCACACAATCAGCAGTGTTAATAAAAACCCAGGTAGTGGGTATAAGTGCAGTAAAGCGACCTCTGACCTATGTGTGGTACGTTACCAATCATAACCATTGTAATGGGACATCACACAGAAGCCATGCATTTCCTCTCAGAGAATAAAGGGAAGACAGCAAAAGCTGCCCTGGTCAGCTCTCAGGTATCTGCTGACAGCTGGTTCAACAATGGCATCAGTGCAAGTTTGAGGATTGCTCACTAAATGAATTCCTCAGCTACTTACGGTGCATTTAAAAAATCGAATGGCTGGAAGTTGTTGTGTTGTGGGAGCTGGTTGGAAAAGGACCTGAGTTTTCCGGGTGTTTAGTGAAAGGCTCATTTTCCCATAGGCTTCAGAGAAGGAGTCGACTGTGACCTGGAGCTCGGATTCTGAGTGAGCACACACACAAGCATCATTTGAATGTTGAAGTTCAATGGCTGAGGTCGGAGTGGTCTTGGTCTGGATTTAAGGTGATGTAGGTTGAACAGTTTCCTGTCAATTCTGTAGATTATCTCCACGAAGTGGATAATTTGCTGGAGGTGAGGTGCATTATTGCAGTGAGGAAAATGGAGGAGAGAGTTGGTGCAAAGACACAGCCTTGTTTGACTGAAGAGCCAGTCTTCACTGAGATAGAGTTTGTGCTGGTTCCATTCCTGAGGAACATGGCTTGCATGTCATAGTGGAGTAGGTGGAGGATGGTGGCAAATATCTGAGGGCAGCCAGATTTGAGGAGGATACTCCATAAGCCTTTGCATTTGACAGAGGTCAAGAAAGGCTGCATACTGTGGTTGGTGCTTTTTCTTGCATTTGAATTGCTGCGCAGCAAAGATTGTGTCTGCGGTGCCTCTCAATGGGTGAAAACTGCATTGCAACTCTGGAAGGCGTTCCTCAGCCACTGGGAGGAGGCACTGAGGAGGATCCTTGCAATGACCTTGTCAGTGGCAGATAGCAGGGAGACTCGTCTGGAGTTACCGCAATTGGAATTGTTGCCCTTTTGGAATATAGTTACAATCACAGCACCTCTCAGATCTTGCTGCGTGTGATCATCTTCCCAGATGAGGCGATATGAAGTTGTGCAGCCGTGCCAGGAGTGTATCTCTGCCATGTTTCGGATTTCAGCAGGGAATCTGTCAGCTGTGGGGGCCTTGTTGTTTCTCAACTGTTGAATGCCTTTTTCAACTTTGCTCCAGACCAGAGTAATACTGAGACCAAGCTGGAATGGTGTTGAGGATGTTCAAGTTGAACACGGAGTCTTGGTCGAGGAGTTCTTCAAAGTGTTCTCTCCAGTGAGCACTGACTGCTGCCCTGTCCTCGGTGATCTCCTTCCCCATGTTTGGCTCTCAGCATGCTGGACCCTTGAGTGCTCGGGCCAAAGGTCATCTTGATCACGCTGCAGTAAGCGCATGCTTTTGGTGCCTGCGAGTTCTTGAACCTCCCCCGCTAAGATCAATGATGAAATCCTGGAAAACGTGGGCCCATTTTCCATATCTTGGGACTCTGCTCTCGACCGAGGCAGACATGGATAACAAACTTCATCATCGTCTTCAATGTGCCAGCTCAGCCTCCAGCCAACTGAGGAGAAAGGTATTTGAGAACCAGGATCTCAAACCCAAGATTAAGGTCATGGTTTACCAGGCAGCAGTGATCCCTGCACTCGATGCTTCAGAGACTTGGACAACACACAGCTGGCATCTCAAATGGCTGGAGAATTACCACTGCCAATACCTTCACAAGATCCTCTAAATCTGGTAGCAAGAAAGGTAGTTCAAAACCAGCATCCTCTCCCAAGCCAAGTTGCTCAATGTCAAGGACTGATCACTCAAAACCAGTTCCGCTGGGCAGGACGTGTAGCTCGTGTGCCTGACTCCAGTCTCCCGAAGCAACTGCTCGACTCGGAATTTGGTTGCAACAGAACACTACCAGGAAGACAGCAGAAGCGCTTCAGGATGGCTTCAAAAAAGTCCTCAACTCATGGGAATCCCTGGCCTGTGACTGACCAAGATGGAAAAGGCTCACCCGGGAAGGCACCAAGCATATCGAGAGACTTCATCGGGAAGACGCAGAGGTGAAATCGAGGCTTTGGAGGGAGCACACAAACCTCCAAACTACTCATCTACCCAACCCTCCAAGTACCATCTGCCCTACGTGTGACAGAGTCCGCAGATTGTGCATTAGATTTATCGACCGTCGAACTGGAGTGGAAGCAAGTCATCCTCGATCCCAAGGGATTGCCTAAGAGGAAAAAGATGATTTTAAAAATAGTTCTTGGGATGTGGGTGATGCTGGCATGGTTACATTTGTTGCTTATCCCCAGTTGCTCCAAGAAAATAGAAGTGGGCCCACTTCTTGAATTGATACAGTCCTTGTGGTGATGTTGCTCTCAGGATAGTATTAGGCAGGGAATTCTAGAATATTATGAAGGCTTAGGGATGTATTTCCAAGTCGGTGTATGACATGAAGGGAATCTGAGGTGATGGCGTTGCCCCCATTTGCTGCCCTTGTCCATCTTGCTGATAAAGGTTACTTGGAAGGAACTTGCTGTTGAAACAACCTTGGTGAGGTGCTGCACTGCATCCTATATCATGAAGTGGGGTGAATATTGAGTCCAGTGGCAGGCAAGCTGACCAGACAACCACTTGTCCTACATCATGTTGATCTTCTTGAGGGTTGTTACCATTGCACCCATCCAGGCAAGTACTCCGGACTTGGCCTTTGCAGGTGATGGAGAGACTTTGAACGTTCAAGATATGAGACAGTAACTACAGAGTACCTAGTCTCTGACCTGCCCTGGTAGCCACAAAAAGTCACAGAAAAAAAAGAGGGGGAGTTCCAGGCTCAACAAAAGATTAATACTTATAATAATTAACTTTTAAATGCTTGATTGATTTTCCTAACATTGTGGAGGTAGTAGTTCCAGCCAATCACTGATTGATGCAAGTCTAGAATATTACCTGATCTCGGTTTCTTCAATAAAGAGAAAGTATCAAAACATAACAAATGTTCTGTGAAAAATAAGCTCTGGAATAGGAAAGGCACAACTGGGAAGTCCTTAGCTCCTGGCACAGTTGATTACTTTGAATTGTCCATCATTCACAAGAACACCATTCATCGCATTAACTTTGTTGAATCTGATATCATTTTATATGATGTACTGAACCTCTTTAATCTGAAATAACCACTTGATTGGTTTCAGGTGTCTGGGATGCCTGTGGGTTTACCCTTTATAAAATCAAGGACAATAGAATTAAAACCAAATGTAAATATTTCTCTAAACAGTTTTGAATACATTCCACAGATGATTTTGATTTCTTTAAATGAATTGCACCCTTTCATATTCATCAACTGTTAGTTCATCCCCACATAATTCAACAGAGGAGAAAAATCACAAACACATTGACAGAAGTGTTACTTCTTCATCTCTGGACCTTTGCTATCTACTCTGATTTGGCATTCCAAACAAGAAAACTATATTACAGCTCAGTTTGAAAAGGAACCTTGTACCATAAAGACCTTGGTTCAATTGTCGGACTGCACTGAGCTGATCTTAGCCAGAGCAGCAGGTGGGATGTTATGACGTTCCGTAGCCCTGGAATTGGGAGTACAGAAGTCAGCCTGAACTCTGGCACCTGAATGCTTTCCAGTGACCCCTGCTGGAAATTGTATGTGCTGACATCTCAGGAAAGAACAGGGTCATGTTCAACTGTGAAGGGCCCCATGGTTGAATAGTCTGGGCGCACACATTGGGCAGAATTTTACGGCCCCATTTTGGCGGGGACGGGGCTGTAAAATGCGGCGCGACATTATAAACCCCATTGACTTCAGCGGGAACGTAAAATCCCACTGTCGTAAAATTCTGCCCATTTTCTGGGGTCTCACAATTAGGTTGATCACTTGGCTGAGGTAACTGAGAGCTGCTGGCACCTGTAGAGCTGTGCCTCAGCACCTGGGAATGGAGGGGAGAGAAAACAACATTCCAGTGTGATTTAGATTTCAGGTGCTTTGGTGCATTGGAATCTCAACTGATCCAGAACCATGGCTTTTCATGGAATGTTACAGAAAGGTTTCCTAAGTACTTACTGCTGCCATCTCAATTTGCAAGTGGAAGTCTAATGAGCATGTGTTTTTTTTCTGTGTGGCTGTGTGAGATGGTTGTGGTTGTTGGAGGTCAATCATCTCAGCTCCAGGACATCACTGCAGGAGGTCCTCAGGGTAGTGTCCTCGGCCCAACCATCTTCAGCTGTTCCATCAATGACTTTCCTTCCATCATAAGGATAGAAGTGGGGATGTTCGCTGATGATTGCACAATGTTCAGCACCATTTATGACTCTTCAGATACTGAAGCAGTCCATATCCAAATGTAGCAAGACCTGGACAATATTCAGGCTTGTGGCTAGTAACATTCATGCCACGCAAGTGCCAGGCAATGACCATCTCCAACAGGGGAGAATCCAACCATCTCCCCTTTACATTCAATGTCATTAACATTGCTGAATGCCTCACTATCACTATCCTAGGGGTTACCATTGACCAGAAACTGAACTGGACTAGCCATATAAATACCGTGGCTATAAGAGCAGGTCAGAGGCTGGGAATTCTGTGGAAAGTAACTCACCTCCTGACTCCCCAAAGCCGGTCCACCATCGGAAGGCACAGGTCAGGAGTGTGATGGATCCACTTGCCTGGATGAATGCAGCTCCAACAACACTCAAGAACTTGATACAATCCAGGACATAACATCCCGCTTGATTGGCACCCCATCCACCACCTTCAACATTCACTCCCTCCACCACTGATGCACTGTGGCAGCAGTGAGTACCGTCTACAAGATGCACTGCAGCAATTCACCAAGGCTCCTTTGACAGCGCCTTCCAAACCTGTGACCTCCACCATCTAGAAGTGCAAGGGCAGCAGATGCTTGGGAACACCACCACCTGCAAGCTCCTCCCAAGTCACACACCATCCTGACTTGGAAATATATTGCCGTTCCTTCATAGTCGCTGGATCAAAACTCCTGGAACTCCCTCCCTAACAGCACTGTGGGTGTACCTACACCACATGGACTGCAGCGGTTCAAGGCAGCAGTTCACCACCACCTTCTCAAGGGAAATTAGGGTTGAGCAATAAATGCTGGCCTAGCCAGCGATGCCCACATCCCATGAAACAATATTTTAAAAATGCCACAATTCCATATACCTCTTTTCAGTCACTTATTGAAAGTTGGATGAATGCTTCACAAGTACCAACAGGAATTGCATACTTCTCCTCCCCACTCCGTCCCACTCCCATTAAACTAGATGTCCAGGAATGAAATGATCCCTCAAACACAAGATGCTTTTTATGTTTTTTTCCCTAACTTACATTTCTTGTTCTCCAGCTGGATGGTATCCATAGTTACGCCAACTGTGTTGAAGGTGGAAATGGAATAGTTATCAATTTGGACTAATTTGGCCCCACAAAAGAATCTTGAAAGAAAAACAAAAATCTGTCTTCTTTTCAGGAGGCTCCAGCAGTCTTTTTAATGATCATTGGTTAGACTGCTCAATGACCAGTATAACTCGAACTAGAATGCAGGGATAGCATTCTACCAGTGGTACATTAACATTGTAATCAAGGTCCTAGGACCTAACTTGCATACGTAAACAGCCCCTGGCCTGATTTGGGCATTGGCTCGCATTTAATGGTCTACCTGAAGATTGAATCGGGTTGGCAAATGATTGTCCACCACGTTTTCCTCTGCTGGTTGCTCATTTTCAATTGAGAATAAGACAAGTGGCAGTTGAAAATCATCCACAAGTCCAAGTGAAGAGAGATTTGCTACACCCTTATTCTATCCTGACTTACGGTAATACAAAACTGGTTTTATGATTTGTACCTGCTTTGCCTCACCACAGTGTTAATCAGTTAGCCTCTCAGATGGCTGGAGAATGCATACAGTTGCACATGTGAGATTATAGCATCCAGTTCTTGAAACACAGGGATCTATTGTTATGGCATGGTTTCTCTGCTCATGTTATTGTCAAAGTTGTCTAAGTATTGGGCCATTAGAGTAATCTCCCGATCATTGGGAACATGAGATCTGCTTACAATAGAAATCAACTGAGCCCAAGTGACTAACTAGAAAAGATCCAAGTAGGCATATTAAAAAGGCAGGCTAAAATATTGAGTTATTGTAGGGCCAGATATAAGGCATTTTAATAGCTTGTTGCAGACCTAATTAATATTTTAGCACTGTGCACCAATAGTTAATCAAATTACAAATTACACATGAGCTCAGTCTTCTTGGTTCAACAATAATTTGGGTGAATTTTCTCAACAGAATTTAAAGTGCAAATAGATGTGAAACAGATTTTCACTGCTGTCATTTAGCACATCCACATCATGCTGGCTGTCAGTCACTAGCAGTGAAACCTGCTAACTACTGGTACTGGATATCAATTCCACAGGAACTTGCACCTTGAATTCCAAATTGGGATTTGAGCTGACTAGTGTAGTCGCCAAACTATGTTGTAACCCAAATTCATTTGACATCAATATATTTTTTAAATTCTTAAGGATGAACTAAAAGTTGTAATTAGCAATGATGACATTTTAAGCTATAGGAGCCCACCTTTTTAATCTGCACCTTCACTCTGAGGCTTCCAAACAGAGCACTGCCTTGGTCAGGACTCATCTGGAGTACCATTCTGTTAGGGGTACTGCATTTCAGGAAATATTTATTAACCTTGGAGGGAGTGCAGCACCGATTCACAAGAAGACTAAAAGGGTTCAATTATAATGGCAGTTTGCATAAACTTGATTTGTATTCCTTTGAGTACAGATGATTGAAGGGTGACCTGATTACGGGGCAGGATTTTTGGGTTGCTGGGCGGGTGCGGTGGCAGGACTGGGGACGGTAGGGAAAGGGTGCACTGCCCGCAATCGGCTCCCGGCTGCGATTTCATGCTGGCTGGCCAATTACAACCAGCCAGCATTCAGCGCGTGCTGAGAAGCTCAGCGCTGCTGGGGTGGGGGTGGCAAGAGGACAAGCCTGACGTCAGGGTGGGTGCGGGGGTGGGGGGGGCGGGGGGGGAGCGCACAATGAAAGCTCCCTAAAGGCAGAGAGCTGCCTCAGGGAGCCGAAGAATTTTAAATACAATATGAAATTCCAAAAAAAAATGTCTACACATCGGACTCACTCACCTAAACATATAGATGATAGAAACTCAGCCCAAACATTTTTTAAATTAATCTCGGAAACCTCATCTCGCCCGTGGATGAGGTTTCCTCAAAAATGCAAAGGCCGCCTGGCCAATTCGCCCGCCCGCCAACCATGGCATTTGACGGGCAGCGAAAAATCGGCGTCAATTGGCTTTTTAATGGCCTTAATAGGCCTCTTAACTGTTGGCGGGCACGCTGCTGACTCTGGCGCGCGCCCGCCAACTGAAATATCACGCAAGTGCACAATGGCGTCGGGGCTCTCATCCGCTGTCATCGCCCGCTATTTTACACCCCATCGGGTCAGGGCCACACCTGCCCGCGAGACAAAAAATTCTGCCAAGGTGTTTAAAACGTGGAAGAATTTGATAGGGCAAATAAAGAGAAACTGTTTTCTCTGGTGGAGGAATCCAGAACAAGGGGAAATAATGTTCAAATTAGACACTAGGCCATTTAAGAATAAACTCAGGAAGGCTTTCTTCCCATAAAGGGTTGTAGAAATTTTGAACTCTTTTCCTCCTGCTACCCAACCCCAAAAGGCTGTTGAGGGCGGGCCTGGACTGGAATCAGTCCACTGAGACCGATAGATTTTTGTGATTAAGGGTTATGGAACAAAGCCAGGTAAATGGATAAAAGCAAAATACTGTGGATGCTGGAAATCTGAAACAAAAAGCAGAAAATGCTGGAAAAACTCAGCAAGTCTGACAGCATCTGTGGAGAGAGAGAAACAGAGTTAACGTTTCGAGTCCGTATGACTCTTCTTCAGAACTGAAGGGAAGTGGAAATGTGATGAAATTTATACTGTTTAAGGGGGGCAGAGAAGGTGAAGCTGGATAGAAGGCCAGCGATAGGTGGGGACAAAGGAGAGATGGGCAATGATGTCATGAACTCAAGGACAAGGGGAGTGCTAATTGTAGTGATTCGTGCTAAAAAAAGGTGCTGATAGTGGCAAAGGTAAGAAAGCAGAATGTGATAATAGCAGAACTAGCAGAACTGATGGTTCTGCTATTGGAGTTGAGAACAGCTGTGATCTAATTAAATAGCAGAACAGGCTCAGGAGGCTGAATGGCCTGCTCCTGTTTACATGTTCTTATGAAGTAAAATTGAAAGCTGTTTCATTTGAACTTTGAGAGAATATTGGAGCACCAGCTGCAGCTAATAGGTCCTTTTGGAATTCTACTGGGAATTTTTAAATGAATACATTTATCGTAAAACCTTGTATAACTGCAGCATTATGCTAATTGTATTAGTCCTATCTGTTGGCATTTATCGGACAAAAATTATGATCTATAGTTATCAATTGAGCTCCCACATTGACATTTCCCTAACCGAAGCAGGAGAAATGACATTCCTTTCCAACTCCAAGAGAGTTAATTTTGTTAGTGGGAAATGACACTTAACTTTGCAACGGTTGGATGTTAGTTGCTATCGGAATGGCTTAATGTGCTGTTGGTTAGAAAGTACCATGGGAGGAAGTGGTAATCCAAGAAAATACATCAGTCCGTCGTTTCAAGTGCTACCTGCTAAATTTAGTTGTGCTAAGCAAGAAGACAGGGGTGGACAATGTGGCAAGGATCTGCCCCGCATCCCCACTTAATTTTCCATGTCCATTATCCGAGGATCTGGAAAAGAGGACCTGCCCGTATTTGGCACATGGAGAGGACATAGTTGCACCAAACTTTCCAGATTCCATTATTACTGCCTCGCGGACACTGAACAGTCTCAGGATAAAGGGCCAATCATTTAGGACTGAGATGAGGAGACATTACTTCACTCAAAGAGTTGTGAATCTTTGGAATTCTCTATCCCAGAGGGTCGCGGATGCTTCATTATTGAATGCATTTAAGGTGGGGATAGACTGACTTTTGGTCTCGTAGGGAATTAAGGGATATGGGACCAGGCAGGAAAATGGAGTTGAAGTCCAAGATCAGCTATGATCATACTGAATGGTGGAGCAGGCTCGATCGGCCATATGGTCTACCCCTGCTCCTATTTCTTGTGTTCTTGTGAACCATAATCAGGCCACTAAGAACTTGGCATCCAGGTTTGTTGATGCTACCTTAAAGTACAAGTGAGTTTAAAGGGACTAGCTTACACATTTACAATGTGCCGTCAAAGTATTACTGCTGTGGCTTTTGTCACTTTCCTTTTTGCTGCTACCATCTACTTTGCCATCTGCTTTTTTGCCATTTCCTTATGAGCGGCCATTTACTCCCTTCCCTCCAGATAGGCTACAAATCCACTCCCATCAGAAGTTCCTCTCTATCTTTGTTCCTTGGAAGAAGCAAAAGAAGAAGAGTAATAAGTGAAGCCAAATTGGTGAGGCTGCACCACAGGGACATGTCACCGGCTCACTGGAGTTACCCCTTCCCCTTGCTCCCTGCACCCCCCATCCCCACACCCCCAAGCCCCAACCCACCAACAAACACAGATATACATTCTAACACACCAGAGTGTGCCAGCAGAGGTGCATTTAATGGAGGAACAGAGCCTGTGGGGGCTTTACTTTTCAAAGGAAGCTGTGACAGAGTTCCACTCAGTGACGTGAACTGACCTGCAGTTCACCACCGCATACCCAGCTCTGCCAATGGCTGTTGGGATCACATTTTGCTCACAACTTTATCACAGGGTCATTCCAGGCTGATTTCTCTAAGGCTCAAGAGGCCAAAGATTGCATCCTAAGTGGCCATATTTGCTCCTTTGATCATTATCAAGACATATGTCAACGGATATTGATCCGTTGCTATTCATCTATGAACAGCAGCCATCATGCAAGCAAGTGCTCACTTCTCAGGGAGTAGCCATAAAGCCCCATATTTGAAGGCCATCTTCCATTACACCATTCTTTATCATAGTAAGACACATCTTGAAATGAAAGCTATCCTCCACTGCCCTGGCTGATGGCATCCTGCAGGATTCCCAGGCCCCCTCGCTGAACAGCAGGGTAACAAATGCCATTCATCAACTTGAGCTTTGTACCAAATTGGTGTGGAATATAGGCCTATTCAAGCTGCAGTTCAGGTGCCTGGAATCATTCTTTCATATAATGAGCTTCTGAGTGGCATGGTGGCGTGCTATGTACTGCACAGTTCTGCTTTACAAGGAAATTTCCTCAGAGAATGAGGGCCCCCATGGAGAGCAAGGGCATCAGGCAGAGAAGGGGAAGTGGCCTGGAGGAGAAGTGGCTGACAATCTGCTTTTGGCTGCCAGTTGTGTGGCAATATGATTTCTTGGCTGGCCACTGCACGAATTATCCTGCCTGCACAATGATTCCATTTCTATAGATCCTTTTAAGTCTGCAAGAGCTACACAATTTTCATTCATACCAACTGCAATAAAGTTATTGCCAAACTTTACCATGAAGAACATCTGTAGGCACAACCACTTTACTACTACCATAGCTTAATTGACAACCCATACTGTGTCTGGATGTGCACTCAGTTCTTGCCACCTTGCTTCCCCTTTGTGGCAGTGTGTGATATATGATATTTCCATGTAATATACTAATTCTCCTAGGTGCTAGTTGAATGGCATGTGAGGCTGCTGACTGTGGCATGTCCAAAGCAGCTCTCAGGATGGAGCACATCCTTGCCTCATTGAAGCTAAACCTAGAGATGGACCTGTTTTAATCCTCACAGTGGGGTGAAAGAAGGTCTACATGTCCAGCTATCCTTTGAGAGAGAGCATCATCCTGTATGCCTTTCCTCCAATGCCACTAATACAGCGTGTGCTCACTACATGGCCACTGATTTACAGGAAAGCAGAGATTAAGTTAGCAGCAAAATTGGTGAAGTCAAGCATCAGCATGCAGATTATAATAAGATGGAGAGAATGACATGTGCATGCACCAGGCAACAGAGTCCATGTTAGGTTTAATGTAATTTGCATACAAAATGGAGTTAAGCAGCATTTTGAGGTCAACGCAAGGGGTGTATAGGACATTACACTACCTCCTGAGCAGTGATTATAAGCAATTCAAGTCCTGTTCACATACCACAGCTCAATCCCATGTGATACTCCCCAAATTTCTAAAAAATGCTGACATGGTAAAAAAGTTTAATGACAAAGTAGACCACTAACTCAATTAACAAAGATGTCCAGTATTTCCTCTTTTTAACAATGCCATGTACTTTATCCTCATCACTATTGTTATGTGCAAATAAGCACTCAAATTGATGTGGTAAGAGCTAGCATCTTAAAAAAACTCCTTTAAAGAATAACAGTAATACAAGAGAGGGCACTGGAGTGTACTTCTCCCTATCAGGGTACCATCTAGTGTAAGGTTAACTACAGTTACTACATATATCTTCCCTTCAGTTTGTTCCACTAATTATGTTGCATGGTAATTGTGCTACGTGATGATGCATTATGCACTCATAGAAATGAGCCATTTCTGTCCATTATGCACAAAAGTTGTTATTCTATTACCTGGTTGTCAGGTTCTAAGTAACAATATCATAAGTATTATTATGAATATCAGTGCTCAATATAAAAGACTGCTCACTTCACATGGATGTAAAAAGGATTTGGAGTGTCATTTTCCTATAAATGATGTGCTGCTTGTGCCAGTAATGTAGACCACAGATCTCTCCCTCCATGTTAGCAGCACTTTTCAGGCGCCAGTTGGAGAATTCATGGACATCAGCCAGTCAGCAATTCATAATGTTCCTTTTCAAGTCACTACTGCCTTTTTCAGGGGGGCCTCCAATGTATTAATTTTCTGACATGCCCTCAAGTGCATGTGGAAATCAAACTTGGATTCATTGTTGTGGTTGGAGTATAGGAACACAGGAACAGGAGTAGGGCATTTAGCCCTTCGAGCTGTTCCACTATTCAGTGACATCGTGGCGAACTCCAAATACCTGCCTTTGCCCCATACTGCTTAACACCTTGGATAACAGAAGTCTTCAATCTCAGTTTTATAATTAACAATTAATCGCTCTTTAATTGCCACTTGTGGATGAGAGTTTCAAACTTCTACTACACTTAGCCTGAAGAAATGTTTCTTAGTTTCACCCCTGAAAGGTTTGGCTCTGATTTTTGACTAGGACCTCAGTTTTAGACTTCCCAGCCAGTGAAAATAGCTTCTCCCAATTGACCTTGTCTGTTCCTCTTAATATCCTGCAAACTTTGATCAAATCATCCGTTAATCTTCTAAGTTCCAGGGAACACAACCCTAGTTTGTGTCACCTCTTCTCATAACTTGAGTCCAAGCATCTTTCTATTAAACCTATGCTGCACTCCTTCCAAAGCCGATATATCTTTCCTGATGTGTGATGTCCAGAAATGCTTACAGTATGACAGGTGTAGTCTAACCAGGGCTTTGTACACTGAAGCATGACTTCTATCTCCTTACATTTTATTCCTCTAGATATAAAGACCAACATTCCATTTGCCTTTTGATTATTTTCTGTACCTTTTATACCCAGATTGACTTTGTAAGGATTTGGGAATGCAATTAATTATATTCAACTAATCATCCATGAAATGTGAATTAGCACATCTGCCTTAATAGAACTTTCTGATAAAAAAGTCTACACCTAAAATATCAATTCAACTTTTTCTTCACCGATCCTAAAGGACATGCTCTGTATTTCAAATAATAATTTGTATCCCTTGCAACTGTATCTTAAAGCATTAATATGATAGGAAGAAAGAAATGCATTAATATAGTGCCTTTCCTGACCTCAGAGCACCCTGAGGAACTTTCCAATAATGAAATACTATTGAAGTGGAGGCACAGTCGTAATGTTGGGAACGCAGCAGCTAATTTTGTGCACAGCAAGCTCCCATAAACAACAGCATGATAATGATCAGATATTCTGTTTTAGTGGTGTTTGTTGAGGGGTACATATTGGCTAGGACACCAGGTAGAGCTCCCTTATGCTTCTTTGAAACAGTGCGATGGGATCTTTAACATTCACTTGAAAGGACAAATGACCTTTGTTTAACTTCTCAACCAAAAGACAACACCCCCAGTAGGGCAGTACTGCCTCAGTCCTCCACTGAAGTATCAGCCTAAATTTTGTGTTCAACTCTCTGGAGTGGGACTTGAACCAACAACCTTCAGTGCTGCTCCTGTCTTTTAATAGGTATATAACTGAATGATATCATATATGTGTGTGTACACGGGTAATAAAATAACAGCATTATACTAAACAACTGGCACATAAATCTACATTGTGTACATCATGTGCATTGGCAAACATCAAAAAAATTAAATTCCATTTACTTAATTTACAATGATATCTGCCTCCAGCCTTTTGTTAGCTCACTGGGGAGAAGTTTCAATCATAACATTTTAATAACACTCACTTTAAAATGATCCCTGAGTTACAAAATATGTTTTAAATTCTGGCAACTGTTGAGTTCTTTACTAATATCCAGTGTTTAAAAGCTGAGAGTTCTTCATCTGCATCTTAAATTCCTTAAGTGGGACTATGTGTTTAACAGTAAACTACGTATTCCCCAAAAAGGAGGGGAAATGGCGAATGTTTCTTTGAGACTTCCTTCACAGCATTTGAGTCCCAGAAGATTAATTTCAGATACAGCTTCAGGTGTGAATGGTGTATAATGCAGGAAGATGAAAAAGGATTGGGAAGAAAGTATGATAAAATAAAGTTAGGAACTATACCATCAACAAAAAGGTAATAACATTTATTTCCTTTTATGTTGTCCTTATTATTTTAATCAGTTCAATGTGTCTCAGGCTACTGATTAAGCAGGTAGCATGCAAAACATAACTAATATTCAGTTTAACATTCTATCAGCAGCAACATGCAGTAAAAAACATAATTAACAGCAAAATATAAGGCACTGAGAATTAACAAAAATGCATTTTTACAGTTTATTATAAGCATACGATGTACAAAAACATTGAATTCTTTTTGAAGTGTAGTCACTGCTATGTAGGTAAGCTTTTCATGTCGAGACATAAAACTGGATCCATTACTTCCTACAATGTAAGATGTCAGAATTTTAGGCATTGAGTTGGGAATTGATTGAAAATCTATTAACTTGGTAGTCATTTTTCAGATTTATATCTCCCATTTTCCCAAAGAGTTTTAAAAGGCAAAAAGTTGGACATCATTATTGCTGTGTGTATAAAATATTTATTTTTTTATAAATATTATTTATGGCTCTCTTGGGTTTTGTGATTGAATGCTGTAAAATTGTCCAAGTAATATTTAGAACAAAACTGCACTGTTACCACCAAAGCTTCTAAACAACTAATAACCAGTTTTAGTTGTAGGACTGTTAACTTTTAATTTGGAAGATTAATCTTTTGAGAAAGCTAGAAAGATTTAATGATGTATCTTGGTTAAATATAAAACTGGTAAAGTACTCAACAAATTGGCAGTGTTTAAAATGAGTCATGAATTGCTGAGGTGAATGACTAACAAACAGAGATTTTAATTTCTCACAATAGGTTTCTTATATGCACGCAAAAGTAAATGTACACTTTACATGTGACTATATGTAAACATATGGCTTAAATGCACCTTTATGTAAATATATGCTTTCTATGCACCTCTACGCAAATACAAGCTTTATAAATTACTATTCATAAACAAATACTATAAACTTGCTGCGCATAAGTATTTTGCTAACCGAACTATTCCAGTGGATACCATATTGAATGCTAAACAGATAACATGAAGAATAAACATTACTAAATCTAAGGAAATCTACGCCGTGGAACCATTACAAACTTAGGATATAAAAAGGATTATCTACTGGCTGTAACTTGCACAGATCGAAGTTCAGGGAACCAAACTACAGTTTGTATATCACCCACATCTAAGTGAAAGTACTATCATTTGCAGTAGCAGAGTTTTGAGGTTGCAAATTTATTTAGATGTACTGTGTATTTTCTTAAAATTGCACCGAGTAGTTTTTTTCGAACAGCTGCTTCTGTCTTTCGGAAGAGTATGGAATATCTAAGTAGAATATTCTGCACTGACAATACTGGCCTCAGATTTATATTCTTACTAACAATCCTCCCCAGCTGCTGTTAACTATAAGTTTGGAATTGGCAAGGTAGAATGCTGGAGCTGTGCTACAGGGTGATACAACATGGGTTTGCACCCAGGGGTTAACCTTTTATTAGCTGTGCCTTTCAAGGGAGAAGACAAATGGAGACCAACCAGGTGATTTCTCACAGGGAAGGTGACAGAATTAAAGGGTGAGTCATGCAAGGCTTCTCTCATGTTTCCTAGCAGCCTGTAGTAGAACAGCATTGGCAGAGGACTGGGAATATGTTGGCAGGTTTCCCAATTGGCAGGGGAATCAAGCGTGACCCACCTCAGGAGAGGGAAAAAAAACTAAGACGAATTACAAAACTTTTGAAGAAAGAAGAAACAGAAGTACAATGAATTTACTGCATGTGCGCATACTTATGAAGTGATTATGTTCATTGTTTAAGCTCTGTATGGTCGGAATATAACAAGTTTATTATTTATTATCTTCCAACATGTAGCGTGGCGCCCTCTGGTGCATACCAAATGAAAACTGCAAGCGGAACAGAGGATGGAATTTTCTAAAATGTTATATCATTCTAGACTTTGTAATGTTGTTTTTAAAAAGCCGACTTTCAAAAAATCATTGGTTAAACGGTGGTAATGATCTGGATGGACCTATTATAGAATAGGGCTTAAAAAGGCAGTGTGGAATAATGAATGGAATCTGCACAAACTTAACAATGCGGCACATGTGCGAACTTATAATGTATAAAAACAAGAATCCTTTTTCAAGATTGTCCCTCACCTTTCCCGAAAGTGCTGGCTCATTAATGCTGTAAAGATCTGAGTGTGGGGGGAAATGCGAAGTTGTGTGCCTATGGGCACTGGTTGGCTTACAGGACAGCAGCCAATTACATCCTTCATGTGTGGGCATGGATGATAAAACTGAGCCTCAAAGATCACAATGATCTTTGGTTTAATCCCTGGTCCATTTTGAGTTAGCTGATCCTAACCAGAGCAGCACAATTTAGGCAGATAATTTGACCAGGGAGCTACATTCTGTATTTCCCTGCCATCCAGGTCCATGTAACATCTAGCAGGAGTAAACAGGTAGCAATTAGAATAGGATCTTTTCCTTCCTATATCCATTATTTTTAAATGTATTTCCATCCATTGTTTTATCTCTACCTTTTAGACTTTTTCGATCCCTTCCCTTCACCCGCCCCCCCCCCCCCCCCCCCCCCCACTAGGGCTATCTGTACCTTGCTTGTCCTGCTTTCTACCCTTAATTAGCACATTCCTTAGATAATATCACCACCTTTAACAGCTCTTTATCCTTTTGTCTGTGACATCTTTTGGTTATCTCCACCTATCACTGGCCCTCTATCCAGCTCTACCTGTCCCACCCACCCCCTCCCCATTAAACCAGCTTCTGTTTCACCTCTTTTTTATTTTTACTTAGTTCTGTTGAATAGTCATACAGACTCGAAACATTAACTGTGTTCCTCTCCGCAGATGCTGTCAGAGCTGCTGAGTTTTTCCAGGTGTTTTTATTTTTGTTTTGGATTTCCAGCATCCACAGTTTTTTGCTTTTATATTAGAATGGGATCTTTGTTTGACACACCCTTCCCTAGGCACTAAGGTTAATTGTCACAACCTGTGCCTCATTGGGCACCAATTTACCATTTGGGCCAGTAGGGAAATCATAACTTATCATTGTTAAAGGGTATTGTAAGTGCAATATGTGCATTGAACAATAAGCACTTCCACACAAGGATTAGTTGTTCCTTTCTAGTTCTCTGTTTTACTTCTCTTTGCGGGCATGATCCATTCTAAGAAAACCACCTAAAAACCAAATATATTACCTTCAGTGAAATGAGCATTAAAACCACAATAAAAACCAAAAACTGCTGGAAATACTTGGCAGGTCTGGCAGCATCTGTGGAAAGGGGAACAGGGTTGAAGTTTTGGCGAGAAAAACAGTTAATGAAATGTTGACTCTATTTCTCTCTTCTCAGATGACGCCTGACCTGCTGAGCATTTTCTGTTTTTATTTCAGATTCCCAGCATTGGCAGTAATTTGCTTTTGTATTAAGAATGACAATTGGGTGAAATATTGCATTAAAAGTGACCATTTAAAGTAGTTGTTTGGTAGTGGAAAACCTGAGTATTGCTGAAAAAGACACATGTTGTCGAAACTTTTCATCTGGATCTCATCAGAAATATTCACAAGAATATCAAATGCAAAGGGAGCAACAATTTATAATTCATGAGAAGAAAGCGCTGATTGGTTGGCAAGTGGACTCTCACTGATAGAGGCATTGCCCATGGAGAATACACTTCATGGAGAGTCCACTTGTCAACCAATCAACACTCTCTTCTCATGAAGTATAAATTGTTGTTCCCTTTATATTTGGTATTCTTGTGAATTGTCCTGATGAGTGCAAAATGAAAAGCTTTGACAACATGTGTTTTTTTTCAGCAATACACAATTTTAAATGTTGCTGCACTTCAACTGAATACAACTGAGCAAGGCTGTATGCATTAATTCTCAATGCAGGTGTTGCATCTTGGCAATTATAGTTATACTTTTGTAGATTTAAACCTGGGTGTCCAAACTACAATGCATAAGCCAGATGTGGTCAACAAGTCCTGGCAATTAGGGTTATAAAACCCATTAGTTTCTATTTGTTTAACTGTTGTTTTGTGCTAGTTAAACGTTGTAGACTCAAAGACTTGGATATGCTGTTGCATCTTTAGTCATCAAAGCTTCAATCATAACCCTGAAATCTCATTATTATATATGAGAGAGATATGTAGTTTAATGAAAATAGTGCATTCTCAAGTTTTTCCTAATTGTGTTTTCTTTCAGTTTTCTCCCATGCTCTCCTGGCTTAAAACTGCAGGGATACCAGTGGCCTGATTTTCTTGATCTGACCACCGCAGAGACTTCTGGGTGAGGAGGACTGCACCCCACCCCCCCTCCCACTTAGTGCAAATTCCTGCTGCTACCTGAGGCCAAATGCTCGAGTTCACCTGTCAGTCCCCGTGTGTGTGGAGGGAATAGGAGTGGCTGGAAGGAAAATGAGCTGGCAATCAGGTCTCCACTTGGAATTTGAATGTGGTGGGTGGGAGCAGCAAGCCAAGAGGAGATCAGACTGATGGGACCTCACCACACAATGCTCCTTGTTTACTATGGCTATCTGGTTTCAGCCAGGGTAACGAGGAAATTTCAACTCCCAAGAGTCTTCTGGCTCCTTTCCCAAGGGGTTACCCTTCCCACATGACCCTAGATAGCAAATGGTTTCAAGCTCTTTGAACTTGGGTGTTACCAATGCCAAGTTAGATTTTATCCTTAGCCAACATCTATGCATGCACTTCCCAGAAGTCATCACTGGATCATCATCAAAAGAATGTTGTCTGATCTTCTCTTCTCTAGCTCTCGGGTGTTGACTCCAATTGCAAAGCCATTATTTCTGTTCCAGCCAAGATACGTTAATTCACCAAAGATCAGGGTTGGATCTGAAACTGCTTTGCCATAAAGTGCATAATAGTCCATTTGGTAGGCATTTATCCACAGAATCATACCAGGGAAACTGAAATCCAATTCCTTTGCCATTATTTTTAACTGTAATAATAACGTGAAATAAATTGTGAGCTGTTATGATAATTGAAAAATCACTTTAACAGCAAAAAAACATTGGACAGAGTTTCTCCAGGGCTGGAGGACATATCAGCACCTAGCTGCTTCAGTCATATCTTGCGGCAAATGTATTATCAACAGAGGTGGATAGAAAGTAGAGGGAGTGAGACAAGAGCACAAATCTCCAGAAAACAAAGTGGGATAAGGTCAAAAAGATTGAATTTTCTTTAAATGGCCTGTTTTTACTGAATGCTGCGCTGGCCTAAAGATGTGATAAATTCTTTCGACATGGGCCTCTGGATCAACGGCGACTGAATAGTCCAGGAATATGTCGTCTCCATGACCTGGACGGCACCGATATACTTGGGCCTTTTGGAATCGCACAAATTCAGCGTGCATTGTGAAGTTTTGGATCACAGGGTCCAGCCAGTCAGCAAGAAACCGCGAAAAGGCTTTTGTGATCTCGGAAAATATGCAGGAGATATACGGATGGAAATGTGCAAAGAAAATTGAAAATCACGTCAGCTGACCTTTCATGGTTTAGTTCAAAAACAGGAGGCTGGAATTTCAAGGGACAGGACGTTACAACCAAAATTACATGCTGCAACCCACAGCATCGTTTTAAAACACAGCAGGGAAGAGCTTTCAAGTTTACCAAAGCCCTCTGCAATTCAGCGAGGTAATTAATTTATTGCTTTCATCAAAGGATACAATTTGCCAAGCTATTTACATGTACTACTCATCACCCAGTCCACTGAAGCTCCTATCAAGGAATTATTTGTTCATCTCCATCTGTGAGAGGCAGTACGGCTATAAAAGCTTGGCAATATTGGTTCAGTGGGGTTGGGCTGTGTTCCTTGTACACATTAAACTCTATAGCTTCCAGTATTGTTTCTAAGAGCCTGGAGAGTGACTGTGGAATTCCTGTTATCTGCTGCCAATAGTGTAACTTTCTAAAGCATATCCTTTCAAAGAATAAATCTCTTCTCCCTGTTTATGTGGTGTGATAAACTTCGGGGCAAACAGGGCCACGCCCGACACATCAAAGCAGGCTAAAGAAGGGATAAGCAGTGCGGTACCACAACTATCCGACAATAGGCGCATTCTCCACTCCCCAAAACTTTCAAGAATATCTTTTGTGTGGGCTTAGGCAGAGCGAAGCCAGAAGGAAGCGTTTAACTCAACCAGAGTGCAAAACTGTCCCAACCTTGTCCAGTTTTCCAGTCCAGATGATTCCTCTTTCCTTCAGATTACTCCAAGTCACACAAGGCAGAAACACAAGGACAGAAACCACCCAGAAGGGAAAAAAAAACAGTTCGGACCAGTACTCTTATTTCACAGTTGTAACTGGTGTTCCATTTTAGGGTAGACAAGACCAGTTCGGACCAGTATTTTTATTTCCCAGTTTTTACTGGCTTTTCCTTCTGAGCGGGCAGGCGGCCAGTTAAAGCTGCCCATGGAACTTGCCTGTTGAGGACCCACTGCCTTCTAACGGGTTTCAAATGTAAACCTGGTCTTCAGCGAGCGAGGCAGACCCAGGCCAACTTCTCAGGAAAAAGAGACAGGGCCTGAAGAGGTTTTGAAAAACACATAACAAAAAACAAAAACACCTGGAAAAACTCAGCGGGTTTGGCAGCATCTGCGGAGAGGAACACAGTTAACGTTTCGAGTCCGAATGACCCTTCAACAGAACTAAGTAAAAATAGAAGAGAGGTGAAATATAAGCTGGTTTAAGGGGGTGGTGTTTTGGATTTCCAGCATCCGCAGTTTTTTGCTTTTTTTTTGAAAAACACATGCCTTCCTTAAAAAGTTCAATATGCCCGTAAATCATTCAGGGCTGTAATCCAGTGTCATGACATCAGTCACTCCATCAATAATTATAGACTCTAATTATTTCAAAAGGTTCATATTTTCCATTTATTTTGCTTCCCTTGTGAGGCCAGGAGAGGGAATTCTGCCCCTTCCTGGGGATTACCCTATCCCCTGATTGTGGCTTCCCCAACGGTGAAGGCCAGCATGAGGATAGGGAGGCTGAAGAGGCTCTCTTACAGGTAAGTGTCTCACTTTTGTTCATGGGGCCAAGAGGAGAAGGAAAGTTTAAATCTCCTACTCCAGACTACTACCTAACCCTCCCTTCTGTGAGACAACTCTCCCAAGTCCCCTGGAGCCCATTTCTCTGCATTCATCTGAGTGGCTCTGGGTTAACTTTGTGACTCAATTTTTCCAGAGGTCAGTAGGAATTTTGGGAAGTGAACCAACAGTGAATGAAACTCAATGGTTGGCATTCCAGTGGCCTCATACTGCAGGCAAAGGCACTCTCTCTCTCTCTCTCTTTCTCTCTCTCTGTTGCTGGAGGCAAGTCAGCAAAGCCATAATCAAGAAGGAAATAGGACAGCTCTTCAACCAACCTGCAGTACCAAGTGTCTCCAAACCAACTGCTAAACAGTCAAAGTCAGCCCCACCAGAATCACCCAACTTAATAGCTGCAACATTTTACCATCTACAGCTCAACTTCTCATTTATGGTCTATGTGCATGTGTGTTATGTTTTTATTTTTTTTTCTTGGGTTTTAGTAACTAATAAACTTACTCTTTATACGACTCAAGAAAGCCTGGTTAAATTGGCTCCTTCTAAACAAATAAATACATTTAGACTAGGGAAAGGTATCCACAGGGGGGAGGGGGTCCCTTTTAAAATAACCTTGTCAATAACCAATCAAGGGGGGGTTGAATAAAAAAGGGAGAGACAGCTGATTCCTCCTCACCCGGGAGCATGACAGAATTGGGGAGGGTTAACAACTTGGGAGACCTCACCCGGGGACCGGTCGTAACACTGAACACCTTGAAAGTTTTCGGCTGATCAATGAGAGGCAGCATGGATTTGTAAAGGTACATCGTGCCTGATGTGTTGGATTTAATTTTTGAAGAGGGACTGTCTATACCTGTTATTTATGAGGATTTGCAGAAGGCATTTGATAAAGCCCCGCACATGAGGTTGTTAGCTAAACTTGAACCTCATGGAATTAAGGACAAATTATTGACCTGGCTAAGAGATTAGCTGAGCTGCAGGAGACAGAGAGTGGGGATAATGGGCAGTTATTCAAATTGGTAGGATGTAACCAGGGGCATTCGACAGGGATCCATCTATCTACCTATCACTGTATTTATTAATGATCGTAGATGACAGAATAGAGAACAGCATAACCAAGTTTGCTGCTGGCACAAAGATCAGTGGCATCATAAGTTGTTTAAATAGCAGCATAACATTGAAAAGAGACATTAACCATTAAGTGAATGGGCAAAACTGTGGCAAATGGATTTCAGTGTACAACAATGATGATAACGCGTATAAATATAGCACCTTTAACAAAAGAAAATATCCCAAGATACTTCACCTGAGTGTTACAAAGCAAAATGTCACATAGCAAGTTTTAAGACTGATGATCAAAAGCTTAGCCAAAGAAGTAGATTTTAAGAAGAATCTTAAAGGGGAATAGAGAGGTAGAGATGTTTCGGGAGGGAATTCCAGAGTTTAGGGCCCAGGCAGCTGGAGTAGAGCCACCAATGGTGGAATGATTAAAATCAGGGATGCTCAAAAGGCCAAAACTAGCGGAGTGCATGTTTCTTAGAGAGTTGTGGTGGGAGGAGATTATAGAGAAAGGGAGAGGTGAGGCATACGTGAATTTCACGCCCGCCCTTCTCGCACTACCCACCCCCCCACCCCCACCCCCACCCACACAGGCAGTGCTGAGCGCTACCACTCGCATTTCACGCTAGATGGGCCTTAACTGGCCCACCAGCATGAAATCGCCTTCTGGCCTCGATCGGCTTCCCAACCGTCCCCGCCGAGCCTGCCCGACAAGGGTTAAATTCTGCCCTATGTGCACACCACATTTAAATATATACTGAATTTAAAGAGAGTACAGTGTAGATTTATTACAATTGTACCTGAATCCCAAGGGTTAAATTACATAGATAGATTACTCAACTAGGGTTGTGTTCCCTGGAATTTAGTGAAGAGATGATTTGATCAAAATTTTCAAGATATGAAGCGGAACTGAGGAGGATAAATATGGAGAAGCTGTTTCCACTAGTTGGGGAGTCCAGGACTAGGGGACATAGTCTAAAAAATAGATCCAGGACTTTCAGGAGTGAAATTAGTAAACACTTCTATGTGCCAAGGATTGGAGAGGTTTCGAACTCCCTTCTGCAAATGGCACTTAATGCTAGGTCAAAGGTTTAAATCTGAGATTGATAGCTTTCTGTTAACTAAAGGTATTAATGGGGTTTGGAGTAAAGGTAGATATATGGGGTTAGGTCACCAGATCAGTCCTATGCTCATTGTATGACAGAACAGGGCCAAATAGCTAAATGGTCTACTCTTGTTCCTATGTTCCTAAGACTACATTTTTAAGATCTTTTGCAATTTCCCCAGAAAATTTTGAAACATGAAAATATTTATTACTGTTATGATCCCAGCTGATGTTAATACTGGACAAGTCAGACTCCAGAGTGAAACATGACTTGATAAATCCTAACTCTTTTTAGAAAGCATCGAGGAAAGTTACTGAACAAGTTCACAGGAGTCTGCTGATGAATTTTTAACACAAAAAAGAAAATATTTATTAAACAAGAAAAACAGACTGTAGTACACCAGACAAAAAGGTTGTAAAGATCTCAATATAAATACAAGAAGACAATTTAATTTCCCAATATTCCTTTTACCCAGCAACATCTTTACAGACACATAAACCAGTAAAGTGTTGCGACTAGCTTAACAGAAAGGCTCCTTGCTTGGGACTGTCACACGTATAAACGATTTTCTTCTGGTAAATTCTTGAGCATTCACTTGATACTTCTCACCCAACTCGTATCTCTCCCCTAGATACCCAAAACCACACTCTAACCTCACTATTACTTCAATTGCAGAGCAAACACACGAGTTCCCTAAACTCAGTCTCTCAGTAGCCTTGTAGTTTTTCTTATCTCACAAAGCTGAAAAAACTCTGTCTTCATTCTCTGACACACACCCTGAACTCTTCCCTGTCTTTCTCAGTGTCTGTCCCACTTGACCGCTGTCATGAGGTAACAGCCCAGTTTTTTTTCTACTTTTGTGTTTTTTTCCCAAAATCACTTAACATCTAATCCCTTTTTAACTTCAGGGGTTGTAAAACCTCATTAAAAATATATTTTTATATATAAACAAACTCAAAAGACTAAACTTTCAGCCACAGGCCCACCCAGACTCCCAGGCACCAAGGCTCATAAATAACTAAAAATGAAACTGAAACCATTTTACCTTTCTTAACACACAAATATACGTAATCAATTTAAAAATTAGACATTGCTTCTAACATTACTTTTGAAGCAAAAACAGAAAATGCTGGAAAAACTCAGCAGGTCTGGCAGCATCTGTGGGGAGAGAAACAGGGTTAACTTTTCTTCAGAGGTTTTAGACAGATTGACGCTGTAGTTTGAAAAGGTATGATTATTTTCAGCAGATACATCTAATAGATTAATGACAATTGTAAACTAACAGATGGAAAGCCTTAATTGTCCAGGAAGAAACATGGGGTGGAATTTTCCATGCCTGCTGGTGATGGGCATGATAGCTGGCATGAGCAGACAATATGGCACAATCGGTTTCACCATGGCGGGAAGGCAGGTCGCGATTGTCCACTTAGCCCGGTTGTCGGGAGCCTCACTGTAATACATCAGCATATCATCATCAGGCCATCCCACCAGGGTCTTGTATCCCCACTGGATCATCCGTCCATGCCGGCGGGAAAGCACACCGAAGTGTTTCACAACAGCACAGAGGCAACGTGCACTTGGTGGCCTTCACTTTGGGTGAACTGGAGGTGAGTGAACAGCAGAGCTCACCAGGGTCGCCTGTTGCTTTGCAGGCTTCAGGGGCGCTGGGGGGTCTGGGTTAAGTGCCGCCCTGCCCGACTGGTGGTGGTGGTATTGGGGGTGGGGGGGGGAATCAGGGGGCAAGTGCAGCACTGCCTCTGAGGTGACATTCAAGGGTAAGGGGGAGCACTGTGATGGGACTTCAGGGAGAGTAGCTCCAGATTCCTCTTCAGAGGTTTCTTCGGAGCTTGAATGGAGGCCCTGGGTCATGGACTCTGTCAGTTGTTTGGCAGATGTGCCTGAAAAAGCAAAGAGAAATAATTAGTTTTTTGGCAGTGGCCTATGAAAGAGGACATGTCACTCACAAAATGGTTTTCTGCTGGATGTTGCACTGCTGGGCCCTCACTTGGTAGAGCAGCGCCGACCTCACTGTCAGCACAGCATTGGTCCAGATCCTCGCTGGCCAGCTGGGTGACTCTGTTTTCAAAGTCTGTGAGGATCTTGATTTTGGGCATTCCACCACTGGTCTGCAACACCTCTCTCTCTTGTTGAGTGCCAGCTTGTCCTGCATGGATAGAGATGGAGAAAATATAAGCAGGAAGTCTGCCAGGCCAAATGACAAGTGTGCCTGGCCTGTGTGGGTGTTGAGTGGTCCCATGGATGGGATGAGGACAATGAAAGTGTGAGAGAGAGAGTGAATGGTGATGCCTCTTGAGCCGGCAGTGAGTGTGGGCCCTGTGGATGTGTGATGGGTTTGTGAGTGTGTGAGTTGAGTGATGAGATGAGTGACTTACCCTGGCAGAATGGAGGAGATCATTGCGGCACTGGGTGGCTGTCCTCTTTTGCAGGGCACTGGCACTGACCACCGTTGCCACAGACTTCCAAGCCAGGTTAGTGCTGTTGCTGCCCATCCTGCAGCCAGAATGGGGGTAAAGGACATCCCGGCTGGCCTCCACAGCATCCAAAAGTCGCTTGAAAGACGCGTCGCTGAACCTAGGGGCTGCAGTCTTCTTCAATTTCAGGGCCATGTCTTCCATGCAGCTGTGGTGAGCTGGAAGCGCTGAGATGTGTGCTTGCAGCTGGACTTTTAACATGGCGCCCAGCGTGATGCAGCGGCAGGGTAATGGCGGGTGGGTGAATGACAGCCTGCCTGCCATGGAAATGTTGTGTTTCCAGGGTGTGCATAAATGATGAAGTGTGTTCGGGACAATACAGCGTGAAAACCCACCATCTCAGCTGGCGGGTAAAACGTTTTACCCGTCCGCTCCGGCACTTAGTGCAAATTTGGGAAAATTCCGCCCATGATCTTAGGTGAATCATGATAAGCCTTTCTGTGTTAAACAAGGACACTTAACCTGTGGTTTCAATGTAAAACCAAATGTTTGGCAAATCAGGGGATGTTCTGGCTCTGATTAATTTTTGTCTGCCTCTACCCAATGTTAAGATAATGTTCTGTCCAGAATAGTAAACGACACGACAAGCAAGCAGCTTTTGAATCACTATCAGGTCATCATATTATCAGTTTGGCTTTCAATGGTAAAACTAGGCCTTGTGGGAAAGCCAAGCAGCAGCATGTTGACTCAATCACATGGTCCAAACCCATGGTTGCTGCCTTCAGTAAAAGTTTGTAGAGGGCAACATATTAAAGTTTCAAGCTGCAGGGGGCAGCATGGTGACACAGCATGTTGTAGCTCCGGGTGAAAAGACACACAGTTGTGTGTGTTAATCCCTATCAGTTGAAGCAATTGGTATCATTGATGCCACTAAGCAAAGTGAGGTTGAGAGGTAGAGTGGAAGAGGTGTTCCCGTCGAGAGGGAGGAGAGGAAGGTAATGTTGGACCACCTGTTCTTTCCGATGGCTCTCATGCACTTCTTAGTGGCCTGCCATTGACTGCAGTTAGCAGATTCCCAGCAGTCTGTAGTCCACCTTCTGGGTTGAGGGAGAAGAGAGGCCCCTGTAGGATAGAAGAAGTCAGAGATGATACAATAACATGAAATGGAAAAATCCTAAATGGTGCCACTTACTTGAGGTTTTGGAATATTCAAACTGTAATAGAAATTTACTTTGTATTTTGCTGCTGGTCAGCGTATGAGAGGAAGAGTCAGATATGTGAATAGGTGAGGCCCAAACAAAAATCACGTCAAATTTTTATATGCTGAGGAATTTCTGATTTGCCAAATATTAATTTTTGCATTGACTATGGAATTACTTGGAAAACACATGAAAACTATGAACTGGATGCAATTAATAGTGTTTCATCTTGGAGAACCCTTATCATCAAAATCTATCTACAAAATATCACATATTTGAGGTCTATGTAAGCCTCAACGCTGCCAGCCTTGTGCTCTGAGCAAGGGAAAATTAAAATACAAAAGCATTAATTTTATTGGTCGCCTGATTCTGCAATAAACAAACAGCATTTTCAAACCGACTGGCGTACAAATTCTCAATGACAACGTATCAATTTGTAACGCTAATAGATAAAAACTTTTTTGCATAGCCGTGTGCTTTCTGCAGCGTGAACAGGGCTTGAAGTTTTTGCCGATGAGAATTCTCTATCATTTCCAAGATGTTAACGAATTTTTGCATTCTGGTCGACGGTATAAATCTCATCATTGTGATTTACTGCACACACGCTCATGTTGTCAGGCTTGGCAATTTTTATCACAGCGCCCCAAATCATAAACAAAAGGGCTGCAGTTCTTATCATGGGTAACTGGAGCAATAAGTCAGAGCAACTCCAGGTGCTCGTGTAAACAGAATGTTTAAAGAATGTCAGAATGAATGAGCTTTGAGTATAACTGATCCTTTGTGTGGTTTATAGAGTCAAAGAATAAAATAAGGAGATTACTCTTATCTATGAACTTATCAGCATTATTTTAGTCATATCCAGTAATTTATTAGGTATGTCCGTTGACTACCTTGTATTTAAAATCAGTTATCGTATTGAGTTCTGGCTGACTGTATTAATAGTGGAGAGGGAGGGAGATATTAGTTGATTCCACATAGCAGCAATAAAACCTTAATGGTCATAGTATTCCTCAGGCAATATAATAACGCTTTCGTTCTGCTGGCACTATGGGTGTAACATGCAGAGATCTGTTATTTTCTGCTTGCGGCAAGGCTACTTAAAATGTTTGCATGTCCTCAGAGTAAACTTCACAGTTAATATTTTCTATAGCTGTGGGCTTCGAATGGATGAACAGGGCATTTGCTAATTATTAGTTCCATCTTTTACTTTCAAACTATTATGACTAGTGAGTCAGCTGTGGCTTCGTGGTTACACTCTCACTTCTGAGTTAAAAGGTTGCAGAATTCAAGTCTCATTTCAAACACTTAAGCACAAAATCGAGGCTGACATTCCAGTACAGTACTGAGGGGGTTGTGGCACTGTTGGAGGTGTCATCTTTTGTATGAGACATTAAGCCAAGACCTCAGGGTGGCTAAATTTGATGGCCCTGGAAACCGGATGCAGGGATTATGATACACAATTAACCCATGCCCATTAACTCCGAGGCAGGCAGCATGTCGACTTGTCCTGTTTTAAATGATTTCAGTGTCCAGCCAGCGCTAACTGCACTGTTGACTGGCCGGGTGCCTGAGTGAGAGGCCAATAGGATTGGCCGGCAGCAGCCAAAGTTAACCTGCACTGCTTAAAGCTAGCCTGCACCTCTTAAAGGGAAGGTGTATTGTGGTTGGAGCAAGTGCTGGGGAGCTGAACCTGATCTGGGAAAGACAGAAGAATGGCTGAATATAGAAGCGATCAGGCACCCTGGTTTTCCAACACTGTACTGGAGGCTTTGGTGGAGGTAGTGAAATGGAGGAGAGATTATATGGAGCAGTGTCATTGGAGCTTAATGCTTCAGCTAATGTCCTCTGTTAACCTCCCATAGCTAAACACATGTTCAGTAGAAGGAAGGACCTCCCACCATTTCTATTAGGTTAGATGCTGGTTGATTTCTTCTGGCTGTTGTTGCTTTGATTCTACAAGTGTTTGATGCTTTCCATAATTGGCTAAAGTTGCCAACTCTACTGGGAGTACTGTGTGCTACCTCGGTTCTGTGCCACCTTGTCCACAGGGGGCCAGGGGAACCTCCTAGCATTTGGTTAAATGGCAGTATGTGCTGTGGAGGTCAATGGCAAGAGCCTAGCACTGAGGACTTGGATGCAGTACCACAAGAAGTTTAGTGACCTCACGTGAGTGGTCAAGGTCAGTGAATCCATCTTCAAATGCCATATCATACCCGCTGCATGCATGGTCTCAGGCACTGTTCAATTCAACACACCTCTACACCGACCTACAACAATCCCTGTTCATCACAGCTCATATCTAACATTCATGTGCTTCACCTCAGCCTCAAACTTAGCATCACACCCACATTTCATAGCTTGCACACACTGCCAGCTGAATTCAACCATGTCAGCCACATCAACCAAGCAGATTGCGCCACACTGGCACACTTCCCCCTCTCATGCTGGACAAGGTGGCACAGAACCGAGGCAGCGCACAGTACTCCCAGTAGAGTTTGGCAACTTTAGCCAATTATAGAAAGCATCAAACACTTGTAGAATCAAAGCAACAACAGCCAGAAGAAATCAACCAGCATCTAACCTAATAGAAGTGGTGGGAGGTTCTTCCTTCTACCGAACATGTGTTTAGCTGCTGGAGGTTAACAGAGGACATTAGCTGAAGCATTAAGCTCCAATGACACTGCTGACATCAAATTAGCATTGTATTTTGATTGCCATCATGCTCTGTATGGCCTGCACACTTCTGGTGGGTGTTCATTGCACTAACACCTTCGCCAAAATAGAGACTTAACCCGAAAATGTGCAGGTACCATGGGTAGAATTTTACGCCTCGTGGGTGAGCACACATCCGACCTGATTGGGCGTAAAATAGCGCGAGATGACATCGGGCCAGCGTCCTGATGTCATCCCACACGTGGACAATCTTCAGGTCGGCGGGTGCACGCGGGTGTCGGAGCTGCATCCGCCATCAATTAAAAGGCCACTTACGGCCATTAAAAGGCCAATTGATCCCAATTTTACATTGCCCGTGCGATTTCACGCTCGTCACATGGGCAAAATGGGCAGGCGGGCAGCCCAATTTTTGCAAAACCTCATCCAAGGGCGGGGGGGGATAAAAAAGGGTCAGCAGCATTGCCATTGTGAGTAGTGAGGAGTTTAGGAGAGAGTTTCCTATTGGTTGCTTATTTGATCTTGACAGCTTCATCTCTGCTCTGAGCTTCAGTCTTAGCATTTCCAAGCTTCATTTCAAGCTGCTTTGGTGTCTCCAAGGCCCCCAGAGAATTTTGACCGTGTGGACCCTTACCACCACCAGACAGCCTTCTGTTACCCTGGTATTGGGGATTGTGCTCCTCGCTGGTGGCACCTCCTCTGAGTAGGAAGAGAGGGGCAGGCGTCCCAATGCAGCTTCGAGGGGAGTGACCTGTGGAGGAGAGGCGCAGGTACAGAGGGCACAGGGGTCAGCAGGTAGTCCAACGTGGATGGGGCCAAAGAAGCCGCCACTCTCCTGGTGCCAGGGTTTACAGACAGCGATGCAGCTACCTCAACATGTCTAAGGTGCAATGCCAAAGGAGGCTCCGCCTCTCCAGGGAGATTGTGACCTCCATTTGTCATATAATTAGGCCTGAGATCACCTCCAACTGTATGGGGGGATACCCCATGCCAGTGGCCCTGAAGGTCACAGTGGCCCTCAACTTCTATACTTCCGGCTCTTTCCAAGGCTCAGTGGGGCATCTGTGCAGAGTAACCCAATCAGCTGTCCACAGTTGCACTAAGCTGATGACAGAAGCTCTGTTCAGGTGGGTAATGACATTTATTCATTTTCATGCTGATGAGGCCAGCCAGGCTGAGTGAGCCAGAGGGTTTGCAGCAATTGCTGGCTTCCCCGCATCCAGGGTGCCATTGACTGCACACATGTGGCCATCAAGGCGCCAGTGGGTTAGCCGGGTGCCTTCGTCAACAGGAAGGGACTCCACTTGATGAACATCCAGATAGTGTGTGACCATAAGGTACAGATTCTGCAAGTCTCTGCAAGGTATCCTGGCAGCTCTCCTGATGCTTATATTCTGAGACTAGGTGCCGAGACTCTTCTGTGCTCCAGCCCGACTCATTGGATGGTTGCTGGGTGACAAGGGCTATCCATTGAAAAGGTGGCTCATGATGCCTCTCCACCACCCAAGAACAAAGGCAGAGCAGCATTATAATAAGAGTCAAGCCTCCACAAGAACAATGATAGAGAGGACCATAGATCATCTGAAGATGTGCTTGCAATGCCCGGACCGTTCAGGGGGTGCACTACAATACCCCCCAGAGCAGGTGTCACTGATAGTGGTTGCATGCTGTGTTCTCCACAATCTGGCACTGGTAGGGGGGACCCACTGGAGGAAGATGATCTTGGCACAGCTCCACAGGCCACGGAGGATGAATCCAGTAGTGAGTCAGAAGAGGAGCATGGTGAAGAGAACACTGAGGGTGTGGAGGCAGACCTCTGTAATCTCCAGGGAGGCAGGGACACCAGGGGTGGCTTGATCCAATGCTCCTTCAGCTTGGCTGCCAAAGATCTGCTTCCACCTCATGCCAGGGCTGCTGCCTCCATCCCGGATGTCTGAAATGACCGTTTCATTCAAACCCAAAGTCCACTCAGTGCCTGTGCAATAAAGTTTAGAGCCACCCACATCCAGCATTACATACTGGCGTACCCTGCACCAAAGAAAGAGGTGAAGCCTCCTCAGGCCATTACGACAAAAGCAAAATTTATACAATTTTCACACTCATAACAAATTAACAATACCACCTCTGGTGTTCATGCCCACACCAGTAAACATATAAACAAAAGATCACACAACAGAAGATCACCCGTGACCAGTCCTGGTGCTCATAGTGCCTTAAACTTATGTTTACAAGTGCTGCATCTTGGTGCCTCCCACCACCAACTCACTGGTAGTGGTATTGGAGGCAGCTTTCTGACTCTGCTGTCTTGTTGGCCTTGATGACCTTGGCGGTCGTCCTCTGGCCAGTGGAGCCTGTGCTGGCCCTGCCTGCCTGATAACTTGTATCCCCCAGTTATCGCAGCCTCATCATATGCCATGGTCACCGGCAGAGGGGCGGAGGGATCCCAGAGCACCCTGAATCGAGCCTGCAGAGATGACAGGCAGTTTGTTCACCAATGTGAGGTCACTCTGGACCTCCCTGCTCGCCACTGATGGACGGGCACCCAGCTGGGATACTGGATGCCTCATCCATCTCCCACACTGGCACTGACCACCTGAGGTCAGTGCCTGTGTGAGGGCTTGCAGATTCGAGCGTGACCCCCAGAACTCCCCCGATTCTGCCTCTGCAGCTGCCTCTCCATGAGAGTCGCCACTCTCTTAATGGAGGAGGCAGTGTGCTCAGCCATGAGGGTCAACGCAGTGATCATGCTCTGTGTGGACTCCTCCATAACAGAGACCATGGCACACAGACCCTCATGGGTCTCTGCCAGATCCTTCCTCACATCTCGCTGGACACCCAGCATCTGCCGCCTAATGGACGACTCCAGAGACTCATCATCAGCCTTTGACTCAGCATCATCCTGGTCTCCAGCAGTCCTCTGACTGCCGGCGCCCTGGGCACTCTCTGCCTCCGCCTGCACCTCAGGTGAGTGTGAAGCGCCCTCACCGCTGTGCACCGACATTCTAGCCGCCGATCTAATGCCCTCCAAGGTGCTGGTATCCACACCAGTGGCTGGTTCAGAGAGCGCATGTGATGCAGGTGCATCTGCAACCCGGTGGTCCTCTTTGGGGTCCTGCCGAAGAGGGGTGGCTCTTCGGGGTCCTGCGATTGGGTGTGTGCTGGCGAATCTAAGGGAGAACAACAATGTGCCATTAGTTTAAGTCATCACACTGTCACTGTGCATGCCAGGCAGCCTGGTGAGACCATGGCAATCCGCATCATGGTGCTACCGTCTTTCAGTGATCAATGGGGAATCCAGTTTTGAGGCTCCCATCAATGAGGAGACCACACAGGAATGTTCGCACCATCCGAAACTCTCACCTCTATGCACTGCACTCTTACCTTCGTCTGACACCCCAGCCTCTCCACGGCCGGCTGACTGAGGTGGGTGGCATCTCTCTAACTCCAAGGCATCCAGTTTAAATCTCATCAATATCAGGAGGTTTGGAGGGCCTCCATCTGTCCGCAACCTCTCAATGCTGTTATGGGCTGTCTTCCCCTGAAAGGACAGGGGAGCATTGATCAGTCCACTCTCTACCTGCAGCACCATTGCAGCCTGGCCAACCCCACCTGAGGAACACCTCGCAGGGCACGTCTGAGTCATGGCCCTCGAGCCACAAGGCACTCAGTCTGAGCAGCCAGTGCTCACCCCCTTGGCTAGCTCCGGCATCAGTGACAGTTGGCACTCAGGCTCTAACACCCCTGAGCTCCATGGGGAAATGGCCAGACCTTAACACTTCTCCACACTGATCCATGCCAACATGGTACTCACCCTTCCCGAGCGCAGAAGGTCATTGTACCTTTTGCAGCACTGCACCCATGTGCACTGCACCTATGTGCACTGCACAACGTCGTGGCTGCTGACCTCGGCTGCCACTTCCTCCCAAGTATTTTTTGTCTGGTGCGTTGGCCTCCTCCCATCCCTGGGAACGATGGTGTGCCGCCTGACACCCACATCCTCCAGGATAACCGTGAGGCACTCGTCCAAAAAACAGGAGTCCGAGTGCCCACCCAACCTGCCCTCCTGCCTGATGTCTCCAGCTGCTGTTGAGGCTATAGCTCCAATCTCCAGGCCACCGAATATAATTCTCCCCTGGCAGGCATCAGTGAGCTGCCTCTGCCGTTTTTAAACCACCTGCTGGGTCGCCATTGGACCTGGCACCCGACAGGCCCCCACCCCCACCCCCACCCCCACCCAGCCCTTCCCGCCCATTCAGAAGACGTGTTTCATGTCTTAATTGGCCAGCCAGCGTGAAATTGCGGTCGTGGGCCTATCGCAGTCAGGGGACTGTTTCCTGACCGGTCCCAGGCCCGCCAATCACGCGCACCCGCCAAAGGTAAAATTCAGGCCCATTTTACACACCAAACAGGCCCAAACAAAGGGCACTACTGATCTGAATTTCACACTGCCCATCTACCCACTCAGATGGGCCTAAAAGATCCCATAACATTTTTTGAAGAACAGCAGGACTGTTCTCCCTGGTATGCTGGCCAATATTTATCCCTCACCCAACATCATTAAAGCAGGTTATTGTGCCAGTATCAGATTGTGGAACCTTGAGCACAAATTGGCTGCCGTGCTTCATACATGACAACAGTGACTACATTTCATTGGTTGTAAAGCGTTTTGGGTCATCCTGAGATTATGTTAGACGCTACATTAATACAGGTTCTTTCTTTTAATGTGCAATGGGCCATAAGACTGTAACTTTTGAGTTCTCTCTCTCCAAGAACAGTATGCTATTACTGTGGAAATTGCACCCAAGATAATGCAGCGAACCAGTTTGCTGGGAGTAGGACATTTCTTTAATTGTCTCTATTTCTGGCCTGTACCTCAAATACTTTACAATAAGAATTGGCTAGTAGATCAGTAATATTGTCACTGGATTCCATTAATGCCTAAGCAGCCCTTCCTTAAATCCAGTGGTAGCTTCATATCAGCAGTATTAGTATAAATTAAGCTAATTATTCTGGTATATCACTAGCGCCATGGGGAAAATCCAATTGCCAATGACCATAAAGCTGCTCCCAGCTACCACCAAAAGGATTATTGTGCAACAGGTGTGAGAAAATGGAGATAAAAACAAAAAAACTGCGGATGCTGGAAATCCAAAACAAAAACAGAATTACCTGGAAAAACTCAGCAGGTCTGGCAGCATCGGCGGAGAAGAAAAGAGTTGACGTTTCGAGTCCTCATGACCCAGTGTCAACTCTCTTCAGCTCTTTTCTCCCAATTGTCATTCTACTGGTTGGTGAGCGCTTTCTAATACCTCATCTCAGTAACTATTGTTCATCTGTGAGACTAGCCCGTGAATGTTAGCAAATTAATTATGCATGAGGGGTATTACACCAAAACCCAATCCTATTCTCGCCTAACCTTCACACACGTGCTCATTTCTGGAAAGTGAGCATGGAGCAGGAATGCACCTCATTTTCCCCTTCCTAACTCAGGGACACTGAGGCCAGTTACAGCAATCCCATCACAAGCCTAGCTGAAAGAAAGTTAGTCAGCATTGACCATATATCCACCCTGGAACCCTTCTGGCCTGTAAGGCTCAGTTGCTCAATTTTTTTTTAATTAGCTGAGCCATTAAGGCTAGAATTGAACTTTTTATGCATTTATGATAGTCTATTTATGTGTGAAGTGAATATTTCCCAGTGTGATATTCAGGAAGCCTCTTCGCAACCAATTGCTAAATGATTCATTTGCAATAAACAAGTGTTTGTTTGAAGTGTTTGTTTGGTGGCTGGGGGGAGGTACTATTCTGTTTGAATGTTTTAAATCACTTGACAAATTAGATACAAAGTAAATTCTGTCCTGTACACATCACTTTACAAAGCATTGATTGAGGTAAATAACCTGTTGGGAATAGAGGAAGCAAACTAGTTATCACCATCTTTAGTTCTGATGCCTTAAACTAACTCATCTTACTGTTACACACTTTTAATTTGATGTGGCTTCATAGAAATTCTTCATGAGAAGTAGTCTTATCAAAGAGAATATCTTTCAAAAGCATCGTCTCATCAATCTTCAGTAAATGTTTTACTGTTGTGTAGAAAATCAATTAATTTTAAAAATGCAATAATCCCTTCAGGACCCTCATGAATGAAGTCACTGTTGTCCCACTGTTTCTCATGCTGGGCACACTGAAAGTGCTGAAGCATAACTTCTCAGCAGCTAGCCTCAGGCTTGTATCCAAAGCTCAATGTATTCAATACAACACCAAAAATATAAATCAGTTTCAAAAGCTGTTTATAACAGCTTTACCATATTACCTGAGCCATATTTTTTTAGATAGCCCCAATGAAGGCCAGTACTTCATTTGTTACTATGCAGTGAATCGCGAGTTTGCATTCTGGATATTGAAAATTAGAAGAACATGATGAGATTTTAATTTGTAGATATTGCTAAGTTGTCCTAATAAGTCAGGTAGTTAGTTGCCATATTTTTCTCAGAAGGCCTGTCACATTTTTGTGACCTGTTTTATGTTGCACACTATTCACAGGCGATGGAATTGTAAAGATTTCCTTCAGAGGGAATGTAAAATGCTTATGTACAGTAGGCACAGGCACTGTGTGTCCTACAATTATGTTTGGCCTGCAGATCTTGTATGAATATTATATATAAACATTTTTTATATATATATATACACACACATATACACACAAATGCACACATCCTTTGGCTTGTGTTTGTCTTTCATGCTGGATTACAATAATATGGTTTAAATTCATACCTGAGGTGGGGAAGGGTGAATGCTCAGAAAAACAAATCTCCAAATGCATATTGCTAAAGCTTATATTGATTCCATTGTTATTCTCGGTATAAAATAAAAGACCATCAATGTTCTAAGTATAAGGCAAACCTATACCAGACTTAGAAACAATCCTTTCCTCTGTGTTGCAACCATTTTATATGCAATTAGTTTGTGATTAGTTTTGCCTCAACTGAGGTATTGTGTCCAGTTCTGGGTGTCACACTTTAGGAAGAATGTGAAGGCATTGGAAAGAGTATAGAGAAGATTCACGAGAATGGCTCCAGGGATGAAGAACTTCAGTTACGTAGATCTATTGGAGAAGTTGAGACTGTTTTCCATGGAGAATAGAAGGTTGAGAAGAGTTTTGATAGAGTTATTCAAAATCATGAGAGGTCTGGACAGAGTAGATAAGGTAAAACTGTTCCCATTGGTGGAAGGATCGAGCACCAGATTTAAGTTAATTGGTGAAAGAAGCTATGGAGACATGAGGAGAAACATTTTCATGCAGTGAGTGTTCAAGAACTGGAATGTGCTGCCTGAGAGTGTGGTGAAGGCAAGTTTAACCAAGGCGTTCAAAGGGGAATTGGATTATTATCTAAAAAGGAAGAAAAGGAAGAATGTACAGGGCTCCGGGGAGAAGAGAGAGAATGGCACCAGGTGAACGGCTTTGTCAGCGAGCCAGTGTTCTTACTGTCTCTCGCTTTTACTCACACATATAACAAAAGAAAGTCAAGCTATTCGGGTTATGTCATCAACCTGATAAGGATGCTGGTAAAACAAAAAGTAAATTAACTCTCCTATAACTTTATAGTAGGTTTTTGGTTTATCTATTCAGGGTTACTGTAATGGGAGATAGAAAATCAGTTAACGATAGATAAGGCAATGTGGTTTTCATGTTCTGAGGAGAGCTGTATGTATGCATTGAAAAGCGAAATGCAATGACATTGTAGACTAGTACTAGAATTGCTTTCTTACCAGCCTTAGAGAGACATTAACAGTGTTGATTCCTGATGCATGAGTTGCATGAGGCCCAGAGGGAACCCAAAGTTAAACTTGCTGAATTCGTAAGCTCCAGTTTTGGAACTATTTTCAGCAAAGCAAGCAAGGAAGCTGATCTCCATTTTTGCTTTCTGTTAATGATCAGGTCACATTACATGAAACCCAGAGAAACTGACTCTTGGGGATGAATCTTAGTTGCAGAATCCTGATGACACCGTCTGTCCACCAACTGGAGAATCCAGACAGTGTGTGAAGAATGCCCTTGATGGGCACCTTAATTGGACTAAGTCACTACCCGCAATGCGTGGGAGGTAGTTGTCATCACCCCTCCCCAGAAGCCACCTCTGTGGAAATAGACCAGAGGAGAGGACATGCCAAAAGACCGACATACCGGCCAGTATCCAGGGGGAGAATTTTCTCCCCGCCATGGGGGCTGAGCGAGTGCAGGAGCGGGTGTGGGCAGGTGCGCAGCCGATCACTGCCCACGATTGGCTGCCTGGCACCATTTTACGGTGGGCAGACCAATTAAGGCCCGCCCAGCGTGATGCGCATTCGGAAGCGCTGAGCGCTCCCTGTGCGGGTGGGTGGGGGAGGCTGAGTCTGGGCCTGCACTCCTTCACGCGTACGCGTGAAAGAGCGCAGAAATCTCCTTGAGGCACAGAGCTGCCTCAGGGAGATTAGTTGGATTACCAAAAATTTAAATACAGGAAAAAAAGAATTTTTAAGACATGTCCCCTCATGTGACAGTGTCACATGAGCTGGGACATGTCAATGAACTTTAATAAAATTGTTATTCAATTTATAAATACTTCATGAAACTTCATCCCGCCCGTGGATGAGGTTTTGCGATAAATGCAACCTGAAGGTTGGACGGACAGCGCTGTTAATTATTCTAATTAGTTTTTAAATGGCCTTAATAGGCCTTTGACAGTTCGGCGGGCGCACAGACAACTCTGGTGCGTGCCCATTGAACTGAACATCGGAATGAGGCACGGTGACATTGGGACACACGCCCTACGTCACTGTGTGTCATTTTACGCATCGGCGAGCCCAGATGCTGGCCCAGAAATTGCTGCACTCCACCTCCACCTCAGGATGAAAAATCAGCCTCCGATTAAAGATTCCAAAGCTTTTGTCCATCAGCCTGCCCCCTCTGCTTTCATTTCATCCATGACTTGAATCTCCTACTCATTAGTTTCCCTCCCCACCTGACCATTCACTCTCTTTCCTGGCCCTTATGCAGCCATTGTCATCAATCATCCTCTTCCCAACAACCATCCTTTACTTTTCTAAAGCTATCACCCATCTTCACAAAAACCTTTTCATGTCCAGCTGTCCCCTCCTATTACCATCCAATCTCCAGCCTTCTTTTCCTCTTTTTAATTCCATTGACAAAGGAACTGCCACCCAGCTTTATGCCCACCTTGGTTGAAACACTGCTCAAATTCATCCACACCACTTCTACACTACTCATAGTGTAAAAAAAAACTCCTAAGCCAAAGTCATGAACACCTTCTGACCATAACTGTAGATTGTAGTGCATTATCCATCCTTGGCCTTCCTACAATGTTCAATGTGCTTGAATGTATCATTTTCTATCGGTCTATCTTCCCCATTCTACCTGTTCAAGTGCTGCAATTAAATCTCCAACAATGGATTCTCTTAATTTCTTGGATCCATTATACCAGATATCGCCATGATTCTAACTTTGCCATCTGTCTAGTACTGTCCCTTGGTAGTTAAATCACCAAACACAGGGATAGCTTTCATAGCTGCAACTTTGATGTCAACCCTTTGATTGCATCCACACTTTCGGACTCCTTGGCTAACATAAAATCCTGGATAAGTCATAGCTCCTTCCACCTCAGTATTAGGAAGACCAAAGCCATCCTCTGTTTTAAGTTGTTTCCTGATTATGCCTCCCAGTTGAATTGCTGCTTTCAGATGCTTATTGTGTGTTTGAAAACAATCTTTGTGAGTGTATGGAGCTTATTGCAACTGAGCTCTGCTGATCATCATAGTTTTCTTAATGGTACCAGACCAAAAAAGGGAAACTTTGTCTGCATGGAGCCTGATCCTGAGTAATAGTAGATGTGACATTTGAAACATCTGCTGGGTATCTGCCAGTTGCAGATTTCCCACTGGAACAGATCATGCGTAATACTGGGCAAAGACAGAATTCATTTTAGGTGGGATGGTCACTGCTATCAGCTTGTCCTCACAGTACAGGAGAGAAAGGGAACAAAAATAAAACAGGGACATGAGAATTGCTGAAAAAAAAATGACATGCTGCCAAAGCATTTCGTCATGCACTCATCAGGACAGACACAAGAATGCCAAATTTCAAAGAGAGCAATGATTTATACTGCATGAAAAAATGGTTGGCAAGTCAATTCTGGTCAAGGCGTTGCCATGGAGAACGCACCAGGGAACTACTGTCCCCCACAGTTTTGTTTAATTCAAAAAAGATGCCATGCCTGAACATGTTTCTTTTGCCTGCAGAAGACAGGTCCCTGCGTATGAATATGTGTTGCTTCTAGCAAGTGTAAATGAGCCACATTGCAAGCCCAACTGCTAATCTTAAATTGGTTGTGAGTGTAATTCTTAACAATCTCAGGATTGTTCAGGAAGTGCTGTCCAATCACAGAATCATATCTAACGTTAGACATAATATTCTGAATTTTGTCATCAAGGGCTGGTTGAGTATGATCAGTACTCCGCCTATTCTGCATTGCCCTAGGGATGTACTGTTTGATATGGTCCACCAATCATTGGGACATATGACCTATATGCCTGGCATCACATCGGCACTGAAATTCACATATCATGTTATTCATTTGTGTGGTGGGATGACAACATCCTGTTGGTGGAAAATACCAGTTGTGTTGCCAATCTTCTCCTGTTGCTCAATTTTTTGAGATAATTGCCTTTCCAAGGTAATCTGAGGTAGACTGGGCACTTTTCAGGTCTGAAAGTGGCAGCATGAGTGTGCACGATATACAGTGAGCAATGACCTGATCAAGGTAACCATTATCCCGCAGGATAGCTTTGATGTGCCCGATTTCAGGATCAAGTTTGCACAGTGAGCAAATTGCTGGGACCCTATTTACGAGACAAAGCCATAGGTCCCAATGACTTGTGAATCATTTCTAGCATGTGCAGACCATACTCAATCAGCCCATAGTTACAAAACATAGGCACATGCCCCACACGCCTGAGCGTAAAATGACGTTCGGGCGTGCGTCCCAAAGTCACCGTGCACTCGTGCAATATTTCATCTGGCAGGCGTGCGCCGGAATTGGCTGCGCGCCCACCGGTAATTAAAAGGCCTATTAAGGCCATTAACAATCTAATTAAATTCAAATCTACACTGCCTGTCCAGCCTTACAGTTGGTGGGCAGGTGAAAAGTCCAAGCAGCCTTTACATTTTATAGGAAACCTCATCCACAAGCGGGATGAGGTTTCCTAAAGCAAATAAACATTAAATAAAAACTTTATTTTGGAATTGAAAACATGTTCCATCTCGTGTGGCAGAGTCACATGAGGGGACATGTTTTATTAAATTTTTATTCTCTTCATTTTTTTTTTAAAAGCACTTAAATCTTCCTGAGGCAGCTCCGTGCCTTAATTGGCCCGCCTGCATGAAATCGCAGTGTGGAGCTGATCGTGGCCCGCTGAGCACCCCTGCCAAGGGCAAAATCCTGCCCATAATGTCTAACATTGGATGTGGTTCCATGATGGGGCAGCACTTGCAGAACAATCCCGAGTGTGCTAAGAATTACACTAACAACCAATTTAAGATTATCAGTCAGGCTCGCAATGTAGCTCACTTACGCTTGCTAGAAGTTATATACACAGGGACATGTCCTCTGCAGGCAGAAGGAACATGTCTGGGCTTTGCGCCTTTTTTAATTTAAAAGCATGGAGTTCCGTGGTGCATTCGCCATGGCAACAGCTCAACCAATCAGATTCAACTTGTCAACCAATCAGCTCCCATTTTTGTGCAGTATAAATTGTTGCTCCCTTTGAAATTTGGTATTCTTGCATCTAATGAGTGCAAGACAAAAAGTTTCAACAATACACAAGTTCTATGCTACTAAGATAGTGACAGCTTGAAAACAAGACAAATCCAAGATGAAAGATCTGGCACATGATACAAAGTATCTTGAAGATATAATCCAAAGCTCCAGCACTACTGAATCCTTAAAGCAACGATTAGAATTAAAATAGGAAATTAAGTAGGAGTATTATTTTAACCATAAAAAGCAAATAAGAATTCCTTGATTTTCTAATGTTGTGCACACTTTCACAATATACAATTAAGTACACCAGATTTGTGGTGATTTTTTAAATTCATTTGTCTTTAAGTCATTTTTAGTTGAAATCCCAACCTGGCCAGTTGTTTTAAAGCTGCTTGTTTGAATTAACTGAAAAATGCTAGCTGTGTCATTTGTAATGATATGTTGCGAGATTGTTATGGAAGGAATCAGAAGGTAATTGGCCATATAGTGCATGTGGGTGGTTCTTTAATGCAATTCAGCTGTGATTTTGCCCACATTAACTAACAGACACCACCAATACAATGATGCCTTTACTCAATTTAAGAGAGTAATAATATTTACATTTATCTTTTCTAAAATTACAATATTTAAAATTAAAATGAGTATTCTACTGTACCCAAGCATTTAGAATGTGATAGTTATCTTGGTCCACCATTACATGTGCAACAGTGAGGATGAATTACTATAAACTTTTGGAAGCAAAGCCAACCACTCAGTCTGTTTTACTTGAGCACACAGAACTTTTATAGAGTCCAGACATGCAACTTCCTGTTTTTATTTGAACATTCTTTCTATTACTTCCAAATTCTCACTCTTCCCAAGCAATTTTTTTCTTTGACATTATCTGTGAAATATCTTGCATGACCTTCCTCTGTATTCCATGACCTATTACATTATTTTGGGCAGTGAGTCATTTGGTAAATGCTTTACACCACCAAGCCAGCACAAGGTAGCTTTCCCACAGTGTTACTCAGTTGAACTGATCCCAAGTTCTTTCCTCATAACCCCACATAGCTAATCATGTTTGGCCATTGTTGTGTTGCTACAGAACTCTTGTATAAACTGTTACTTCATCAAGTTCCAGATTTTGGCTTGGAATTGTGTTTCAAGTTTTCTTGTAGAAGGGAGCCTACTCCTGAGCACTCAAATCAAAAACTTCAGGCAGGACTTCCCTCCATGCGCAGGAACCAGAGCTCAGGACTGTTTCTGGGTGCCAAACTTGCTGCAGGGGGTGGGGGAGGGGAAAGAGTCACTCGTGATTTTCTTGGGGCTGCACCCTTAATGGTCTGGAGACAGGTTGCCTGCTTTAAAGGAGCAACAGGCTGCAATAGCAGTTAAGTAAGACAGAGAGCTTCAAGATGGAACCACCCTCTCTCCAACTTTTTTAAATCTTAAATTAAAAAATGGCTTTTGCAGCCAAGCCACTGTAGAGTAAAGGGTCAACATCAGGAGCACTTGATACTGATGTAACTGCTGATGTAGCTATGATATAATACCACATGATAAAGAACTAAGATCTGGTGAAAAGCAGAAGTACAACTTCATGTAGAGTATTGAGATGTATATAGATCTGTATATAAACAAGAACGTTTTTGTGAATAACAGTCTATGGTAGCATTCTTAGAGTAATAGGCAAACCCTAAAGAAGCCCCATTTAGATGCCAAACTCAAGGTAAAACATGGTGGCAGTGGACAGACCATAAAGACACAGAAAAACTCCAAGTGAAGACTGCAGACCCAAAAGACGTCCAAATCCTTGGAAAAAGGATAAGAAGAAGAAACATTGAAGGCTCAGCTGAGAACAGGGCATTGTGGATGCTGTGGATGCAGTCTGTCACACAGGCCTGGAGTCCACACAGCAGTGAGTACAGATCACAACCTACAAGCCAACCTACTGAAACAGAAACAGATCCAGGGCTTAGAATAAGTATGGAGTTGACATTGCCACTCCCAGAAAATTTCCGAAGCGCTGATGGCTCGCAACAGGCTCAACACTGGGACAGCTGGAGGAAGACATTCTCCAGATATAGAACAGCTTCAGGTTCACATAAGATGGAACAAAAGGATCAGGTCAGTACTTTATTCTATGCAGTATGGGTTATTGTAGATGATGTAATAGCAAGACAGAGAGTCAATGAGGCTTCAAGCTTTTATGATGAAGTCCTCCAAGCATTCAATTCATACTTCAGTGTTCAAAAAAACTTAATCATTGAACAAGCAAAATTTAATAAGAGGAAACAAAAACCAGGTGAATGCATGGATTCATTCATAAATGACCTATACAGACTAGCATAAAATTGTGACTATGGGATCCTCAGAGATGAATTAATATGCAATTGCATAGTAGTTGGGGCCTCAGATGAATCTTTATCAGACCTCTCGCAAAATGAGAGATTTAACTCTCACAAAGGCAGTGCAAATAGCATGACAGACCGAGCTTAGGAAGCAAAGCAGAGCGGTTGTTCATGGGGAAAATGATGTCCTTTGGAAAAGAATGAGTGAGGCCGTTTGATACAGTATGTCAGACAGAAAAGAGCACATTGAAACAAAAGCCCATGAAATTGGGGAAAAGTACACCAATTGCCATCTTGAAATGTTCTTGATGTGGTTGGGAACCCTGTAAAGCAGGAAGAATGTCCAACAGGGGGAGCAGAGTACCACAACTCTGGAATGTAGGGAGATTTTAAAAGTGTCTGCCAATCTAAAATACATATAGCTCACAGGAAGAAAGAGAAGATGACAAGGATAAGTCAATCCAAGAATTGGGCCACTCAAGTGACCAATGAAGGGCCACTTTCTGCCTCTCTGGGCATTCTACATGGATCGGGAAGGCTCACCACCATGTGAGGAGACTGCCCAGTGAAACCAGGCAGCTTCCCAATGGGCTATGGGTTGGGTTGAACCCTCCTTGATGGGCTCTCCATGGCACAAAAATGGGGCCCCCTGGTGACAATGGCTGGCCTTGCAGCAACAGTGCAGTTGGTGCTCCAAAATACCTCACCACCAATTGCCCCAGCCAGTGTTCCCCCAACCCTACCTACCTTCCTTGGAGTGCGCTCGACCATTGAGGCAGCTTCACCCTGGAAGTTCAGCCTCAGCAATGGCCACCCACTAGCACAGGCACTGTTGATGCTGCTGAGCTGCTAGCCCTCTGATTGGGCCAGCAGCTCTTTGGGGCAGACCATTGAATGGCAGCCCCAGCTGCAGCTGCCTAATTGGCCACCACCAGGCAATAAGTCTCCCCAGATCTGGCTGGCTGCCAAAGCAAGATCACCTCCTGCTTTTGGCTCCAGCAGTGGGACTTCAGCCACCTGCACAAAATTCAGCCCAATACGTCTGTCTGTGAAGGTACCCTATGGAGAGCCAGCAATGTAAAGAACAAAGACCCACTCACTCTGTACACATGTGTACACATGTGTACCCTATGGAGAGCCAGCAATGTAAAGAACAAAGACCCACTCACTCTGTACACATGTGTACACATGTGTACCCTATGGAGAGCCAGCAATGTAAAGAACAAAGACCCACTCACTCTGTACACATGTGTACACATGTGTACCCTATGGAGAGCCAGCAATGTAAAGAACAAAGACCCACTCACTCTGTACACATGTGTACACATGTGTACCCTATGGAGAGCCAGCAATGTAAAGAACAAAGACCCACTCACTCTGTACACATGTGTACACATGTGTACCCTATGGAGAGCCAGCAATGTAAAGAACAAAGACCCACTCACTCTGTACACATGTGTACACATGTGTACCCTATGGAGAGCCAGCAATGTAAAGAACAAAGACCCACTCACTCTGTACACATGTGTACACATGTGTACCCTATGGAGAGCCAGCAATGTAAAGAACAAAGACCCACTCACTCTGTACACATGTGTACACATGTGTACCCTATGGAGAGCCAGCAATGTAAAGAACAAAGACCCACTCACTCTGTACACATGTGTACACATGTGTACCCTATGGAGAGCCAGCAATGTAAAGAACAAAGACCCACTCACTCTGTACACATGTGTACACATGTGTACCCTATGGAGAGCCAGCAATGTAAAGAACAAAGACCCACTCACTCTGTACACATGTGTACACATGTGTACCCTATGGAGAGCCAGCAATGTAAAGAACAAAGACCCACTCACTCTGTACACATGTGTACCCTACGGAGAGCCAGCAATGTAAAGAACAAAGACCCACTCACTCTGTACACATGTGTACACATGTGTACCCTACGGAGAGCCAGCAATGTAAAGAACAAAGACCCACTCACTCTGTACACATGTGTACACATGTGTACCCTATGGAGAGCCAGCAATGTAAAGAACAAAGACCCACTCACTCTGTACACATGTGTACACGTGTACCCTATGGAGAGCCAGCAATGTAAAGAACAAAGACCCACTCACTCTGTACACATGTGTACACGTGTACCCTATGGAGAGCCAGCAATGTAAAGAACAAAGACCCACTCACTCTGTACACATGTGTACACATGTGTACCCTATGGAGAGCCAGCAATGTAAAGAACAAAGACCCACTCACTCTGTACACATGTGTACACATGTGTACCCTATGGAGAGCCAGCAATGTAAAGAACAAAGACCCACTCACTCTGTACACATGTGTACACATGTGTACCCTATGGAGAGCCAGCAATGTAAAGAACAAAGACCCACTCACTCTGTACACATGTGTACACATGTGTACCCTATGGAGAGCCAGCAATGTAAAGAACAAAGACCCACTCACTCTGTACACATGTGTACATACGTGTACCCTATGGAGAGCCAGCAATGTAAAGAACAAAGACCCACTCACTCCGTACACATGTGTACACATGTGTACCCTATGGAGAGCCAGCAATGTAAAGAACAAAGACCCACTCACTCTGTACACATGTATTTGCATACACAACCCAAATTATGGCATTGGAACTTAGTATAAATAATTTTATGCGACATATATTTGCATCTATGGGTTGGATGATACTGCTTTAGGCTATGACCGACATGCTGTCCAGTGCTGTAGGTAGATTGTTTACATTGGTCTGATTGTAATCAACTTAATTTTAAGGAAGTTTTAACAATGCTTTTTGCTCTAATTTTTGGAATGAATAGCCTTGGACATTCACGTTGTCAATGGAACTGGTAGCACACTTGCCTCTGAGTGAGAAAGTTTTTCGTTCAATTCCTGCTCTAGTCTTGATGTGTCTAGCCAACACTGTGCCTTCAGGAGGTGCTGTCTTTTGGATGGAATGCTAAATCGAGACCTCATCTACCCTCTCAGGCGCACGTTAAAGATCCCATGAAATTATTTCAAAGAAAAGCAGGGGAGTTCTCCCTGGAGCATGAGACAATATTTATCCTTCAATCAACATCACCAAAACAGAATATCTGGTCATTATCATATTGCTGTTTGTGGGGGCTTGCTGTATGCAAATTGGCTGTCGTGATTCTTGCATTATAATAGTAACTACACTTCAAAAGTACTTCATTGGCTGTAAAGTGCTTTGGGACATCCTGAGGTCCTGAAAAGCGCCATATAAATGCAAACCTCTTTTTAAAGCAAACCAGTCCACGTTTAAAACAAGGTGAATTTGCAGCTGTTGTATAACCAGAGAATTTAAATGGAGCAACCTACAGTAAACTAACACTGTTGTCTCAATTTAGTTCTGTCCTCCATCCGTTTTGTTATCTGCTATGTGCAGCAGTATGCTGGACAGCTGCGTGACTTCAAAGGAAATCGTCATTCTCTGATTCCCATGGTGAATATATCTCAGGGACAGATACCTTCAGGCAGCTTCAGCTTCCTTTTAACGTTTATCATCAGGCTACATGTGCCTTCCAGACTTTTCAGTTAACCAAAAGAGAAACTGTAACTCCCAAAAGATAAAAGAAGATACTGTGAAGGAATCATTTGCAGAGATGACACATGGGGGCCTTGTTTGAGTCAGTCTGTGGCCTAATCTGGTTCACGAATGAATGGAAGTCTTTCTGAGCTTATCCAATAAGATAAAATCTGACAATTTGACTTTTGTTTTTAACTCCAACGATATGAAAAGTATCTAATCACCACAGTAATTACCAGCTTGAATGCGGTTTTAATGATTTGAAGAGAAGTTACTCTTCTCTTTTCTTCGTTGGTAATTTAGAAAGCCCAGATGTTCTGGTGTACTATGAGGATGATTTGTTTGTTATGGATTAACTGCCTTAAAAGCTGTTATATCTTTGCATATGTTAGATCTTTGATGCATCAGAGCTGTAGTGATGATGGAAGGCCACAAGCCTGTTTTAATTTTGACAATATTGCTCATTTCAAATAGCTTCAATAGCAAGATGATTCTTCATCTAAATGAGAAAATCCTGTTTTCAGACATTCAGAATTAAGAACGTGGCTATCTAGGAGGATTCCTGGTTTGTAACCATGGCAACAGGTAACAGCAACAACTTATTTTACATTGCACTTTAAATGTTGTAAAAATGTCAAGGTGCTTCACAAACAAATAAGCAATCAAAGAATTTCATCATTAGGACAAGCGACTAAAAGTTTGATTGATATTGATTTTAAAGAGGGTCTTAAAGGAGGAGAGAAAGTTAGAGAGGGGGAGGTGTAGGGAGGGAAATTTAGAACTTAGATGGCAGAAATCCCAGCTGCCAACTGTGGGGTGATTGAACTGGGGTATTCATAAACAGCCAGAGTTGGGAGGAATGTAGAGTTGAAGGGGAGTTGTAAGGCGGTAGGGGGTTACAGAGGTAGGGCAGAGTGAGGCCATGTAGGAATGTGAACATGAAGGTAAGAATTTTAAAGTCAAGATATTAGTGGACTGGGAGCCAATGTAGATCAGCGATCACAGGGGTGATGAGTGAGCAGGATTTAGTGTGAGTTAGGATACAGGCAGCAGAGTTTTGGATGGGCTCAAGTTTACAGAGGATGACAGGTAGGAGGTCAGCCAGGAGAACATTGGGCTAGTCAAGCCTGCAGATAACAAAAGTATGGATGAGGGTTTCAGCAGATAGGCTGTGATGCTGAGGACTCAAACGTTGTCCAAGTCCGCTTGAATGCCCAACTTTGTGAAGCATCCTGCAATTGTAACAAGAGAAAGAGATATAACAGATCCTTTATCAAATATGTAGAGTTATTGCAGATGATGCATGTCCTCATCCAGAGCACAGTTTGAGCAACTTCTGAGAAACCTAGATGGCCTTCCCATTGATCACACCAACACACTCACAGGAAAGGAGGGTGAATAAGCAACATCGTCCAGCCAGAATCCAGGCACCAACTGTAGCAAAATAATGTAGACAGGACTCCCCATCTGACCCTTTCCCTCTTTGAATTGTCATAGCTGTTCCCAAGTTGTAATAGTAGCATAATATGTACAACTATACCTGGAAGTTCATTACACATTTCAGCAATTCAATGTATCAATGGACTTGTCTATATTCCTGAAAGTACAGTTGAAACAAAATGTCACATTTACATTTGTATATATGTATGAAATATTTAACACAATTCTGCAAACATTTCAGTTTTGAAGTTAGGAAATGTAATTAACAAATTAAAAATTGATATAAAAATGTAAAGAAAAAAGATTTGTGAAATCTTAGCATCAGGTATCAAGACATGGACTGCAAATTTTTCAAAAATTAATTCACAGGATGTAGGCATTACTGGCTAGGCTAACATTTATTGCCCATCCCTAATTGCCCTTGAGAAGGTGGTGGTGACTGTCTTCTTGAACCACTGCAATCCATGTGGTGTAGGTACACCCACAGTGCTGTTAGGGAGGGAGTTCCAGGATTTTGACCCAGTGACAGTGAAGGAGCGGCGATATATTTCCAAGTCAGTCTGGTGAGTGGTTTGGAGGGGAATTTCCAGATGGTGGTGTTCCTATGCATCTGCTGACCTTGCCCTTCTAGATAGTAGCAGTCCTGGGTTTGGAAGGTGCTGTCTAAGGAGCCTTGGTGAGTTGCTGTAGTGTATCTTATAGATGGCACGCACTGCTGCCACACATACTCACAGGGCATATGATTCTACTCTGGTGAATTAGGTTAGCACGATTTTTGCTTGTTCTTGGATAGTGTTGTGAGCAACATGTGCTCAGCTACAGGCAGCCATAATTGAACTAAATTTATTTACACCTCTCCAACAGAGAGGGCAGCAGAGAGGGCAATATAACAAAATGCTCAGATCTTGCAATATACCACACTCCCTCCCCAGTTAAAAAAAACAGTTTATATATTAAAATATAAAATGGTATGTGCACATAAGTTCCTAGAATGCAATATGACTAAAGTCACATTAGTAATACCTGAAAATTTAACAGGTCAGATACTTGTTTCACTGATAATCACAACTAAAACATATATAACCAAAATTACCAGTAATTTACATGTAAATAAAATATTCTTTTACCTTAACACCTGTAGGTGTTGAACAAAAATATCGTCATTTGACAAGAAATAATGAAAAGAACAACTTATTTCATCTTCCTTCCCACATTCTTTCTCTTCTTTTCTGGCTATTTCCTTCTATTTCCATTTGATTGGTTCTGCTCTCTCAACATCTGAGCTTTGAATTTGACTACCATCTCCACTTAATGGTTAGGACTGTGATATTGATTGATTTCTCTTAATCAAAGGCCTTGGCTCACCATGCTCTGTCAGTGGATTCTGTGATGCCAGCAAACTTTCAGTTTCTTTGTGATTTTCACTTACTTTCTGACTTTCACTTTGGGCTATAGGAGGAACTTGGACTATAGGAGGTTTCTCATGCCCTCCCTTTATCAGATTTCCTCTTTCAAACAAATGATCTACATGATACCAATGGAATCTCTCTCTAATTTTTTGCTGGATATGTGTGCATGCACCTAGTCTCTTTACAACAACTCCAGTCACATAGTTCTCCTTATTATCTCAGGGGTTTTTCACCATGACCTTCTGACCAGCGCTGAACTTGAAGTTCCATGCCTGGTGTATCATGACTCTTCTTCACTTTGTCCTGCTTTTCTCTTACATTGCTATTGATGTCAGGCTTAAGCAAATGAAACATTGTGCTGGGACTGTGTTTAAACACTAACTCGTAAGGTGAGCAACCTGACGTAGACTGTCAGGTTAACTCTGTAAGAGAACAGAAAATTGCCTGTGTTGAAGAGAAACATGGAAATTGCTGCCTAGTTTGTCACCTAGCAAATACTTCTGCAAAGACCTTTCCACGAGCTGTACGCTCCTTTCTACAGCACCATTTGATGCTGGGTGATATGGTGGCATTAGTGTACGTTTGGCTCCTTTCTTACTCAGAAATATTTCAAACTCTTCTAACGTAAAATGTGGACTATTATCTGATAGCAATACATCTGGCAAACCATAAATTGCAAACCAACTTCCAAAACCTCAATAGTTTTAGCACTTGTGGTATTGGGCATAGACTCAACATTCATCCATTTGCTATATAGCTATAGACCAAACAAGGTACTCTTTCCCTTCAACTTCAAAGAAATCAATGTTAAATGGATCACAAGCCACATAGTGAAGTATGAAAATCCTTTTCTTGACGGTTGATTTAGTTACAGAAAGCAGTTTTATACATGTGCAGGTTCTCTGTGTACTCTTTTGAGTGCAACAAATTAACCAATTGAGAAAAAAAGCCAATTAAATTAATTGATAGCCCCTAAGGGACACTGTAGCTAAAGAAAAATTTAAAGGAACTTTACTGAATTAAATTGCAATGTAATTTTGGGGGCTGAGGAAACACTCCAGCCCCCATGGTGCCCAACAGCCATGGAAGGCCTCAAGTGTGCCAGTGACACCGTTTGCTCCCTCTCTGAGGACACCTGGCCATGAACATAGCCACAGAAGAGGGGCAAATAAACAGGCTGGACGATCCCCTCGACCATCCATTGCCTGGACCTGTTGTTGGAGTTTCTTTTTATAAGCACTCTAAGCACTTAATTAAACAATGCCTTCACCTATTAACATACAATTAAAAGATTCCCCCCTCTTTCTTTAAACAATAACTTTCTCAAGCAATTAAACAATTACAAAACAAATCAAACTCAAGCCAGCGTTTCTGCAAACAGGGTACTTTTAATGACTCTTTTTATTTTCTTGGCTTCCCAGGCCAAGGGACAATATTTTCCAATTTTACCTATCAAGAATGTTATAAACTCAGCTGCGCTCAAATACCCATCAGGAAGAGTCACTAAAAAGGAGTTATTCCATGTCTTTCACATCACCTAGGGCTGGAAACTTGAGTACACATGTCTCTGAATTTAATTTCTTTAATGTTTTATTTCTCCTCAAAACTTCCTCAATTGTAGGACGCTTCATCATAGTACTAAGTTCCAAAATGTCATGACTGGCATTGGGTCTTGTCTGACTAGGTAGCTAAGTTAGCTGTCCAATCATGCTTCTTAACTTCCCTGTCTCTTCTTTGGATATAAGATCATCTTTCTGTGACAACCTGGCCCAATTTATCTAGATACGATTAATACTTTCTAGATAGGATTGTTGATTCAAGGTTAGTCCTGACCTGTTCTGATCAATGTCTGAGCCTATTTATTTATTTATCTATTTATTTATTTATCTATTTATTTATTTATCTATTTATTTAAAGGCCCCTAAAGCCTGACTTCCAATCTTAAATTCCCCTTTTATCTTATCTATAATAATTTGCTCAATTTCTGCAGAACCTCCTCATAGAAACTCATCAACAAGCATCGTAAATATACCTGTGAGTTTATCTTTGTGATACCTCCGGAGCATTGCTGGACCTGCTTTGAGCTGAATACAACCTAATTTCAGCAAGACAGACCTAACTGAGAAATACCATACCCTCCACACGTCGTTTGATCCATAATCATATTTGTTTAGTTTGCACAGCTTCCCTTCTACATCATTTGCTTCTTTAGGTGATTTCAAAAACACCTTTAAAAATTTTCACTTAGCAAATTACAGCTTTTGTATCAATCAGTTTACATTCCCACAAATACCTGGCTAAAAGAGCTAAGAAAATTTTCAAGATCACTTTTCCTGCCTTGGGGAGTTCAGTCTAACAACTTGATCGCCCAGTCTCTCTTCAAAACCCTGAACCACTAGTCTCGCTTTAGACTTATATGCCCTATCAGGGAGTACCTTTTCTGTACATTTCCACTTGTGTGATAAGGCTGGCTGCCCCCTATCTGATACTTCAGAGCCGACACCAAATTTCATCCCACTATCCAGCTCATTTTGTTTTGCCTCTTATTAATTTTTTCTCTAATGACATAATAACATATCATGACAGTCAAACTAATTTGTTTGCAGCCACCAAAACTTCCGGGTTATAAGGGCTTCTCCTTCTGGTTGTGTTCCTCAATTGTTCTATAGATGTTGTTCTGTCACATAACTCAGTCAAACTATGGCCCCTATTTGCCCTCTTATTTCTTTCTGGACTACTGCTACAGTCAGAGGTTCTGATTGCATGATCATTTCCTAGTGTCAGAGACACTTCCAGATCCACTACAGGGACTCAAACTATGTTTTCTTACTTTCCACCATTTCACCTTATTTTACCAGTCCATAGATGTTATCTCTTGTCTATCATCCTGGACATTTAGCTAATGTTTAAATTTGCTGCTGGCTTTCCCTGCTCTCCCTACAATGGTCACATGCGTACATGCATTAGATCCTTCTGGTATGTACGTTACCCTTGTACCGACTTTAGGCAGTTGCCCTTTGGATAGAACAGCCCTATCCTGTGCATCAATATCACTTTGTTTATCATCATCGGGCCCCTCATCTATCATATTCTGTTCCTCACAACAGTCAAATGTTTGGGCATGTGAGGTACAGGATGCCTCATCACTTCTATTAGTAGCTCAGATTCTGAAAGTTTATAATCAATCTTGATTAACTGAGATGAATGGACTCTAATAGTTTGATTACCCCATGTTGGAGAATTACTGTCTTCCCATTACACCCTATCACTTTACACAGACCTTTCCACTCTTTCTGACCTCTCTTTTATAGCATACTAAATCCCCAGGATTAAAGTTTATCTCTGATGGTCTTATGTGATGCCATAAAGCTTGCCGAATTTTCTCTGAGACTTCTACTTTGATGAATGCCCTTGTCCCTGCGTGTAGGGCATTCCAGTGCACAGAAAAGGTGAAACTAATTGCATTCCCTTTTAGGGCCAGGGGATTAACACAAAGCACAGATGGTATTTTGGAATTTCTCGCACAGACCAACTGATACAGACTATGGGCCCCAACCATTTAAGGAGGTAATGTTGGTGAATAGCTTCATAGTTAACTGTGATTCAAGATCAAAAGTGATGGATTCTTACCTTCTTCCTGAAGCTGTCCAGCAAGTGACTCAGTTGTATCAAATGCCACCGATGAAGGCCACCAGCATCTCTCCAGGGAAATGAATCCCATCTTTGCCAGCAATGCCTAGAATCTGGGGCAGAATCTTGCCCTTGTCAGCGGGCTTGGCGTAGGAGGTTAGGGGCAGTCAGAAGCCGACTGCCGCTCGCGATCAAGGCCAGAAGGCAATTTCATGTTGGCGGGCCAATTAAGGTTCGCGCGGCATGAAATGTGAGCGGTAGCACTGCCTGTGCGGGCAGGGGGGGATTGTGAGCGCGACCTTCACACATGCACATGAATGCATGCTTCATAATCTCCCTGAGGCACACAGCTGCCTCAAAGAGATGAAGAGTTTTAAAAAATACATAGAAATTAAAAATGTTATAAAACATGTCCCCTCATGTGACTCTGTCACATTAGCAGGGACATGTTATTAATTAAATGTAAGTTCTTAATTTTTAATTTTTATTTGCTTTAGGAAACCTCATCCCACCCATAGACCCAGTCCTTGACCTGCTCCAGCACTGAAAGGTTTATCAGCCTAAATATCAAACTAAATTTTATTACTGTACAATCTCTTCATGCATTTACATAAAATTATTACCCGTTAATTCAAGGCTCTGTCCTTTGTTCATCATGACTAAGAGCATTTTTCTGGCACATTATGATAAACTAACAAGATGCAGTTGGCGGCAATTGCCCCTGACCATCATTGTACACATGACAAAACTGGAAGACATTCTACTGTAGTGGAAACGGACACAGGTTCACCAAAACTTCCCAGATACTTTGAGTAGACCCTGGTCCTGGAAGTTATAATTAACTCTGTATTAGCACTTTTCCATAAAAAAGGACATATTCCTGCTGCCTGAAGTGCTTGAGAGATAGTTAAACAGCATGATAATTGCTGTGTGAAAAGTTACCTCTCTCTGGTATTCCATGTGGACCTCAGGATTGATGCAGAGATCTGAGATGCAACTGCGGGTAGCTTATGTGTTCCAGGCATAAATATAAAGGTCTGGCTTGTGAACTAGAAACATTTAGAAATTACAAAGTAAGTGTGAGGCTGTTATTAACAATGCTAATTAGATATTGGGATGTATCTTCAGAACATTTGATTATGAGTCGAATAATTTTAACACTAAAACTTAATTGCTGCATCCACATTTAGAATATTGTGTACAGCTTCAGACACACTATTCAAAAAATCACTAATGCAAAGGGTAGAGGCAAGGATTCTTAACTGAGTTACTGAGGTAAACTCGAATAGTGAAACTGTTTATCATTTCAGAAGGGGAAGGGATAGGATATAAATGTTTGAAGTGCTGAGACATGTGGATCAGGTGGATTATTTGGCAGAGGATAACATCCGCTGACAAATTCTATGAATTTTTCACACTAACTACATGTAGTGCAATTTGCTGCCTGAGCATTGCAGTTTTGCATAAAAGGTCCCGGAGAAGGTGAAAATACTGGTTTCTAAGTGGATTTGAGTAATAAATCATTTGCCCTGGGCATGGATAATGCAAATATATCTCAGAACTAAAAGACAAAATTAGAAAACCTCAAGGAAGACGAGAGATTAGAAAATTCCCTTGAGGGAGTAGACTCCTGTCAAAAGCAATTAAGAATATGCTGCTTAAATTCCTTTAAAAAAAACGTCCGATAACTTTCTGGGTTGGAATGAAGTTGACTGTTGTAAGGGCAGTTACTGGCAAGGGTGCTTAAATAGTTGTACGAAACACAAGGGGGTGGCAACTTGTCGATGCCCAGATTCCAGCATAGCCCATGAGCTAACTGGAAGCCCCATGACTGGTCTGAAATTGTATTTTATCAATAAAGATTAACGAGCTGTAACTGGCTTTCCTATCGTGAACATGGAGGTCTAATTGAGGGTTACAAATCATTACAGCACTGAAATTTCACTGCATTCCTGTTCGTTTTAAAATGAAACAGATAAAAAAAATATCTTGGGGAACAGTCCTTTGACTGCCTAATACAGAACATAAGCATTTAAATTGCAATCACAGTGCTTCTAGCATCAAGCACCCTCTTGTACCTTGCCCAAGCAGCCATTATTCATTGGAGCTTTGAGCAGTGTCATCAGATTATTTGACCACAGGAATAACTCAGACAAGGCTGATCATGTGAAGTCCATTCATATACACGTCTAGCAGGGATTGCTGGATCATGATCAGACAGGACAATCCTGTCTGATTTCCCCTTGTCTAATCCAGGAACGCTGATGCCACTTGCAGTGCCCTGGCTGTAATCAGACAAATATTCACAGACTTGTGGTTCCAATTGTATCTCTGGGTAGCTGGGCAGCGAGATGATTCGGAAATCCACCTGATGATCAGAAATGAGGCCATGTTATTTTAACTTTTCGGCCTCAGGATGAGCTGACTTCCTGCTCAGAATGAGCAGCAAGTCAGTGGGAAGTGACGGAATCTCATGTTGTCTGGAGACCTCCCTGTTGACACAAGCTAAATAAATCTTGTATTCGAGATGGAGAAGGGATGGAGAGGGGACTGGTGCAGGGCAGACATAAGTCTTCCTTGTTGGATCTGACACTGCTCCTCCTGACATGCAAAAACAAGTTAAAAATCGCAGCTTCTGGCACCGGCACTTCACCCCACAGTGTTTGTCAGGTGGCAAAGACACAGCGCCTTCCCCACTCAGGTCACCAGTTAAAACTGCTGTCAGGTCAAGATGACATCATTGGGACCCAGTATAGATATGTTAAGAAGGACCACACTGGCTTGCAGTAGACATTCTTGCAGCCTGCTCAGTAAAGCAAGTTAAAATTCAGAAAAGTTCTGACCTGAAACACTAACTTTGTTTCTCACTCCACAGGTGCCAGTCCTGCTGAGTATTTCCAGCTGCTTTTGTTGCCAATTTCCAGCATCTGCAGTATTTTGCTTCCATAAAACTCTGAATGTTGGGTTCCTGGTAGCTTTCTGGCCGGCAAGCGGCACGGGCAATCACTTATCCTGTTTCCACTGGGCAGATAAAATTGCTCCCTATAAATCAAACCTCAGATTTCAGATGTGAATGACTCAGCGACTGACCATTTGGAGCATTTAGATATTGCTGCTGAATGCACTAATAAGAAGGAAGATAAAATACAAGTTCATAGTATTAATTATGTTCGATTTTTTTCTGTTGTTTCCACCTGTCAATTTATCCAATGTAGAGACAGCTCATTAATAAATAATGTATTCAATTCAGGAGCAATCATAAATGTAAGAACTGAAAATAAACTAAATGCTACATATTTCTGTAGTATAACAGTATATGTTCGACTAAGCCCCATAGAAGGTTAACTATAATAGTCTATGTTGTCATATAAGGAAAACGTACTTACGTGTCGTGAGACTCTGGGACAGTATAAAGGGAAAGTAAAAGGAAAGCAAGCATGGTCAGAAGATTGTGAGAGTGTTCTCCATAATCTGTAAATGTGTTAAAATAAATGTCACAGTGTTTGCAGCTAGCAGTCAGTTGTATTATGGGTTCGTTTGGTATCTCATTGGTGAGATCTTGAGACTTGTATATTTAAACATGAACCATTTATTGATAATCCTTAACTATGTACAGATCCCAGTTGCATCTATGCATGATGCTGCACCCATGCATGGTTCCTTCTAGACTGTTCTCCAAGTCTATTACCATGTGAGTTTATGCTATTCTCCATCCCCACATTAACCCTTGATCTGCCAAGCACCTTTGCTTTACAATGGCATGCAGGCACATACAACATCCCCCTTGCTTCTCAAATGAAAACTTTCCAAGGGAGTATAGCCATTTACAATACAATCTTTACCTGCTATCCCTTCTCCCCTACCCCAAGTCTCTGGCCAGAATTTTTCCGTCGGCGAGTTGGGGGCGGAGCCCGCTCGCCAACGCGAAAATGATACAGGATGACATCGAGCGGAAACCCCCGACATCATCCCGGTCCATTTAAATCTTCAGGAAGGCGAGCGGACAGCGAAATCAGCTGTCCACTCACCGACCTGTCGATGGCCATTTGAGGCCATTGACAGGATAATTAAGTAATTAAGCCAATTAATGGCCCTGCCCATCCAACCTGATGAGGTTTCACGTCTGTTTTAAAAAACTTTAATAAACTTTATGTGATAGTTATTAACATGTCCCATCTCGTGTGACATTGTCACATGAGGGGGATACGTTAATAATTTTTTTATTTTTCTATTTTTTAAGTTTATAAAACTTTCAGTGCTCTCCCTGAGACAGCGAAAGAGCGCACTTTAACAGTTGGGGAATCCCTCCCCCCCAGCGCACAGGAAGTGCATAGCGCTTCCCATCAGACGGCCCACTCAAAATGATGGTAGGGCCTGTTTCGGCGGCGGGGGTCAGCTGCCCATCAAGGGCAAAATTCTATCCTCTGAGTTTATATATTCAGGCTTCTTGAGGCTTGACAGTTCATCCGCATCTTGGTCTGTCATGTTTAGAGGAGTGGTAGTAGTACTCTGTGTTTCTGTCACTTGGTTATCTCCATTTGATTCGCTTTTTGTGCTCCTTTGAGTTGTGTTTCTCTTTATTAACAACCAGTCTGCTTTATTCGGACGCTGTGAGGTTGTCCCATTCCTTCCACAGGGAATGTGCACTTCATTCATTCCTAACATGGACTTGAATTTTCTTTTCCATGGTGTCTGCTATGTTCTTGCTGCATGTTGACATTTCACAAATGGAACCTTCATTTCCACTTATTTCACAATTTCAGCCATTTCATTTTTCAACAACTCAATGGGTTCTCAGAATGAGAACTGAGACATCCAGTGCTATTTGTTCTACTAGTTCCTTACACTTCAATGTCGGGTTTACATTTCCCAGTCTCATTTCTGTCTTTTCTTTCCCTGTCTGCAACAGAACTTTTGACCTTCATTTTGGATTCACTATTGGCCTGGTCTGTCTCCAGTGAAGTCTTAACTTGTTTCAGTTCCGTAATTGTGCTACTCATGGCTTCATTATCCACTCGTAGCTTGGGAAGTTCTATGGCTTTTCCTTTCAGTGCCTCTTCTTTTTAATTCAATTGGTTCTTCAGCTCAACTCTCTTTATCTTGTAGCTTTCAGCTTCCCCCTGGAATATGGAACATTGCTGAGTCTTCTCTGCCAACTGGTTCTTCAATTTGTTCAGAGTGATGTTAAATTCATTTTGCTTCTATTCGTAGTTTTCCAGAGGTATAAATTTTGACCTGAGGGATCCTTTTAGCATGTGAAGGTCTTTCAACAGGTTTTCCTTTTCTTTGCGGAGTTCGCTTGCTTCATCTCGAGTTTTTCTGTAATTCAGCAGAGTCTCCTCGAGTTTCTTTAACTGTTCTTCCATGCTGCAGTTTAAGGCAGTTTTCATTTGTTCATGTTACTGAATGGTTATGCATTCCTTTTGCATTTGATCTTGAAGAACAACCAGCTGTTCTTTCAACTGTTTAACTTTTGTTGACCTCTTGCCAGCTCACTCTGGGCTTCAGTGCATTGTTTTGTTGCTACTAATAGTTCCAACACAAGTTTTGCTGAAGTAATATTCAATGTTCTTTTTAGCTCCTCATGTTTTTCCATGGCTACATTCTTCAAGGATTCTTTCAGGGTAGCAACGTCTTTGCATGCCTTTTTTGCCCGCTGTTTTGCCTGGATGTACATCTGGTTGAGTTTTCCCAACTCTTGCTTTGATTCGGCAACTGTGGAATTAAGGGTCCTTACTTCCTCCTGATGCCTTTGTGTTGTCTCTGAAATTTGTTTGTTCAAGCCTTGAGCAGCTTGGTTCATTGAAAACTTCAGTTTGTCATGCATTTTCAAAGGTATATATTCAGCTTGGATCTTGTGCTTCATGGCTTCCAGTTCAGCTCTGATATGAACATTTTACTGTAGAGCAGTTTCATTTACTTTTGGCATGATTTGCTTCTTTGGAGTTACCTCAGATAGCTTTCCTTCATTCACAGCCATCTTCTCACTCCACACTGCCATCTGCTGTTGCTGTTTGGGTACTGTGTCAGCATTTTCAAAAAGCTCTATTTTTAAGATTTTCAGCTGGTTCTCAGCCATTTCTTTCTCCTGAACTAATCTCTTTAGCTTGTGCATTTCATTGCACTGACATGGTTGGCAACCATCTTATGGTTTACTTGAATATTGTCTCCCTCACTCTTGGGTCTTCTACCTCTCTCTGGGGCCTTTTTGCTCCCTCTCTCTGGGGTTTTCTGTCACCTACTCTCTGAGGTCTTTCTTGCCCTTGGTCTGGGGTATTTTGTTGCCCACGGCACTTATTTGGGACGTGCTAGGCCTTCTTCCAAGGTCAGTGCTCTCCAGAACATGGAGTTTAAAATATCTATCAAAGCCTTTTAAAATCTCACCAAATATCTCACCGAGTATTGACCTACACATTGGCTGTGGAGTACCTCATCTGCAAGTGAACCAAACACAAATAAAAACTTGTCAACTTGTACTTCTTCTGATTCCTTATTTAATCCGGTAATCTTCTTTTAAACTGAAAATTCCTTTCTCCAAGACTCCCACTCTTACGGACATATGAAGAAGAAGCAGGAGTAGGCCATTGAGCTCCTCGAGCCTGCTCCACCATTTAATAAGATCATGGCTGATCTGATTGTAACCTGAAACCTGCATCCCGCCTACCCCCAATAACCTATCAACCTCTTGCTTGCCAAGAATCTATCCATTCCTGCCTCAAAGACCCTGCTTTTCAGGAAGAGAGTTCCAAACACTTTCAGCCCTCTGAGAGAAAAAAATTCATCTCATCTCTGTTTTAAATGGTGACCCCTTATTTTTAAAACAGTGACCTCTAGTTCTAGATTCTCTGGCAAGAGGAAACATCCTCTCCACATCCACCCTGTCAAGACCCCTCAGAATCTTACATGTTTCAATCAAGTCACCTCTTAATCTTCTAAACTCCAGCAGATACAAGCCTAGTCTGTCCAACCTTTCCTCATAAGACAACCCACCCATTACAGGTATTAGCCTGGTAAACCTTCTCTGAACTGCTTCCAATGCATTTACATCCTTACTTAAATAAGGTGACCAATTCTGTACATAGTGCTCCAAATGGCCCTTAAGAAGGGTCATACAGACTCGAAACGTTAACTCTGTTTCTCTTTCCACAGATGCTGTCAGACTGTTTTTCCAGCATTTTCTATTTTTACTCCAAATGTGATCTCAATAATGCCCTGTATAACTGAAGCATAACCTCCCTAATTTTGTATTCAATTTCCTTCGCAATAAATGAGAACATTCTATTAGCTTTCCTAATTACTTGCTGTACCTGCATACTAGCCTTTTGTGATTCATGCACTAGGACACCCAGATCCCTCTGCACCTCAGAGCTCTGCAATCTCTCACCATTTAGATAATATGCTTCTCTTTTATTCTTCCTGTCAAAATGGACAATTTCACATTTTCCCACATTATACTCCACTTGCCAGATCTTTGCCCACTCACTTTACCTATGTACATCTGTAGCCTCTTTCTGTCCTCTTCACAGCTTACTTTCCTACCTATCTTTGTGTCATCAGCAAACTTGACAACCATCCCTTCAATTCCTTTCATCCGTATCATCTATATAAATTGTAAACAGTTGAGGTCTCAACACTGATCCTTGTGGCACACCATCGTTCCATCTTGCCAACCTGAAAAATATGTTACCCCCTATACCATGAGCTTTTATTTTCTGCAATAACCTTTGATGTGGCACTTTAGCAAATGCCTTTTGGAACTCTAAATACAGTATATCCACCAGTTCCTCTTTATCCACAGCACATTGTACTTGCTCCAAGAATAGCAATAAGTTGTTTAAACATGATTTCCCTTTCACAAAACCGTGTTGACTCTGCCTGATGACTTTGAGTTTATCCAAGTACCCTGCTATAACTTCTTTAATAATAGCTTCTAACGTTTTCCCTACGACAGATGTTAAGCTAACTGACCTGTAGTTTCCTGCTTTCTGTCTCCCTCCCTTTACCTTGTGTCCCATTTAACCATTTCTTATCCAAAATGGGTCTGGCTCTTCTAATTTTCTGTCCATGGCTGTTTTTTTTGCAGTTGTTGCAGCTTCAAATGTCATTGCCCCTTTAAAGCAGCAACCATTTTTGCAATCAGGCTGTCTGCAGCCTGTTGGCTTCTCTGTTTTTGATTTTCGTGCAGTTTTATGATTTTGGCAGGTCCTTTCGCAATCGGCTGCCTCATTTTTTTAAACATTTAAAACTTCAAAATAGCAGCATTTATTTCCTGGGAAATTTTATATATTTTTTTCTTTTACCGCTGCAGGTCCTTTTTCTTTGAACGCCCTGTGCTTTGGGAGTTTCGGTGGGCATGCACATTTTAAAAAAATGTTATGAGCTGTTAACTCTGCAACACTTTTCTCCTCTGTACAAGAAGCCAGGGACGCAACTGAAAAAGGTTGCCTTTCTCTTAAACTCTGTAGGAGTTTTCCTTTTTTTTACTGTGCTCTGCAGGTTTCTCTCTTTATTCTTGCAATCTGCTGACCCCCTGGGACTGCCGCCTATTCTACAATGTCCATACAGCTTCTTTTGGTAGTTTTGCTCTTTGCTCTGTCCTTTGAGATCTGACCAGGCTCCTTCACTCTGCATTACTCAGGGCTTCGTTTTTGTAATTTTGCTCACCCATCTTTTGATCTGACCAGGTTCCTCAACTCTGCATCACTCGAGGTGGACCTCCACTCACTCTTGTGGATTCCTCAACTTCCATGTTTGTGGTGAAGCTTCTTCAACTGTTTCTTCAATTTTTCTTCTCAAGCACATGACCCTTTGGTCAGGCTTCAGTGCTTTAAGTTTTCATATCTTGGGATTATGTCCTGGGTTCATCATTAAAATGGAACCTTTCATATCGTCGCTGATCAACATGTGTTATAGGTGCGTTTGGTATCTCATCGATGAAATCTTGAGACTTGTATGTTTAAACGTGAACCATTTATTGGTAATCCTTAACTATGTACAGATCCCAGTTACTGCCATGCATGGTGCTGCTCCCATGCATGACTCCTTCTAGACTGTTCTCTGAATCAATTTCCATGTGACGCCATACCTCATAATGTAGGTGGTGCTATCTTCCAGTCCCACGTTAACCCTTGATCTGCCAAGCACCTTTTCATTACATTGGCATACAGGCACACACAACACAGTGTTCTGAAATCATTGAAACAACTCCAACACAATAATATATGTTGGCAAGGGGTATAAAGATGGTGCTACAAAAATCTCTACCTTTACCGCAGAGTTTCGAGAAAGTTGCAGGCCTAAATCAGGCTGAAGCGTGGCCAAAGTGGTACAAAATATTCAGTGATTTCTCACCGCATTGGGTCTCACAGCGAAGTCAGATTGTGAGCAGATCAGTGCACTTCTGTATGCAATGGGTGATAGTGCAGATGACGTTTCTGTTACCCTGGGGATTGTTGAGGTAAAGCCGCATATGCTGAAGTCATTAATGCATTAAGAGACATATTTCAATCTCTGCAAGAACAACATCATGGAGCGCGCATAGTTTAACAAGCATACCCAAAGACACGGGGAAAGCATCAACGCATATATTAACCATTCGTGCTAATCAGCTGTGAGTACATCATCTGAAAGAGGAGCTAATTCGCGACAGGATAGTTGATGGAGTAATGGATGAGGCATTATTAGATAATTTGCATTCCTGAGAATACTTCACACTGGCAAAAGTGATTCAAAGTGATCTTCAGGCAGTATGGCGCAGTAGAAAAAACAGACAGAAAACTCAAAACGAAGTTTTAAAAGAGAACAAAGTCCATGAAGTCAAAGATTCATATGACATTGAGATACTCTTCTTCGGAGAAATTAAAGGGAAACTACTGGAGTTCAGAAATCCTGGTATGAGGTCACAGAACACACTTTAAATTAGATACTAGAGTAGCAATTTCAGTTCTTTCAGATGCTGAACCATTGTTCAACAAGAGAGTTCTTCAACCATCCTACAAAAAGCTATATGGACCAGGAGGAACAGAGCTGAAGGTTCTGGGAGAATTAACTGCTACTTTAAAGCACAACTGTACGTAATTCAAGATCAGGGTTGTTCACTTGTAAGTAGAAAGGCATGTATGGAATTGAATCTAATTCGCAAAATAGAAGAAATAAAGAATGGTGAAAGTCAATCAGGAGACTTCAGAGCCAAAGTTATTTACAGGCCTGGGAGAGCTGAAATGGCGTATTGTATAGCATTAAGCTGAGAAGCGAAACCAATATGCTTATAGACACCCTGATAGGTTCCACACCCTTTACTCTAAAGGTAAAGAAAGAGGCCGACTCAATGGTAACACAAGGAGTCGTTTTGCCTGTAAAAAGTCAACAAATTGGTGGTCAAGGATGGTATCAGTTCCAAAGCCAAATGGTTCTATAAGAATACTTGTTGATCTCACACAACTCAATAAAGCTGTGAAAAGAGAAGTCCATCGAATGGTATCAGTATGTGAGAGTTTAGCAAAATTAGGGACGAGCTCAGTATTCTCTAAATTACATGCTAACAGTGGATTCTGGCAAATACCACTAGAAGAGGAGTCCAAGCTTCTCATAACTTTCATAACACCATTTGGAAGCTTCTGTTTTAACAAGTTACCCTTTGGAATAACATCAGCATCAGAGATTTTTCAAAGAACAATGTCAAATCTTTTAGAGGGCTGATGTAGAGTTGTTTGCCACATGGATGACATGTTGATACATGGGTCCTCTCAAGCTGACCATGACTCGACACTGTTCTCAGAGAACAGTGCTGAGAAGACTACAAGGGGCAGGATTGACACTCAACAGTAAGTGTGAGTTTTCACAGCGAACAATCAGGTTTCTTGGTCACCAAGTGTTTGCATCAGGAATAAGGGTTGTTCCACTGAAGATCAGAGTCAGAAAAGAATTTCCAGCTTCAAGGAACATCACGGAATTACAAAGGTTCATGAGGACAGTCACTCAAGTGGCAAAATTTCTAAAAGAAAAACTTAACAGAGTTCAACAGGCCACTGTGCCAGTTGTTATGCCAAGACAAGGAATGATGTTGGGAGGAAGCACATCAGAAATCAATCAAAAAATCAAGGAGAATTTGGTTTCATTAGAGATATTAGCACATTACAATCAGGAGTTACCTACAATAATAGCAACAGACACATCCTCTACAGGATTGGCCTCAGTACTTTTTCAGGTACAAGAGATGGAAAATGTAGACCTGTCTATTACACTTTATGATTATATACAGATATGCAATAATCAAAAAGGAGACATTAGCAGTCATGTAGGCATGCGAGAGATTTGCTGACTATATTTTAGGTCTACACATTATGATAGAAAGAGATGACAAACCTTGAGTCACACTATTGAATTCAAAAGAGCTTGCAGTGATGCCAAGGTTTAAATTAAAATTGATGAGGTTTGGCACTCATTCGGTATAAGTTCAAGGAAAACAACGAAACACAGGAGATACATTATCACAATTGAAATAGAGAATCCAGAAAAATGTGATCTTGAGTTTGTGGAAGAAGTGAGGAATTTGCTATAATAACAGTCCATACATTATCAGCAACTTTATAAGATTGAGTGAAATCTAGGGGGCTCAAAATCCAATAAGGAATGTGAGCAGATCAGAGAATTTTGCATTAGAGGATGGCAAACATATATACCACGTTGTCCTATCTTGAGACAGCATTTTGGGCAGAAAGCACATCTTCCCCATTTTTTCAGTGCCAAAACCAGACAGCTGCCCCTTTGGTTATGTATGCGGATCCAGAGTTCTCGCTCGCTATTAACTAGCATACAAGATAGTTCAATAAGGAATCATATTCATGATTCCTCTGCATTCTATCATTTGTAAGACATGAGGTAGACCAGAATTTCTTCTAGTCTTCTTCCAGAACTTTCATGGACCGACAATCACAGTCGGATTGCCACTCCGCCCCTTTTTGTTTACCCAGGTTGGGAGCTACACATTTCTCACCCAATCTTCTGTCCCAGGCCTGGTGAGAAATGTGCAGCACAGCAGCTCTGGAGTCTGCCCAGTACAGGGCAGCAGCATCGGAGGAGGTGAAGCCACACCCTCTATTGTATAGCACCAGCTGCCTTAAACCAGGTAGGTTTTTGAGAAGCCAGGGAGAAAGTAAGTGGTGATGAGGTCAGGTGATTGAGGAGGGCCAAGTGGTCGGGTGTCAGTCCAGTGAGGTTGGGGGGATTAGTTGGGGAGGGTCGCAAAGATATTCGGGGAGGCAGGTTGAGGGTGTTGTCAGGCGTGAGAGAGTGTTTGGGGGTTTAGGTGGGGGGGAATGGGAAGGTAAAGGGGGATCAGGTGAGGGGTGGGGAAGGCTGGGGGGGTGGGGTCAGTTCCATTGTTATCCAAGAGATCAAAGTGATTGTAATCCTTCTAACTTTTTCCAAGTAACTATTGTGTCAAGACAGTTGAAACCATCTATGTCTCCACATTAAATCAGAGTATCAGATGGTTCCCAGTGCAGGATAATTGTCCATTGGAAATTAAAACTTTCTGGGAAATTACCATGCAGTCTTTTGCATGGGGGCTTCCAGTTGTCCCCAGCATATCATCTGTGATACCTCCAGGGTACAACCCGCCAGGGAACAGAAGTTCAGGACTTGTATAATTTTATAGATTGTCTTCAATTTACATAACGTTCACGTACATTTGCCTAGCTCCCAAGCTCTGGAATTCCCTCCCTACGCCTCTTCGCCTCTCTACCTCACTTGCCTCCTTTAAGAACTTCTTAAAACCTCTCTCTTCGACCATGCTTTTGGTCATTTGACCTAATATCTCCCTATGTGGTTCGGCGTCATATTTTGTTTTTTATAATATTCCTGTGAAGCACCTTGGAACATTTCATTATGTTAAAGTTGCTATATAAATGTAAGCTGTGATTGCTGACTGTGCTGTGCTGTGCATATCTTAATGAAACATGTTAGCTCTGCAGTAAAATGTTGCATTACAATAATGACGATCCCAACGAGAAAGAAACAGGACTTAGAGATGTGTTCGCTGTCTGAGATTAAACTTTAACCACTGCTTGGTTTAGTAACAGTTTAATCATGAACAGACGTACTGTTGTTGAAATGTATAATTTTGTTGAACACTTGCATAGCACACACAAGAAGCAGACTGATGACTCCATCTTAAAGTTCCAGATTGGCAATGGGTGAACAAATGAGTCAGAAGACTCTTGCCGAGTTCAGGATCATAAAAACAAATCTGAGCATTTTTGAACCCTCCCACTGTAGCACACAACTCCTTGGGCGGTATTATAAGAAAGAAGTTTAATATAATGTCAGCTAACTGATCTGTACAGCCCATGTAAAGTGCAACATCAAACTGTACTAAAATGTATCTTTACAAAATTTACAAATGAAGTATATTTTGAAAGCAAACCAAACCCCAAATCTGACCAGTGGCTTTTGACTCAATCAGTTACTGTAGATGGCAGCATATAAATCAAACTCTGAGGCCTCCAAAAGTACTTCCAAAAATGGAGGTTGACTTAGATACCAGATATAAAATGTGAACCACTAGCCTGAGTGTAGATGGCTGCCATTTTGAATGTGACAAAAAGGCATAACTTCGGTCATTCATATTAAATTAAAATGGCACAGCCTGTTGAATGAATTAATTGTGCAAAGAAACCTCTAACCACAATCACAGCATTTTAAAACCATCAAATCTATTGAATTTGGCATCTAATGCAAAAGAGTTCATCAAATGAATGCAGAGTTACTTTGGCTGTGGCGTCATCATAAGGATCATATTCTGGATCAGATGTGGCACTTTCCCTTTCAGCATCATCCCTCCACAAAAGATAATTTTCCTCTCCATCCATTGAATTGGATATTCTACATTTTTTGAATGATCTGATGACATTTTGTACACAGATGGTATCATGATTCGATGATGAAACCACACCAAATACAAGTGGGGCAGCACACTCATGCATTAACCATCGACCATTCGGGCTGAGCATGATCCTTGAATGGCTTGTTGAAATGCACATCCAAAGGTTGAACTATGAACGTTAGATGTCCTGTATGACTGCAATGCGAGTTGTTATTTATTTGCAGTCACCTCTTGATCTCATCGTTTGTATAGGGATCTGACCATGTCCCACACAAGCTGCATTATTTCCACAGGCCAGTGAGATGCCTATTCCACACATTTTCCATCTCTAACTTCACTTCCTCCTTATTCATCCAACCATTGTCATGGATGTGCATAAAAACTCCTTCAGGGGACTTGATGTTTGGCATAGTTTTGTGTTTGAAAATTCTCTTGGGCTTTAATTTTGTTCCATGGGCCATGCAGATGACTACAGCCATGTATCTTGCCTTCTCATGTCCTGTCATTTTCACTATAACTGTTTTTTAACCTTGCTTCGCCACAGTTTGGCTGCTGGGCATATAGAAATTCATGGACACTTCATCCATGTCGATGATGTGACTTAATGGCTTCATGTTTTTGCCACTGTTTGATGATGAACCGCTGGAAACTGGTAATTTTTGCCTTGAGGTCTCTTGGTAGTCTTTGAGAAATCTTGGTCTTCTTTTGCAGCATTAGACAGGTTATGACCAGGTTAACAGGGATGAACTGATTCCTCCCCTTGTCCCACTCCTGAGTTGGTTATAACAGATTTTAAATTTAAAAGGGAGGTGACAGTGCTAATTCAATATAAGTATTTAACTATGTATAGCTCACTGCAAGAAATAAGCCAGCCAGCTTCCTTAAGTAAACAAGAGTTAGTTTTATTGCTAAAACTCACTCAGGTAAAGATGCAGAAATTATTAATAAAGGTCTCAAATGCACAAATGTATCCAATTACCCATGAATGCAAAAGTAACATACACAGAACCCCCCTCCCCTCCAAGTATGCAAAATTAAAACTCTGCAGAGATCAGATATTAAAAATTTAGCCAACTAACAAGTAAAGCCAGAAAAAAAATATGCATAGAGTGTCCAGATGCTTGTTTACAGTTAAAGGATCCTAGTCCACAGTAGTTGCTGGTTCTTGGGATTTTTCACTGGTGCTGATTCAGAATTCTCCTTTAAGAACTGCTTGCAGCAGTGAGGCCTTCTGGTGGGTTTTTCAAATCACAAAGAGCTCAGCTTTGATGAGAAAGGTTTAAGAAGAAAGAGAGATGGTGTAAAGCCATTGCCCCTGTGGCAGTCTCTCTCTGACTACCCAAAAAATCCAGTATCTTTTTTATACTCAAGAGTTGGATAATGTAACCTCTCCCTGAGAACTCCATTCACTCTGTATCTCTATAAAAGCAGCTTGTGCTTTTCACAAATCCAACATAGCAGTTTGAGAGGAGAGCGTGAGAGGAGGACCTTGGGATAGGCAGTCAGCAGCACCTAGAGGAGAGTGCGAGAGGAGGACACCTAGCGAGGCAGTCAGCAACACCTAGAGGACAGTGTGAGAGGAGGACCCTGGGACAGGCAGTCAGCAGTACCTGGAGCAGAGTGGAAGAGGAGGACCCCGAGCCAGGCAGTCAGCCACATCTACAGGAGAGTGTGAGAGGAGGACTCTGGGACAGGCAGTCAGCAGCATCTAGAGGAGAGTGCGAGAGGAGGACCCTGGGACAGTCAGCAGCACCTAGAGGAGAGTGCGAGAGGAGGACTCTGGGACAGGCAGTCAGCAGCATCTAGAGGAGAGTGCGAGAGGAGGACCCTGGGACAGGCAGTCAGCTGCATCTACAGGACAGCGCGATAGGAAGACTCTGGGACAGGCAGTCAGCAGCACCTAGAGCAGAGTGCGAGAGGAGGACCTTGGGATAGGCAATCAGCAGCACCTAGAGGAGAGTGCAGGAGGAGGACCTTGGGATAGGCAGTCAGCAGCACCTAGAGTAGGATGCAAGAGCAGGGCACCAAGCCAGGCAGTCAGCAGCACCTAGAGGACAGTGTGAGAGGAGGACTCTGGGATTGGCAGTCAGCAGCACCTAACATCACAGGAGAAATATAAGTCCATTGGCTGATGAGAAACTGCTGTTAGGGAGTGTTATCAAGTAGCTGAAAATTAGAAAAACACATTCTTTTTAAAAGAAGGGACTGCTTACATTAAGTAAGAAACACAAGCAATAGGGAAATAAAGGCCAGATGAAATAAAGTTGCATAAGTAAACCAAAGTAAAATAAAGTTAATGCAAGAAAAGTAAATTGAAGCCATGGCAGGAGAGTTCAGTCGTGTGGAATGCGTGTTGTAATATGTGGGAAGCTATGGATGCTACCGGGTGTCCTAGACAACCACACGTGCAGGAAGTGTCACCAGCTGCACAACCTTGAGCTCTGGGCTTTGGAGCTCAGGCGGCAGCTGGAGTCACTGTGGCACATCCGTGAGGCTGAGACCTACGTGCATAGCACATTCAGAGAGGTGGTCACACTGCAGCTTAGCAGCCTGGAGGCAGAAATGGAATGGGTGACTGCTAGGCAGTCCAAGAGAACTAGGCAGGTAGTGGAGGAGTTGCCTGGGGTCCTGCTCACCAATTGGTTTTCTGTTTTGGATACAGGTGAGGGCGTTGGTTCCTCAGGGGAGTGCAGTCAGAGCCAAGTTTGTGGCACCACAGGCAGCTCTGCTGTACAGGAGGGGAGGAAGAAGGGGGGAGAGCAGTAGTAATAGGAGATTCATTAATTAGGGAAGCAGACAGGCATTTCTGTGGCCATAGACGTGACTCCAGGATGGTATGTTGCCTCCCTGGTGCCAGGTCAAGGATGTCATGGAGCAACTGCAGGACATTCTCCTGGGAGAGGGTGATTAGCCAGAGGTCATGGTCCACATTGGTACCAATGACTTAAGTAGGAAAGGGAATGAGGCCCTGAAAGCAGATTTTAGGGAGCAAGGAGATTGAAAAGCAGGGTGTCTAAAGCATTAATATCAGGATTACTCCCAGTTCCACATGCAAGCGAGTGTAGAAAAAGGAGAATTGAGCGATTAAATACATGAGAAAGCTGGTGTAGGGAGGAGAGCATCAGATTTCTGAGGCATTGGGACTGGTTTTGGGGGAGATGGGACCTGTACAAGCCAGATGAACAGGACTGGGATGAATATCCTTGTAGGGAGATTTGCTAGTGCTGTTGTGGGGAGTTTAAACTAGATTGGCAGGGGGATGGGAACCTGAGGGCAAATTCAGAACAGGGAATGGGAGATGGAGAATTAGTGAGTGACTCTGAAAGACAGAAGCAGCAGAGGTTAAAAAGTGTACAGCACAGAAATTTGGCAGTGTTAAAAGGTATATATGTAAATGCAAGGAGTATAGTAAATAAAGCCGATGAGCTGAGGGCACAGATATAACATGGCAGCATGATATCATTGCTGTAACAGTAAATTAGCTTAAGGTGGGGCAAAATTGGCAGCTCAACATCCCTGTATACAGACTTTTCAGGCAGGATAGGGAGGAAGGACAAAAATGGTGAGGGTGTAGCATCATTGCTAAAGAATCAATTACAGCTGTGAGGAGGGATGATATACTAACTGAAGCATCAAATGATGATAAATGGGCTGAGCTCAGAAATAAAAAAGGGACAGCCATAGTGCTAGGCGTGTACTATAGACCCCCAAATAGTGGAAGAGAGTTAGAAGAGCAAATATGTAGACAGATTTCTGAGTGCAAAAACAATAGGGCTGTAATCGTTGGGGACTTCAACTACCCTAATATCAATTGGGATATGAACAGTGTGAGGGGCACAGAGGGTGCAAAATTCTTGAGCTGCATTCAAGAGAACTTTTTTAGCCAGCATGTAACAAGCCCAATGAGAGAGGGTGCAATTTTAGATTTAGTCTTAGGAAATGAAGCTGGGAAAGTGGATGAAGTAGCAGTCAGGGACTATTTTGGAGATAGTGACCATAATATAATTAGATTTAGCATCATTATGGAAAGTGATAAAGATAGAACAGGAGTAAAAGTTCTAAACTGGGGGAGGACAAATTTTACAAAGCTGAGAGGCGAGCTGGTGAGAGTGGACTGGATACAACTATTAGAAGGAAAAACTGTGTCAAATCAATGGGAGCCATTCAAAGGCGAGATTCTACCTGCGCAGTGTAGACATGTCCCTACAAAGAAAAAGGGTGGTACTGCTAAATCTAATGCCCCCTGGTTATCCAGAAGCATACAGGCCAAGATAAAGCAGAAAAAAAGCTAATGACAGGCATAAAAGACTTAATACTGTAGAATGCCAAGAGCAGTATAGAAAGTACAGAGGTGAAGTAAAAATGGAAATTAGAAAGACAAAGAGAGGATACGAAAAGATATTGGCAGGTAAAATCAAAGAAAATCCTAAGATGTTTTACCAGTACATTAAGAGCAAGCGAATAACTAAGGAAAAGATAGGGCCTATCAGAGATGTTCATGGTAACTTGCGTGTTGATGCAGAAGCTGTGGGCAGGGTTCTCAATGAGTACTTTGTCTCTGTCTTCACTAAAGGGAGGGATGATGCAGACATTAAAGAGGAGGAGTGTGAAATACTAGATACAATAAGCATAGTGAGAGAGGAAGTACTGGAGGGACTGGCATCCTTGAAGATGGATAAATCGTCAGGGTCAGATGGATCATATCCCAGGCTGTTGAAGCAAGCCAGGGAGGAAATATCAGATGTTCTGAGGATCATTTTCCAATCCTCACTAGATACAGGCAAGGTCCCAGAGGATTGGAGATCTGCGAATGTTGTATCATTATTTAAAAAGGGTGTGAGGGATAGGCCAGAAAATTATAGGCTGGTCAGTCTGACTTCAGTGTTGGGCACATTATTGGAAACAATTCTGAGAGACAACATAAACTGTCAATTAGAAAGGCACAGATTGATCAGATATAGTCAGCATGAGTTTATAAGGGGAAGATTGTGTCCTACTAACTTAATAGAATTTTTGGAAGAAGTAACAAAGAGGATTGATGAGAGTAGTGTAGTGGATGTTGTCTACATGGATTTCAGTAAAGTATTTGACAAGGTCCCACATGCCAGGAAAGTGAGATCTCATGGGATACAGGGGAAGATGGCAGGCTGGATCCAAAATTGGCTCAGTGACAGGGAACAAAGGGTAAGTAATGGTCGATGGATGTTTTTGCGAATGGAAAGCAGTTTCCAGTGGTGTTCCACAGGGCTCAGTGTTGGGGGCCTTGCTGTCTGTTGTATTAATGCTTTAGACTTAAATGTGGGTGGCATGATTGGGAAATTTGACGATGAAACAAAAAATTGGCTGCGTAGTGGATAGTGAAAAGGATAGCTGTCGTCTCCAGAATTATATCAATGGTTTGGCTGAGTGGGTGGAGAAGTGGCAAATGGAATTCAATCCGGAAAAGTGCAAGTTAATGCATTTGGGGAGGGCAAATAAAGAAAGGAATACTCAATAAACAGCAAGTTATTGAGAGGAGTTAAGGAAGTGAGAGAACTTGGAGTGCATGTCCACAGGTCCTTGAAGGTGGCAGGACAGGTGGACAAGGTGGTCAAGAAAACATATGGAATGCTTTCCTTTATTGGGGGAGGTATTGAATACAAAAGCAGGGATGTAATTATGGAACTGTATAAAACATTGGTTAGGCCACAGCTGGAATTATGTGTACAGTTCTGCTCACCACATTACAGAAAGGACATAATTGCTGTGGAGAGAGTGCAGAGGAGGTTTACAAGAACGTTGCCAGGGCTTGAAAATTACAGCTATGAGGAGAGGTTGGATAGGCTAGGGTTATTTTTCTTAGAACAGAGGGAACTAAGGGGTGACCAAATTGAGGTGTACAAAATTATGAGGGGCCTATATAGGGTAGACAGGAAAGACTTGTTTCCCCTAGCTGAGGGATCAATTACCAGGGGACATAGATTTAAGGTGATTGGTAGAAGGATTAGAGGGGACATGAGGGAAAACTTTTTCACCCAGAGGATGGTGGACGTCTGGAATTCACTGCCTAAATTGATGTTTGAAGCTGAAATGTTCAACTCATTTAAAAGGTACCTGGGATCTGCATCTGAAGTGCTGTAACCTGCAAGGCTACGGACCAGGTGCTGGAAAGTGGGATTAAAACGAACATCTGATATCTTTCTCTTTTTTGGCCAATGGAGCCATGATGGGTTGAATGGCCTCTTCCTGCACTGTAACTTTTCTATGGTTCTATGATTCTAGTAGCTGCTGGAGGCCAGTGTCCTTTGCTTAGGAAAAGGGTTCTTTTCAAAAAGGTTCAATGCATATGCATGTCCAACTGATGACATTATAAAGTAATATTTTATATAACACATCTTCAGAACAATGGTTTTGTTCCATAAAGCAGCTACACCAACTAGCTGTTGGTCTGAAATACTTGCTGGACTTATGGTTTAAATTTGGGCAGAATCATCCCAGGTTTGCACTAAGTGCGGTAGTGGGTGGGTAAAATGATGTTTTACTCGCCGGCCGCGATCATGGGTTTTCATGCCATATCAACCCAAACCCGTCGTATTACTTTTGCATTCCTGGGAAACACACCATTTCGATGGCGGGCAGGCTCTCATTCGCTCTTAAACTCTCGGGCATCTTATTTGCAACGCTTGATCGCACACACCAACTTACCAGATAAGGTAGGTAAAGCATGCATTTCTGGGGTGAAAAACTGATGCCAACTACTCATGTCGCTAAAAAGCCTGGTGGGGCAGGGTGCAGTCAACTTATGTGCTGAATATGTGCCAAAACATGACTTTTGGCGCCAAAAATTGGGGCTGCCCTATACACCGAGTCGATTTATCTGCCACAATCTACAACAGTTGGTAACGGGGGGAAATTAGACGCAACGTCAAACTACATGAAAGCCTTTGTGTGCATTCCTGTGGTCAGCAAGCACGGTTGTTGCAAATTTACCAAGTCCTGCTTTCTTTTTTAGGATACTGTGTTTACTAATTTGCTTCATCAGAGTGTGTTTTCTCTGTTTTTGGAAGGAGGTTGAAGCTGGTGTGCAAAGGCAAAGGGGAACAAGAACAACATTCTGAAGAGGAAAAGAACACAGACAGCTGCTCCTCGGTAGTGACTGCAGGCGACAGGCAGTGAGGGAGCTTCAGAACACAAAACAGCCAAGAGATTTGTTTTGATTGCAATGAAAAACTGACAAACAGAAAGTTGCGAGACCTGTTGAAAATCAGGAATGATAACATTTTGTTTGAAATCAACAGTGTTTCTAGCTGCACATTCTGGTACCATGAATCATGTGGTTTCAATCTGACGGATTAAAGTCAAACCAAAATCTTAATGATCCTCAATTATCCAATTTTGTAACTGAAAAGAAAGCTTGTAGCAGCAGGTAAAGGATGTTTTACAGAACACAACATTCAATTTGTTTATTACTTCTGAAATTTGAAAAAAAAGTGTTAACATTAGAAGAAACAATCCTTTCCCTCAGATTGGTGCGGCCAGAGACTTTCGCCACATGTTTATTCTTTACATTCTTTAAGATGTCCAAGTTTTCTAGTGCCTATTAGAATGGCCTTTGACTCAATTATATAAATGTCAAAGCCTATGACCAAGGCTGTCAAAACTTTGCCCTTTCAAAGGGGGCAATTTTCACCAAATACCTTAGGTGAAAAATAGTGTCCGACATGGCCAAGATAGGTTTGTTAGATTGCAGTAACAAAAGCAGCCTAGTGTTATCCAGTCTGCATCATACAATAAATCTGAGTAAGTACAAGGAGAGCAGATGCACTGGAAGACTATCCCATTCAAGTTTCCCTCCACGTCACACACCATCCTGACTTAGAAATACATCACCGTTTCTTCATCATCTTGAGGTCAAGATTCTGGAACTGCTACCTAACAGCGCTGTGGAAGCATCTTCACCACATAGACTGCAGCGGCTCAAGAAGGCAGCTCATCGCCATATTCTCAAGGGCGATTATAGATGGGCAGTAAATGCTAAAATTACCATTGATGACCATGTCCTGAGAATGAATTTTTAAAAATTAATTGAAAGAAACTTGAGCAGTTTTTTTTTCTATAGTTATCAAGTTATTGATATCTTTCTTTCTGTCATAATGCATATAGGACTAAAAATTGAGTTCATGCAAAGAAGATGACCCATTGGTGTTGATGCTTCAGAAGAGAGACTAACCTAAAAGTTCTGCAGACATTTTCAGGGTGGCATAAATACAGGGGTGTCAGATTCAGACCATAGTAGTGTCCTCACTGTGACCCTGTCCCGAATCCTGGGAAATGGCCATTTAAATATTAGGGCCTTCAATGCCATGAGCTGGTAGTCACACAACGGAGTATAAGTTCATTTACCAGTATAAGTTCAAAGCGTCGCCCTGCTACTCCAGTGCGGCTCCAAGGGGGGAACTGCAGGGCACTTATCAGGCCAAAGATGCAAGCACCAAGTGAAATTCCCCACAAGGAATTGTATGCCAACAGTAGGATGAGACCAATTACCTTTATTCTTATACATCTTTGGGGACTTTTATTAAACCCAAAACCAGCAGGGTGAGCTAGATAGAATTCCCAGGATTTCCTGATGGACAGCAAAGGTAGAAATGGGTGCGGATGATATGCTCCCAACCAGACAGAATTTCAAATCTTTGCATAAATAGGGTACAACTTGGTAGACCTAGCTGCAGCCTAAAGGTCTGACTTCCGGACCCCCAGCCACCAGTCCATTTGGAAATCTGCACTGTGGGGAGGCAGTGGCATAGTGGTATTGCTACTGGACTAGTATTCCAGAGACCCAGGGTTAAATTGCTCTGGGGACCTGGGTTCGGATCCCACCATGGCAGATGGTGGAACTTGAATTCAATAAAAATCTGGAATTAAAAGTCTAATGATAATGACAAGAACATTGCTGATTGTTGTAAAAATCCATCTAGTTCACTAATGCCCTTTAGGGAAGGAAATCTGCTGGTCTGGTCTATATGTGACTCCGGACCCACAGCAATGTGGTTGATTTTTAATGCCCTCTCAACAGGGGTAATTAGGGATGGGCAATAAATGCTGGCCTAGCCAGTGATGCCATGATGCCACATCCCATGAACAAATAAAAAAAAACTACAAGGTCTTTTACATTTACAACAGGCATCTGATTGAAAGGTCAATCTATTCGATTATAATACGCGAGTTTTTCCACTTGGGTAGAATATTTCTTTGATTTTTCTGCTCTATTTGAATTTAAGAGACACAGTTTTAAATTTTGACAGTATATCTAAACCTCTCTTCTTGGGGTTGAGCAGTCTGAGTTCATTGAAAGATTGAGGTAGGCCAGACAGACTTGATTGAAGATAATCAGCAGATCACCATCTAATGTTAAATTTCAAGGGGTTTTGCCAAATCCAGTCTCATTTAAATTTTTCACAGCAGACATGACTGTTATTTTTTCTATCTCCCAGGAAGCGATAGTGGGTCAATAGTTACTCTAAATTTGCAGTGCCAGTGTGCTATTCATTTATGCACTTAACAAATTTGTTTGACAGCTTGTATACACCATGGCCTGGTAGAATGTTTATTCCAGCACATTGCAAAGGCCAGGAAGATCATGTCAGGGCACATGATAAAACCAGTAGCCAAAATACAGCGACAAAGGGTTCTTTGTTCGACCCTGGGCTTGCTATAAATTGGACAGAATGCACTTTGGTTTGTACGGAATGAGGGAACACCTACAGGACTCATTGAACATTAGAAAATATCTAGTGTAAAACACAAAATCATAACAGTAACCAATTAACTGCAATAGAGTAGAGCTACAAATAGACTGCGTATTGACCTCACTTGGTTCTTTGTAGCCTGCAGGGCATTCACAGCCATCCACATTCACTTCGAATTGACAAGTCGCATTTGACACAAATTAAGGATATACATATAGCATCAGGAGCAATGGGGTTGAGGGGTGTGGTTGGTAACGGGAAGAAAATGGGATTTCAAGTGCCAGCCACAGTCAGTTAGATTTTAGTAGATTTTTATTAAATGCTTGGAAAGATTAAAAGAATTGAAAAACCCATATTTTTGTTTAAGCAAAGCTATTCTTGCAGACTTCTGATGGTTTTTGCGTTTGGCTGTCTGGCATGTTCTGCAGCTCAGTTTGTGATTGAAAGTCTAGCTGCAATATTGAATCTCAGAGGGGGGCCAGGTTTTAGCTGTAAGTCATAAGATTTTGCAAGAAACTGCTGCTTTTTAGAATTTAATATTTCAATAGTCCTTCCAGGTCCTATTTAAATCCAAGGGTGCTTAGAGAGCGACATTTATTAGCTGAAAGAGAACACCACAGCAATGTAATCATAACACAAAAATTTTATTGCAATTGCTACACAACAAGAACAACATCATCAACACAGGAAGGGCAATGAAGAGTTTTCTAGCTGATACTTGCATCAGGCACCTGAGCTCCAAGAAGATACTGCAGAAGATATGTTTGTTTGCACTAGAGAAAATTGACTTGGATCTTACTGAGGTATTTAAAGTCCTTCAGCGTTTGGACAAGTTAAATCTCAAGAAACTTATTACTAAGACACTTAGAAAACTGAAACTTAGAAATTACCACTTCACACAAAGGGTTGATTGTATTGGAGGTTATCAAGGTTGAGAGCATCAGTTATTTTAAGAAGGATTGGGCAAGCAGTTGAGTAAATCAATTGAAGGCATTATAGACAATGAGCTGTGTATTCTACTCAGGAAATTGGTTTTGTGGTCAGGACTAGCGCAAAGTTGATGGTGCATCTGAAGTGCATGCCCAAAGATAGAGGCCCTGCATCTTGTATGTAAATGGGTTTCATCTCTATAATACTGCAAGCTATGGAGATCAGTTACGATCTTCTCAAAGTCTGCCAGCTCTATTGCCAATACTTCCATGGCAGGTTTAAATAATGAGGGTCTTGCGCAGTTAACCATTTTAACACAGCAGCAGGTTCCATATATACATTGCTGACACCCAGCTGTACCTCGCTACCACTTCTCTCAACCCCTCCATTGCTTCTGAATGTTTGTCTGACATCCAATTCTGGATGAACAGAAATCTTCTCCAACTAAATATTGGGAAGACTGAAGCTAATGACCCAGAACTTCCGGACTCCAGATGGTTATACCCTGGAGGTAGCCCCAAGATGAGCTGGGCACCCCTTGGAATTCCCCAAGCACTGATTATGTGGGAACTGCCCAGGAAGTTTGGAATTCCGATGGGCAATTCCCCTGCATCTTGAGCCCTCCAACACTCTGAGTTAGAGTTGGTTCCGGTGATTCTAACTCACTTACCAGAATAGTTACCCAGGAAAAGTTGGAAGGATTGAAGCCAGTTCTAACTCCTTGGTTACTACACTACTGAAGTTGCAACCCCCCACTGGACCCCTTGACCCTCTGACTAACTCCACTCCCCCTGGTCCCAACCACTCAAACACTCCCTGGACCCAACTATGCCCCGACCACCCGGCTCCCACCGACCCCTGATCACCCAATTATTCCACCACCACCTGACTAATCCCCACCACACACTACCCCTGACCCACCCTAACCCCTCAAACACTTACCTGCCATCGTACCCCTCACCCACCCACCTGCTACCCTATCCCCACCCAATTAACTGCCATTCTATCCCTCACCCACTTATCTGACATACTTCTTTCTGTAGCTTCTCAAAGTGGCTTTAGGACATACAGGGGTACGGCAGCTCATAAAAAGGGGCGTGGCTTGTCTTCCCTGACGATCCTGCCCTATGAAGGAACAGAACAGATGCACTCTGCATTTCAGAGGAAGCCCACTTCAGGGTGAGAAGTGAGGAGATCCAGTAAGAAAATAGGAGTGGAGTGGCAATCCAATGGTGATTGTCAACCCTCGGAAGCTTCGGCCCAACGTCTAATGACTCCACAACAAACTCTGTTCCCCAGCCACTGACTCAATCCCCCTTCCTGGCATTTGAGTCTAATTCAGAGTGTTCTCAACCTTGGTATTGTATTTGACCCCAAGATGAGCTTTTGACTACATATCTAAAAACTGTCTAATTCCACCTCTTTGCAACATTGCCCGACTCCATCCATGCCTCAGCTCATCTGCTGCTGAAGTCATCCAAGCCTTTGTTACTCATTGAAGGCTATTCCAATTCCTCTCATGTCTAGCCACCCATCTTCCACCCTCAGTAAAATTGTGGTCATCCAAAATTTTACTGCCCATATCCTAACTCACACCATGTCCTGTTCAGCACTGTGCTTGCTGACCTACATTAAGTAAAGCCTAAGTTTTAAAATTCTCATCCTTGTTTTCAAATCCCTTGTCTCTCCCTATCTCTGCAACTTCCTCCAACCATCGAACCCTCTAGGATATGAGCACTCTTCCAATTCTATCCTCTTGAGAATTCCCAATTTTAATCTCTTCCCCATTGGTGACCATGCCTTCAGTTCCCTAGACCCTCATCTCTGAAAGTCCATTCCTAAGATTCTCTGCCTCTCTACCTCTCTTACCTCCTTTACAAGGCTCTGTAAAGCCTTTAGGGCATCTGCTCCAATATCACCTTATGTGGCTTGGTGTCACTACTGTGAATGCCTTGAGACAGTTCACTATGTTAAAGGGGCTATATAAATTTAAAGGTTGTTGTTGTTTATTTGTTAAAGGTTATTTGTTGCTCAAATATATGACTGCCATCACTATCAATCTGGACCAGGGAACCTTACCAATTAAATTGCTCAAATAATCTCTTCAAAGCTGCCATTTTTCTTCCTCTTTATGCACTGTTCAGAATATTCAGGCTGAAAATTCATGAGGGGAAAGAGGGTGCATCCTGAGACAAACACCAAGCTGTACCAACCTAGGACCTCAGGCACTCACCCTGGCAAAGGAGAGCAGCTCAAATGCTCACCGAGGGTGAAATTTTATGGCAGCAGGGTTTTAGGTTCCCGCCGAAGCCAATGAAGTTTATAATGGCTCGCTGCATTTTACAGCCCCATCCCCACTGAAATGGGGCCATAAAATTCTGCCTCTTGTCTCAGAGGCTATCATTTGTAGTGGAGATTGTAGTATTAGAGTTGTAAGTGTTAATGTGTGGGACTGTGTAAATAGCACAACCCATAATGGTGATGTAAGGGTCACATGACCAAGCATCGAGCGGGAGAATGTTCCTAACTTCAGCAGAGTAACACCTGTGCACATCTGCATATAGCTCAGTTATATCTAATAAACCAGTTATTGTTTAGACATACCAATGTCTCAGCAATCATTCCTCAGCCAGTCCAACCAACATACAACAGAAATATGCAGCTATGGGGAGGTCTGGGTTTGGGCAGGGGGGTTCCAGAAGGAACTTTGATGTCTGTGCAGCAATCATTTTTGTTAAGGAACCTCACTTAAATACTAAACAAAAGTAATTTAACTTTCTCATCTGGGCTCTGACCACCATCCCAGTTTGGACCCTTGCAGGGGTGAGGTTACCAATTGCAGCTCTGTCCAGTTTCACCAGGAGTTGATCCTGCCCTCACTGAATGAGATCCAGTAACATTAAAGCTCTCAGCAATGGGGGTCCTCATACACCACTTCTCATCTTGTTGGGGGGTGATGGTGGCACAGTGGATCCGCTCCATAATGTTGATCAAAAACTCTCCCACGAGTTTGGCATCCAGCTTATTTGCATCCCAACCTAACTTTACACCCTCATGCCTTATTCCCACTGTAGATATGGCACAAGTGGAAGAGCAACTGATTCTCAACCCCGATATTTCTGGTATAAAAAAACGACAAAGTTCTGAAAATAAATCACAAAGAATGTCCATAAAATGAAATACTTAATTTTAAAAACATCTGCATTAGGTTTTTGCAGATGTACCTTATAAATATATCTGATATCTGGGGTTTGAACCCTGCTTGGGTCTTGGTGCTTGAGGTGTATCTTTTTCGGTTAAATTCTGTAGGTGAGAATACAATTCCATCACGTGTGATTTACACTAGACTTTTTTCTGCATGTCTGCTGCATTGCAGTTAATTCCAGTTAATTATTTAGACTTACTGCACTACAAACAATAGATTATAACTTGAAGGCTGCTCCAAAAGCCTAAACAAATAATATTCAGATTTTGAGAAAATGTTGTAAATCCACTTTGGGACAAAATCAAGAAGAAAATAATCATAAGTAAATTCTAATGTGAGTTGATTTTTGCATTTCTAAAATTAGGTTTTGGTCTGTTTAAATAAAGGGTGGAGCCATACTTATTCAATGCTTTACAGATCCAACAAGGTGTACTCTAATATGTTCAGACATTATTTCCATCATCATGTTGAGTTCCCAATCTAAATATTGTCGCTGCTCAGTGAAACTTCTCTAAAAGCAAGAGGCGAAAATTAGAATGCAAATCTCCTTGTCATTGTTGGTTAAACAGCTGTCTTGTTGGAAGCCCAGAACAGATGTCCAGGCCATTTCTTTCCTAAGAAGGTGTTTAATGAAAGCAAACTGCAGCTGGGAGTAAATTTTGACTTTGGACGATAGTGCAAAATGGGCAAAGCCAGGCAGCAGCCTGTTGGTCAATGGAGATTAAAATGATGAGAGAATTCATTATCACTTGTTTTACATTATCCCACAAAATCAAGGTTTATCTCCAGGAGTGAAAAAAAGAGAGAAGAAAAATACCAATCAATCTTACTTCAACATTGCTGTGTTTTCCTCGCGATCACCATCTGCAGCATTGTTCTCTTACTTATCAACTTTATCTCCCTTTCATTCTTTCTGTGATCTGCCTCTTTCACTCTTTGGGTCTCACCTTTAATTTTGTATTGTCCCCATTTCTCTTCGTCTCCCCTCTGTTGGACTGATTTCCTCCTGTAGTATCAGGGTCTGGCACACACAGGCTTAATGTGGGACTGAGTATAGAAACACCCACACAGTGATGTAAGAAGGCACATGACCCAGACCCAGGGGTCAGCGAGGTATTGAGCAGAGAGGCCTCTTCCCTTTACTGTACATGTGTAAATAGTTGTAGTAGTTAATAAAGACTTAGGGGAGGATTTTTCCCTCGTCAGGCAGGTGGGCCCCGGATCGGTTGCGAGACTGACTTGCCGCCCGCATTCAGGCTCTGACTGTGATTTCACGCTGACAGGCCAATTAACGGCCAGCCAGTGTGAAAGGTGCGCTAAGAGGCTCAGTGCTGCTGAGGTGGGGGGCGGGTGGAGCGCGAGCGCTGAAGTCTGCGCATGCGCGGGGGAGCGCACACTGACAGCTCCCTGAAGGCGGAGAGCTGTCTCAGGGAGCCGAAGGATTTTAAAATGAAAAACAAACTGTTTACATATGATCTAAACATGTCCCCACATGTGATGCAGTTACATGAAGAGGGACCATGTAAAAAAGGATGTTAAAACATTCTTATTGTTTTTTCAGTTAGCGTTGGAAACCTCATCCCGCCCGTGGATGAGGTTTCGTTAAAAATGCAAAGCCCGCCTGGTCTATTCGCCCGCCCGCCAACCAAACAGTTGAGCAGGCAGCAAAAAATGCATCTTAATTAATTACTTTAAGGCCTTATTAGGCCCTTTAATTGTCAGTGGGCGCGAGCGATGACGTTGTGACGCTTGCCTGATGTAATCATGCACTATTTCACTCCCGTTCGGGGCAGGCATGCGCCCGCCTGTGGGATGAAAAATTCTGCCCTTAAGAGTTAACCTACTGAAGGCTATGAAGACTTAAGAGGCACAGTTCTGTAACCAGCACACTCCCAACACTTCCCTCCAGCTTATTCCTGTCTCTGAAATATCCACTCTTTCAGCGCATTAATTTCTTAATCTTAGCGCAAATTTCTATCTGCCTAGCCTATTCCGTGTGCATGATAGGAGGGAATAACTAAGTCAGGAGGATTTATGGACATCTTTCTCTTGTCGTTTTGCCACAATTAAGATCGCAGAAATGTATGAAACAAGAAAAGGCTATTTGGCATACCTAGCCTTTATTTACTTCGTAGACTTCAGATACATGCCCTCCCTGTTGATCCTGTGGGTAAATGCACATGTGCTGGGAGATGAAAAATCAGCCACTGTTCCTCTAATGATCACTATCCACTAATCTTTGATGGAAAGTCTCTGTGTGCGCACATTGGTTGAGAATGGCATGAAGCCATGTGTCTGGCATCCCTTCAGCTTGGGCACTTTGCCAGAACTATTCTGGGTTCACTCTTGAAGAATGACTTGCTTGGTTCCAAAATACTGCAGTAGCTCAAAGCATAATGGGCAGTATTTTCCATCGAGCTGTCATCCCATTCATTTTGAAAACCAGAATAGGCAGACAATTAAAAAAAAGCTAACAACTCACAGCCCGCCTGACTCAAAATGGATAGCCAGCATTCTCACCCGAAACAGGCGGACATCATATTAAAATATTTAAATTGGGGACCGACAAGGTTTTATCTATATAAGTGGAACGTTGATATAAATAAGTTTGAAATACATGGGTAAGATTGTGTCCCATGCTACAGTGGAAAATATCATGGGCAGAAATTTTTGCTCGGCGGGCAGGTGCGTGCCCAACCTGCTCGAGTGTGAAATGATGCGCATTGACTTCAGCCAAGCGTGCCAACGTCAACTTGCAGTCGTGCAATAGTTCAGTCGGCGGGTGCACGCCGAAGTTGGCAGCGTGCCCGCAAACAATTAAAAGGCCTGTTAAGGCCATTAAATAATCAATTAATCTAAACTTTTCACTGACTGTCCAACCTAGCGGTTGGTGGGCAGGCAAAAAGGCCAAACAGCCTTTGCAATTTTCGGGGGGGAGACGGTGGCATAATGGTATTGTCACTGGCTAGTATTCCAGAGACCCAGGGTAATGTTCTGGGGATCTGAGTTTGAATCCCACCACAGCAGATGGTTAAATTTGTATTCAATAAAAATTCAGAATTAAAAGTCTAATGATGGCCATGAAACCATTGCCAGTTGTCAAAAAAACCCATCTGGTTCACTAATGTTCTTTAGGGAAGGAAACCTGCCATCCTTACCTGGTCTGGCCTACATGTGACTCCAGATCCACAGCAATGTGATTGACTCTTAACTGCCCTCTAAACAAGGGCAATTAGGGATGGGCAATAAATGCAGGCCTGGCCAGCAAAGCCCACATCCCATGAATGAATAAAAAAAAGCTAAGAAATTATGTATGTATGTAGCCCCCTCTTTTAATTTGCAAGGATTCAATTTAAAAATAACCAGCAGCAAAGGTTTATTACAAAGCTACTGCTGTAAGTTACTCAGAGTAAAAGTAATAAAGTTACTAACTGAATACATGCAAAGGTTGACTGCAGAATGGGTAAAATATACTTAAAAAGAAGTGATTCCGTTCAGTCCTTTAAGGTATCATTGCAGGCCCATAGCTTGCAATTGAAATGTTGGTTGCATGGAGTGAAAGGTTGAAGTTGAAGTTGTGTTTAGCAGCTGCAATGTCTTCTGTAGTCAATTAGTCAGTGTTTGCCTTTTTGGGTGGACTCAGTAGGTCTAAAGATTTTGGGAGAGAGAGATTTATTTGCAATTTAACGACTTTTTGTGACCAGCTCGAGAGTCTGACAAGGTTTGAACAAACACAGAAAGATGCCAGGATGTTTGTCCATACTTCCATCTTGAAAAAGGCTTTTTAAACTAAACTTACAGGTTTGAAATCAAAAATGTACCTTCAAAACAATTGTCCTCAAAATCTCTAATTTCATTATTTCACTTTCGTGACAGTCAGTTTGGGGATTTTCAGAAGACTGAGAGAAATGACTTTCACCAGGCACTGGGTGTTACAAGTCAGTGAAACAGGGGGAAGCAAGTTCGTTGGAAGATGGGAGTAACTTTGGAGTGGTTCCTGTAAACAGTACAATTCGGCAGAGAGTGTGGTGTAACTTATAGATGCAGCATGGGGTTTTCAGTTGTGTCAGAAAAGTAAGGGGGGGTATCTTTTCAGTAGTTTAGTGTGTTAATTGACTGCTAAGTAATGTTCAGCCATTGTTGATTTTGGTTTGTTTGTTGCAGTAAAAGTGTTAAAATGTGAAATCTTGTTGTATGATCCTTTAAGTCAGTCACTGGGAAATCAAGTCTGTTTTAAAAGCTATTGGTCTCCATGGGGATCATAACAATATGGATAATAGCAATATTCTCTTTAAGCTGGGCAAGTGCCTGGTCACACAGGCGTCTAGAAACTTACTGTGCAGGGGCCAACAGGCAATGCACAGGAAGCAGCCCCTTTAAGATGTGTACATATGGGGCTGTGCAGCAATCTTAAAAGGGCCTTGCAGTGTAACAAATAGGCCATGCAGAGGGTAGGGAAATTAAAGGGAACATTGGATAATACTTGTCCCAATGGTTATGACAATAACTATGAATGAGTCATTGGACACTGGGGAAGTACCAGTAGACTGAAAAGGGATGAAAATATTCAAAAAAGAGACAGATCAGAAGCAGGAGAAAACAGACCCATTAGTCTTACCTCCATTCTGTGTAAACTGAAGGAGTTGATTATCAGAATAACCTTGAGGTTAGTTTGTAATGACAAGCTAGTAATCACTGGACATATGAATTAAGAAGCAGAAGATCCTGCCTCACCAATCCCCCAATCTTTGAGGAAATGACAAACTGAGTGGGCTGTGCAAATCCCTAAATTTCCAGAAGGCATTTGACGAAAGGTTATTAGTCAAATTCAAAGCTGAATGGATTCAGCGTAGACCATGGGAATAAAAAAGTTACAAATTTGAGTTCTGCCATAGATACTTTCATGGGTTCAATGTCATTAGTTGCTCCTGGAAATGGGCCCCACATCTCTCATGTTCCAGAGTTAATTCCTTGAGCAAGGAATTGTGCTCAGATGCGCTCAATTCTTTGGGTGCTACGAGGGTCCTCAGAGCACCAAAATGGTGTCCGTGGTGTGTGCGCACACTTGTGATGCAGGCATTAGCGTGTGCACTGTGAAGGTCTACCAGAAGTATTCAGAGCAGACAGGTCAATATGTCATCATGGTACAATGCTGATTTGACCTCAGTGCTGCAACTTTAAGCTCAACTCTCCAGGTACTGTCCTCTCTTAGACTTGCACAGCCGAACATGCGTTGGGCCTCTTCCCCCACTCCCACTCCACCGCTCCCATCAGTGATGTTTATAGGGGCGAACAACTACTTATAGGTTATTTGCTGGTTCTTCTAGATGTTGCTGCAATTTAGAAGTTTTTGGCTCTCTGTGAGTACCTCTGTGAGTCTTTCCTCCATTTCCACCTTCTCCACCAAACAGTGTCAAAAAATATTGGTGCCTGCATTCTCCTATGTTCAATCTTTCAATGTATGGGATTCAATCTGTTGGATCTTCTCTGGACTGCCTTCATTGCTTGAATATCGGGATGTTTACTGGTGACCTGACTGAATGCAATATTCAAGATCTAGCCTGACCAGGGTTTTATACAATTTGATCATTACCTCGTGTGACTTATATTCTATTATTTCAGCTATGTGGGCCAACATTGTATTAACCATGAGTTCTTGTGAAAGGCCATCAACCTGAAATATTTCTAGCTGTGCTTCTGATTTTATCCGATTAACTTTGTTGATTGCTGCACTGTAATGGTTGGACATGTTTGGTGTCAAGTCTACTGAAACTCCTAGGTCTTTTTCAGCTACACCTTTGGCTACTTCAGCATGAATGATGGAATGCATGCACCATCTACTTTTCCTTCCTGTGTGGGACTGCAGCAACTTGTATGCATTAAATTTCATCTGTCACCATAGGGCACAGTGCACTCCAAACCACAGACCCTACGATCCTGACTTCAGCATGAGTTCAGTGTGAATTTCTCGTGAGTTTAGCTACTGTAGCTCTGAAGTATTTGATCAGTATTCGTGAACAGCTTATTTCTTATAGGACCCAAGAGACACATTTTGTGGGCATAAAGGTTGTGATAATCACTCATCTGCTGTGATTTGAAACATGATGTTCCTACACATTCATACTTTCTTTACACCCTGTGCTAAATAAGTCAATTGAAGGACCACTCACTTGGAGTCTCAATCCTAATGGGTTACATTCTGTGAGAACATTAATATTTGGAAAATTGAATAACCATAATACTGCAAAATTATTTATCTTTAAAATATTCTAATGCAATTGGTGAGTTTGAACTCATCTCTTATCATCTTTTGAAATCATATTCAATTTAAACTGTGTATTTAGAAAAAAAATTTAATGATGCCTTTGCTTTGAAATTCTGCCAAATATGACATTTGTATATCTTTTATCAATTAACGAAGCCAGTAATTGTATAAATTTTTACAAATCTACTTGAAATAGTGCGAACGCAAATGACGGTACTCAGGTTGCTTAATATTTGTTTCAACAATGTTTTGGAAGCCATTTACAGAATTTGTGAAAGCTATCCAGATTTATGTAGAGCGATGTTATTTATCCACAGTTTGCATTATTGCCTGAATGCAGATTGGAAGTGCACATTTATGCTTCAATAGTAACGTTTGTAACATAGAGCGGAATTGCCCGGTCCTGTTGGCAGCGGGTGTCATGGCGGGCAGTGGGGGACAATTCGGCATGAGGGGCAGGAATCAGTTTTACACCGGCGTGAAATCAGAGCCGGATCATCTGATGGTGTACGCCACGGCGGAACGTGAGTCCCGCTGGAGGCCAGCGTGAGCCCGATTTGCATCCCAGTAATGGGTTGCAAAGTAAGGCCCGGCCGGCATCGTCCCCCAAAGCCTGATTTACCATTATGCCGGTGTGAAAGCACACTGGCCCAGAACACGTCTGGACAAGCGTGATGTGCAGAAGTCGGGACTCACCTTTAAGGCCTTGTTCAGATCACGGACGTCCGAGAAGAGGAAGATGCTGGAGCCCTACAGCTACTGGGCCCTAGAGGAACACATGCATCGCATGCTTGGTGGATCTTCATGGACATGGCTCCGCCACAAAGCAGCTCTCGGAAGGTGGGATCTCTCCGTTGATGCTTCAGGCCTACTTCGGAACATCACAGTCTTGGCCATGGGCGGCTATGGATGATCAGCAAAGGAGTGCGAGAGGAAGGTCTACCTGTGTGTGGGAGAGGAAGGAGTACTGGGGCTGAGGTTGGGAGGGGAGGATGAAGGTGTCGGGGGGGGAGGGGGGGTGAGGTGAGGTTGGAAGGGGTAGAACAAAGTTGTGGGAGGGAATGAGGTTGGGCGGGGGGAGAATACTGGAACTGGGGAGGAAGATATAAGAGAGGGAGGTTGGAGTGGAGAAGGTGTCCGGGGGAAGGAGTAAGGGTGGAGGAAGGAGTAAGTGGCGGGGGCGGGGTGTGGTTTTCCAGGTGAATGTGCAAAGGAGGGGTCTGTAGAGTCAATGGCTACTTCCTGGGGAGCGAATTGAGGTTGGATGTGGTAGGAGGAAATGGTGAGTGTGAGAGGGGGCAGAGGGAGCCGGTAGGGTGGGAGGGTGAGGGTGCATCGGTAAAGTTAGAAGGGAGGAGGGTGGTTGTTGGGGACTCAGAGGTAGACACAGGGCTGGGACAGAGGAGGTCAATGTGGTTGGGGGTGGGATTCTCAGGAAGGTAGGGAATGTGCATGTTCAAAACAAAAACAGAATTACCTGGAAAAACTCAGCAGGTCTGGCAGCATCGGCGGAGAAGAAAAGAGTTGACGTTTCGAGTCCTCATGACCCTTCGACAGAAATGTGCATGTTCACCTGGACGTTGTGGAATGACAAGGGTTCGGGTTGGTAGGTGGCAGTGGGGAGGTAGAAGGTGATGGCAGGGGGTTTCCACAGTGACGGGAAAGGACATGGGTGACTGGGGGAGGGGAAAGGATGGGGAAGCTGATGATGTGCTTGACCATGACCATGGCTGTCAAAATCGAAAGTGAGCGGAGCCTCATGTTGGATGGGCACAGGTGGCTGCATGGGAGTGTGATCAGTGAGTGGGCAGAGATGCAGGTCAGCTCAGATGGACAACTGAAATAGAACCCCAACAGGCAGCATTGAAAATGCTCAAGACAGTGAGATGAGTGTGATTGATGAAGGCTCCGCATGTGTCGGAGAGTGCTTACATGAGGCTCTGAAAGGCTTTTGCAATGGTTGTCCCTGTTGCCTTTGATGACGGTGGTGTGTGTCCCCTGGAGAGCTGAGGCCTTGAGGTTCCTGGCTTGCTTTGGCTGTCCTCCTGTCGGCCAGCTGTTCCCTTTGCAGTAACAGATGATGAGGTTAAGGTGTCACAGGCAAAGGGAACTTGGAGGGTGCGGACAGCCTCTGAGAGTCCTGAGTGGATGATCCAGGGGTGTCCAGCTGCCACTCCTCCTCCATTCAGGTGCCCCGGCCTGACTCCTTGAGGGGAAGGAACATCTGGAGGGACATCGAGGTGCCATGTTTCCATTTCGCATTGCCACTGTAACGGAGTGCAGGTCTGCGCACATCTCCAGGTTCTGCTAGACCAGGGTCTCCATGGCTTCCGCCATCCTTCCCATGTAGACATCCATGCGTGCACATGTGGGCACCACTTTATCAGAGAGCAGGCGGACGCACTCCTCTGACTCACATGCCACCCTGTTGAAGGCTTCCAACAGTGCTGTGTGATGTTCCCCCACCTTCTGCTGACTTTCCATGATGAGTTGGAAAGCCAAATATGACTCAGATCTCACAGATACCACTTCCCCAGCTGTCCTCTGAGTGCCAGGGAACTCAGCTGAACCTGCCTCCTCCTGTTGTGGACATTTGTCTGTGCGGTGACCACCAGATTGCGAACTTGAGCCTGCTCTAGATCTATGTCCCACCGAGGTGTGTCTCTGCGCTGGTTGATGGTGTGAGTAAGCGCTGTGACAGGTCTTCCAGGCTGCTTACTTCCAGCTCTTCAATGGAGGAGGTGTCCTATTGGCTGGCGGTGACGACCTGGATGGAGCTGAGGGACTGGCTGGTGAGGATGTCGGTTGCTTGGCAGAGCTCCCTGTGAACTAAAGTAGAGATAATTAGTGCATGGCAGCAGAGTCAAAAGCAGGAGAGGGAGCACTCACAGTTGCATTGAGAGAGGGATGATGTGGTGCAGGATATTCAGGTGGGTCTTTGTCACTGACCACACTGTCACCACAGGCAGGGTTCACATCCTCACCAGTCAGCGTGATGGCAAGCTCCTCAAAGTGAGTGACAGGCCTAATGTGGGCCACCCACAGTCTGAGACCTCTCCCTGCTGTTGTGAGCGAGCTTTCTCCTGCAGTACAGAATGTTTGTGTGGTGAGCAAAGCCATGGACAGGATGAGGATGCGCGCTCGAGAGGGTATGAGCCTGATGAAGGTGTGAGGCTGTGTGTGTTGTCCCTTGAGGTGTGAGATCCCTGTGTGATGGGTTTGTGAGTGTGTGAGTTAAGAGTGATGAGGTGGTTGACTTAACCTGGCGGAACTGATGAGATCATTCATCCTCTTCCTGCACTGGATGGCTGACATTCTCTGTGCTCTGGTGGCGCTGATTGCTGCTGCCACGGCCTCCCAGGCTGGATTGGTGACTCTGCTGGGCCTCGTGCTGCCAGAGCGGGTGTAGAGGACATTGCAGTGACCTTCTACTGCGTCCAACAGGCACCCCAGAGAGGTGTCACTAAATTTGGGGGCTGTTGTCTTCTTTGCTTTCAAGGCCATCTGTTGCCTGGAGCAGTCCTGGTCTGTAGACATGGAGTAGGCTGCGCTCTGGTGCGCTTTAAATATGGCACCCGGACTGAGAAAGCGTGGCAGACACAACCGGGCCCATCCACCAATGATGCAGTGTGTTTCCCGTGAATATATTATGAATGAGGTGGACGTACCGGGAGGGGGACGATATGTCAGGAAAACCCGCCATTGCGGCCGACGGGTAAAACATCATTTTCATGCCCACTGCCACACTTAGTGCAAATCTGGGATAATTCTGTCCATAGATGGCTACAGATCAGTGCAATGTACATTTGTATCAAAAGCATGAAATCAATTGAGTGCTATCAGAGCATCGAAACCTTCTCACTAAAGCATGGCTGTCTTTATAAAGAGGTGGACTTTACCAGCAAAAAGGTGACCATGAATCATGATAGCCATCAGTCTGAAGAACCAAGCTTCTTCCAGTCCACGTACTGGCCTTGCAATGGTTTTGTTTGTTCTTGCTAGAGGAAGCAGAACAATCTGAAGCCTCTGAGCAAGCAGTAGAAAGCAAATTTGAAGAACATGAAAGACAGTATACAACATGCTGCAAAGGAAATATTACCAAAGCCTAAAAGAAAAAGGGAGGCAACATGCTGAACTTTATGGGCCACATGCAGGCAGGAAAACAGGCGTAAATTATGGTGCCACGCCATCAGCGGTATACCTGCTGCCGGTTCACCTGTCCCAGCCCCCTCCGTGATTTTATGAGCCGCTAGGGAGAAGTTGAAAGGATTGCTCACTGTGGCCCAGCTGAGGCCATTAAGTGGGCAATTAAAGCCGAATTTAGGGCATCACCCCACCGCCACTCCGATATAACGGCGGGGGAAGGGGCCTGCGTCCAATGAATAGCCCAGCAGGTTTAACCCTGCAGGCTGCCGGCCAGTAAAAGGTGGGGTGCCTCATTCCCAAGCCCTCTATGTCAATTGGAGGACCCCCTCCCTCCCACAGTTTTGCCTCCCCACATCTCCCCTTCCTCCCTACCCTGTCCAACATGTTCCCCCCCACCGTAACCCTTGCTGGGGCCAGTCAGCTAGATTTCGGATGTGCTCAAAAGTCCAGGTCCACCTGAATGCCACTTCCTTGGCCTCCATGCAGTCCCAGCATTGGCCAGCGCTGCTGCCAGTGTGCGGAGCTGCTGGCCTCCGATTGATCAACAATTCTGAGGCGGTATGTCCTCCTGGAGATGGACAGAATACTAGTTAAAGGGCCAACAGCCAAAAAGTTGAAGTGAGTGAGCCGGCTAAGAGGTAGGGGGGGCTCACCCAAAAATTTACGGTGCAGGGACCTGTCCTCAACATAAAATCCAGCCCAAGGAATGGATGACAGATGAGATACTAGCAATGATGATTGAAAGGGGAAAGAAAAGAAGCACACATCATTATGATGTAATTAAAAAGAAAATAATGAATGTAACTTAGGAGGCTAAAGAGAAATGGTATAATGAGATATGTGTATCAGAGCTGGAAAAAAAATCACAAAATGAGAGTTATGAACCAGAAGGTGAAATCTTTGACAAATAGAAAGAAATAACAGCAGATAGCGGGTACATAAAAGATAAAGATGGAAAAATATTGTTTGAAAAGGGTGCCAAATTCAGAAGAAGGATAGAATATAAAAGATGGACAGAATATATGTGAACTATATGGTGACCCAAATTGTTGGATCCCTCAAGATACAGAGGCAAATGAAAGACGAAACATTATGATATCAGAGGTAAAGAATGCTTTGAAATTGATGAGTACAGGAAAAGCTCCAGGCATAGATGAAGCAACAACAAAACATCTAAAAGCCCTTGGAGAAGAAGATTTAGAAGTGATAACAGAAATTTGTGATCAAATATATACCAAACGATACATTCCAAGTGACTCGAGACATTCATTATTCGTTAAGTTACCTAAGAAACCTAAAGCAATGGAGTGCAATGAGTTTAGAACTATGAGCTTAATGAGTCATCTCATTAAAGTGATCTTGGAAATCATATAAGAAAGAAATAATAATATTTGAAGCAGAAAATGGTGAGATGCAGTATGGCTTTACACCTAGAGTGGGAACAAGAGAGGGAATATTTATTATAAGAACAATTGTTGATAAATATCTAGAAGTAAATAAGAACATTTATATATGCTTCATGGACTATGAAAAAGTATTTGAACAAGCTTATCACCAAAAACTAATAGGCGTGTTGCTGAAATGTGACATTGGCAGTAAAGATGTGAGATTTATCTAGAACCTATATTGGGAGCAAATAGTGAGCGTCAGGCTAGAAAATGGACGATCAGATATGTTTCAAGTGAAGAAAGGTGTATGACAAGGCTGTGTACTGTACACTGAACAGATATTCAGAGAACTAGATGTACTTCCAGGAGTAAAAATTGGAGGCAAAACATAACAAACTTGTGGCACGATGATGACTCATTACTACTTGTAGAATCACAAGAGGTCCTACAATATATTGTAGATCAAGTAAAATCTGCAAGTTTAGAATATGGATTAAGTATGAACACCAAAAAGACAAAAACAATGGCAGCCGGAAGGAACACATTAGAAGAAACTAGAGTGAAGATTGAAGTGGATGGTGTCACAATGGAACAAGTAGATAAGTTTGTCTACATAGGACAAGTGATAACAGAAGATGATAGATGCGATGCCGAAGTCAGAAGAAGGATAGAGATAGCCAGAAATAATTTCACGAAGATGAAAGATGTGTTAACAACAAGAAAACTCAAGCTTGTAACAAGAAAAAAAAATCTCATAAGATGCTCCATTCTCTCCACTTTCCTGCCTGCCTCAGAAACCTGGACAATAAATAAAGGTCTGTGGAAGAAAATAGAGGCCGTTGAAATGTGGATGCCAGGACGAATGTTAAAAATTCTCTGTATAGACCATAAGACAAATGAAGAGGTGCTTGAAATTGCAAGAGCAAAGAGAACTCTGAAGAGTGACATCCAGAAAAGAAAATGTCAGTATTTCATCCTTTTGATCAGAGCTGAAAAACCACAGAGATTTCTGCAAGAGGGCAAAACGGAGGGCCACTGAAAGAGGGGTCGAACTAAGCGTAGTTGGATGACTAACGTCACAGAGTGGTTGGAGAAGAGGCAAAACATTTGGATGTGTGAGGACGGTGCAAGACAGGCAAGCATGATGTGCCTTGATAGCAGATCTCCTAGTAGGAGCAGCTACAAGTAGCAGCAGCATCTAGTATGGAGAGAGTATGTTGAAAGTTTTTCAAGTATCAACATATAACCTTATAAACCAGAGAGCAGGCGACTTTTATTGGCCAAGTGCAATTAGTCTGCCTCCAGATTTGTCCACTGGCTTGTAAGTCTTATGCCTGCAGAATTATACATGTAATTAATATGCCTGGCATGGTGACAAGTTCTTAGTTTTTTTGCTTTTGTAGAATCTTGCTTTGTTTATCTTGTTGAAATTTCCAGAGGAGAGGTTGATGCTCTTTCATTTATAGTTTCTGGTGGAAATTTGATGGAAACATTATGTTACACTTGGGCAGCTAAGCTAGTACATTGTACTTGCTGCTTACAGTGCAATTCCCTGTATGTTGAGGAGACCAAAGGCAGATATTGGAGAGCACATTGTCAAAGATTTCTGCTACCTCTGCAAATCTGACCTCTCCACCTTTGGCTTCTGCTTTGTTCCAAACAAATGTCTCCATATCTGAACCCCCCTTTCGTCCTTTAAGTCACTCGTTAGTACCTCCCTCTTTGGCCAAGCTTCTGCCCTAACATCTCCTTATGGGGTTCGGTGTTAAATTTTATTTGATAATGTGTACGTGAAGCATATTAAGCCAATATAGTTAGAAGAGCCATTAGACAGCATAATGGAGTAGCCCAAGTTAGTAGTCTTACATAGAAAGTGAACAATCATCCAGGCAGAGGCTATAGTATTTAGACTGTTCAAAATATGTTTAAAGAGCTATAGAAAGGTAAGTTGTTGTTGTTGACTGGAAAGCAATAATGGAAAAATGGGTCAAGAGGTGGCTTTCCAACATGAATGTTCAGTAAGGAGAAGTAGACACAACTGAGCACACAAATAAAATGGCAATCTAACAATCAAGGGCCCTTACAGCATTGTTTGTGGACCAGGAAAAGCAAAAGTAGTTCTCCTGCCCGCACCACCACCATGCCCCCGCCCACCCTTCCCCAAGTTAATCTCCTTCTCTGCTCATCATTGGACACCCCACCCCTGGCCCCACTCTGTATCGAGAATCCCTCCTCACACCCCTATCCCTAAGACTATCAGAGTGCTGATGCTGCATTTGCGCCTTTTGTGGGCAGTAAAAATCAGTCTGATAGAAGCAGACATCGCCTCATGATGGGGTAGGAAATTGGTTAGGTGAAAGAGAACAGATATAAAAAGAGCATTCACTTATTGACACTGTCTTTCAGCAGTTGACGGTGTGCCCCAACTTTTACTCAATATATAAATTACCTGGATTCAGGAATAAGGGGCGTATTTCAAATTTACAGATGATACTTGCTAAGTGATGCAGGGGCTGATAATGGAATTGCACTACAAGCCCCAAAGAGACTTGTAAAATGAGCAGAAAATTGCCAAAGGACATAGATAGATTAAGTAAGTAGGCAATATTCTGGCAGATGAATTTTGACATAACAAAGTTAGAGTACACACTGGATGTAAGGATGGCAGGTGGGAATACAGTCTAAATATGGAAAGAACTGGGACACCTAGAGGTCTAGGTACATAAGTCATTAAAAGCCAGCTCACAGGCACAAAACCAATCACTAAAGCTAATGGTTTAATGGGCTTCATCACAAGACATAAAATATGAAACCAAGGCAGTAATATTGTTGTTATACTAAACATTGATTGGAACTCATTTGAAACCTTGGGTGCCCATCTCAGGAAGGATATCCTGGCCTTGCAGGGAGTTTAGCAACAATCTACTAGGATAATTAAAGCATTTAAACTAATGAAGGAATTTGACAAGGTGTGACAAAAATGAAGCAATCTGCACTATTTATTAGATTCTTTCTTGTTGATCAAAGCTAACTGCTAACTGCTTCAGGCTGCAGAGAATATACATTATGCTCGGGTATGCCAAGAACATAATTATGCATATGTAGATCATCCCTGAGAGACAAAGGATAGTTAAAAATGTCAATGTATGTTGAGTCCGGAGCCATTAGTATCATTCTGTTCAGCAGTGTCCTTAAGGGCTATCTGGACACAGGTTAATTTCTTGTAATCAGAGGCTGATCAGAGGGTTGGAACAGATCAATATGTTTCTCAGAACATTGGGGGGAGGTCACCTATTCAATTCAAATATGGTATGCAATTGACATTCTGGGGATCTTTTAAACTAATAGATTTAATTGACAGAGATGAAGACTGAATCAGATCCATGAGGTGACAGAGCTACAATTCTTTGTGGTCCCATTGAAAGACAACTCTTCAGCCAAGCAGTTCCTGTTGTGTCCAGCTACAATTAGCCTTCTAGTCAGTCTGGAACTAGAAGTATCAGGTTTAATCAGAATGCGATATGGTAGTGCAAAGCCATGTAAGAAGTTGGCAACTCCATTCTAGGGATCCATTTTATGTTGTTGGCTTGCACAGGAGACAAACCCTTGTTGCTTTGACATTTCAGGGAGAAATTTGTAATGACACTATTATAAGTATATCAGAACCCCAGGGCAACGCATCTCAGCACAATTGCCAAGATGCATCCACCCTTGACCTTGACCTCTGCTGCTGACTTTCAACATGAAGTATGGGGGGAGTTTCCATGATTTAGATGCTTGGTGTGCTAAGGGCACACCTGAGGCACCAAACATCATGCCCACAAGTTCCAGCCAAGGAGGAGAAGAGGCAGGTAAGTGCTCCAATGGACCCTTTCAAAGGACACTGCTTTAAAATTAAAAAAAAGACAAAGCTTCAGTGTTTCTTGGCCTTGACCTGAAGTTACATATTCCTGTTTCATGTCATTGAAACTGCACCTCACCTTCCAAACTTAATACATCTTACGATACGTTCAAACTCATGAAGGATCTAGACAGAGTAGATGAAAAGAAACTGTTCCCACTGGCAGAAGGTTCAAGAATCAGAGTGCACAAGTTTAAAATGATTGGCAAAAGAACTAAAGCTGATATGGGGAAAACTTTTTAATGCAGCAAGTGGCTATGATCTGGAATGCATTGCCTGAAAGAGTGGTGGATGCACATTCAATTATGGCTTTCAAAAGGGAATTAGATAAGGACTTGAAGGGAAAAATTTGCAAGGCTATGGGCAAAGATTGGGACCAGCTGGATTGCTCTTGCACAGAGCAGGCTTGGACTCAACGGGCCAAAAAGCCGACTTCTGTGCCGTAACCAATCTATGATTCTATTCTATATTAAAATACATTTTGTTGACTATAGGAATTAAATGCTTTTAATATATTTTATTATTTGGAAGGAAAGTAGTCTGAAATATAACAACCCTCAATGTAAACCCCCATTGTAACAGAGCAACAGGGGCCTTCATTATTTTGTTTGATCTATATATAAAAATAACTATGAAGGGAGCAAAACCATGCCAAATCAAAAAGGTTATGCTCAAGATTTTAACATCGCTGTCTTTTTGTTTTTTTTAACTTCCAAGAATGTAATTTGGGACTAAGTAAAATGCTCCAGAAAACCCACCAAAATCTGCTAGCTTTTAACTTTGGCTCAGGACTAAATAGTAAAAATAGTACAATTCGATTCACATTAAAATGCCACAATAAATAGATTTTGGCATAGCCTCAATCTCAGGACCTCAGGCTTAGTCTGAAAGCTGTTGGGATTTCAGTGGGATAACAGACAGTGAAATAACACAAAAAATGGATTATGTTATCAAGCTCTGCTATTTGGAGCCTGTTTCAGAATCAAAATGTATTAGAATAATAGTCAATTTATATGTTATTAATGAGCTAAAATGGAAAAGAATGCTTGCAACAAATCGGAAATAAAAACACCAAGTGCCAGGAATCAGCAACTGCAGGAGAAACAAGGGCTAACGTTTTAAATGCATTGTAAGCACTTCCTGCTTTTACTTCTGTCATTCCATTAATTAATTAATTAGAAATTACAATCAATCTTTTTCTTTAGTGCTTCATTTTATGAATAAAGTGATGACTGTGACTGTGGTAAACTATCCCTCATCTTTCTGCAACCTTTGACACAGTTGAATACACCTTCCCTCTCCAATACTTCTCCTCTGATATCCTGCAGGTTGAGACTGCCCTCACCTGGTTCCATTCCTGGCTATCCAGTCATTGTTAGAGAATCACCTGCAATGGCTTCTCTTCCATCTCCTGTACCAATACATTCCTCCCCCCCCAACCTGTGGATTGATTCTTGCCCCTCCTATTTCTCATGCAAATGCTGCCCCTCGGTGACATCATCCCTTAATGACATCAAATCCTTCCATGGCCTTGTCCCTCCCTAGCTCTGTCATCTCCTCCAGCCCTATAATCCTCCAACATCTCTGTGATCCTTCAATTCTGGCCTCTAGCATTTCCCCTATTTTAATTGCTCATTGACAGCCAGGCCTTCAGCTTCCTAGGCCCTGAACTTTGGAATTCCCTCTCGAAACCTTTCTGCCTCTCCACCTCTCTTTCATCCTTTAAGGTACTCCTTAAAACCTATCTTTTTAACCAAGCATTTGACCATCTGCCCTGATATCTCCTTGTGTGGTTTGATAATGCTCCTGTGGAGAGTTTTGGGATGTTTTACTTATTGTGCTAAAGATGATGTACAAATGCCATTTGTCATTGTTGTTAAGGCACAATACTTTTCTCCTTGATATGGAAAGGGAACTACGTCTGTATAAAAAGCAAAATACACCTCACAAATATGGATGCAAGTACAGTTGCAACTTCTTAAACAAAGGAAAAGGAAAAAGAGTTGGAATAACAATTTTTGATAGAGACAAGAATTAATGGTAGTATATTATTAATCTGCTTTCATTTTAATGTCCTGTAATTGCAGCACATAATCCTGTTGGCTTGTTAAATAAAGGGCCACCACATTATAGAAAGACATTCTACATCTGTGAATGAATGGAGGCAACAATGTTTTAAACACTTCCAAAGGTAAAAAGAACCTTTTAAGAATCAGATTTGTGCTCTGCAGTGATTTGATTCTTGTACAATATGTGGTACAATCTCTTAGTGGTTGACTAAAATTGATACTTACACATGCAGCACCAAGTCAGTCGTGCACCCTTTTTCTTTGGTGAATTGCAGCACTTCAAACTGTGGGTGAAACACATGAGGATTATATGCCAGTAAGAACAAGTGAGGTTTGGCCTCTCTCTGCAACAGGGGAAATATCAAATGTCCAAGGTCCTTTTTTGGAGGCTCACTAAGTACAAACTTCCGCTTGAACCTCTGCTTGGGCGTAACAATCTCCCCCTCCCTAATGAAAACATCCCCAACTGACAAGGCCATGAGTACGCAGCCTCCATGTTTCCAAGTCAAACTAATCCTGACAGTTCAAAACAAACCAAATTGTTTCAGCCCTTGACTCATATTGCTCCTAGCACAAACAGATATGTCAATAAACCTGATTGTATAAGTGTACGTTGCCCATGAGCAATCAAGATGTGCAATCAAAATGACCATTCTCTTCATAAAGTATGAATGTGAGTGGACCTTTCTGAAAATTCATTTAAAAATCCGCAAATGCTTAATGTGCCATGACAGCGGATCACAGCCCCAAATTACTCACGGACACATTGAACTTTTTAAATAAGATATATGTTTTTTTCCAAAAGACATACAAGCAAAAGCTGGCTGAGAATGTAAAGTAACCACTTGCTGGAAAATTCCTGTGAATTACACTTGACTGACTAGCCCAGAGAACAAGGAATGTCGCACCTAAAATGTGTCAAGGCCTCCTTCAGAGACACTTGAAAGGGAAAGGTGCAATGCAAATGCTTGAACTCTAATCTCCTGTGGTTGTGGAGACAATGGAGGCTGAATACTATCTCAGATATGGGCGAAAGACATGTTGGTTTTTCCTTTCCAGGTTTACAAAAGAAATGGGGTTAAAAAGCCAGCTGCAAACCTGGTCTGTGTGTTCTAGTTCTGGTGTACTGGTGCTGGTGTGCTAGTGTGTGCAGTGAAGGTCACAGGTGAAGAACGTCAACCAGGCATCCCCGCAGCTTGCAGGTAAAAAAGTCTTTCTCTGTTGCTGGAGGCAAGTCACAAGTCAACAAAGCCACAGTCAAACAGGAAACAGGACAAAACAAAAACAGAATTACCTGGAAAAACTCAGCAGGTCTGGCAGCATCGGCGGAGAAGAAAAGAGTTGACGTTTTGAGTCCTCATGAACCTTCAACAGAACTGAGTAATATTAGGAGAGGGGTGAAATATAAGCTGGTTTAAGCAGTGGAGGGAGAGGGGGAGAGAGAGAAGTGGGGGGGGGGGGTGTGGTTGTAGGGACAAGCAAGCAGTGATAGGAGCAGATAATCAAAAGATGTCACAGACAAAGGAACAAAGAGGTGTTGAAGGTAGTGATATTATCTAAACAAATGTGCTAATTAAGAATGGATGGCAGGGCACTCAAGGTACAGCTTTAGTGGGGGTGGATGGAAAGACTAGCAGGGCATAAAAGATTTAAAAATAATGGAAATAGGTGGGAAAAGAAAAATCTATATAATTTATTGGAAAAAACAAAAGGAAGGGGGAAGAAACGGAAAGGGGGTGAGGATGGAGGAGGGAGTTCAAGATCTAAAGTTGTTGAATTCAATATTCAGTCCGGAAGGCTGTAAAGTGCCTAGTCGGAAGATGAGGTGCTGTTCCTCCAGTTTGCGTTGGGCTTCACTGGAACAATGCAGCAAGCCAAGGACAGACATGTGGGCAAGAGAGCAGGGTGGAGTGTTAAAATGGCAAGCGGCAGGGAGGTTTGGGTCTTTCTTGCGGACAGAACGCAGGTGTTCTGCAAAGCGGTCGCCCAGTTTACGTTTGGTCTCTCCAGTGTAGAGGAGACCGCATTGGGAGCAACGATTGCAGTAGACTAAGTTGGGGGAAATGCAAGTGAAATGCTGCTTCACATGAAAGGAGTGTTTGGGCCATTGGACGGTGAGGAGAGAGGAAGTGAAGGGGCAGGTGTTGCATCTTTTGCGTGGGCATGGGGAGGTGCCATAGGTAGGGGTTGAGGAGTAGGGGTGATGGAGGAGTGGACCAGGATGTCCCGGAGGGAACGATTCCTACGGAATGCCGCCAGAGGGGGTGAAGGGAAGATGTGTTTGGTGATGGCATCATGCTGGAGTTGGCGGAAATGGCGGAGGATGATCCTTTGAATGCAGAGGCTGGTGGGGTGATAAGTGAGGACAAGGGGGACCCTATCATGTTTCTGGGAGGGAGGAGAAGGCGTGAGGGCGGATGCGCGGGAGATGGGCCGGACATGGTTGAGGGCCCTGTCAACGACCAGGAAACAGGACAACTCCTTCAGCTAACCTGTAGAACAAAGTGTCCCCAAACCAACTGCTCAACTGCTAAAGTCAGCTCTACCAGAATCACCCTGCTTAATGCTGCAATGTTTCACCATCTACTCCTCACAGACAAGCCAAAGACTGATTCATATCGTGTTTAACTTTTACTTTTGGACTTAACTTCTCATTTCTAATCTGTGTGTATGTCTTACATTTTTATTATCTTTTTCCTTGAGTTTTTAGTAACGAATAAACTTACTCTTTCTTTGACTCAAGAAAGCCTGGTTAAATTGGCTCCTTCTGAAACATAAATACATTTGGATTGGGAAAAGGTATCCACGAGGAAAGGGACCCTTTTTAAATTAACCTTGGTGCGATCAACCAAGAGAGTTGAATAAAGAAGGGGAACCAGTTCATCCCTCCTCACCCAGGAGCATAGCAATTTGGGGTATCTCGTCCGGGATCATAACAAATTGGGGTACCTCGATCGGTGACTGGTCATAACAAATGAAAGCAAAATACCACGGATGCTGGAGATCTGATATAAAAACAAAAAGCGAGGGAAACCCAGCAGGTCTGGCAGCATCTGTGCAGAGAGAAACAGAGTTAACGTTTCAAACAGGGTTCCGAAGGAGAGTCATATTAAACTTGAAACTTTCAAGTCTAATATGACTCTCCTTCGGAACCCTGTTTGAAACGTTAACTCTGTTTCTCTCTCCACAGATGCTGACACAAGTACTAAATTCTCTGGGAAGAGTGAAATTGTAGGTTAACAAATTAGCTGACAAGACATTTATTATTTTCATTCATAAGGACAAGCTTTGCTTGAAAGATGAAAAAAATGGACTTTCCATTTTACAGTGTTTTGTTCTGTGTCTTGCTAAATAGTAAAATGCTTACCAGAGCATGATATTGTATTTTCAAATAACAAAAACCTTTAGAAAATGTACACATTTAGAAAGCTTTTAAAAAGAATCTAAAAATAAAGAACTAGGTTTCACTGTAGTGTTGAAGATTATTTGATTAATAGTAACTTCTTTGGATTATATTCCCCAAATTGACTTCGCAGCTTTGACTTCCAGTCCCAAGTTGCCCATTTTCCATTTCCCCTCCAAAATGTCACTGCAGCCCAGTGTTCCTCTATTATCTTATACATTTTATCAGCTTATTAACTCTTATTAAATCATAATATTTGAACAGATTGGCAGGAATGAACGCCGTGTGTTTTAGATTTAGCAGTTGCAGCATCGTCTATTTTTTTTCCTGTTGCAAAGAAACGAGGATGGAAATCCAGGAAGCACTGCAGCAGTTCAAGTCCTGAGTGCTTTAAGGATTTGATTATACCAAGTAGAGCCTCTGTCAGGTTCATAATCCCAGAGGAAATAGTTACAGGATCACTGTGAACAGGATCGAACTCACACAACTGGCTTGATGAGCTGACTGTACCAGATACAGTGAGATCACTTTACATTTTAATAATTTATGTGCTTCTGGCAGGGATAAAATTATTGGAGCAACTTTGCAAAGCTCAAGAATGGCAACTACAATTTTCCCTTTCCAAAACTTGTATGGAAATTGAGTGTGACATCAAATGGATATACACCATACTAGAGAGGCATGAAATAGATTCTATAGGCAAACTAGGAATGTAAGAATGTGAGTAGGCCATTCCTTTTGCCTGGAATTCCCTCTGCCCTCCCTTATAGATGATCCTGGAGACTGAATCTAGGATGTGGTTCACTGTACTTCTACACTTGCCCATAAATTTACTTCTCAACAGCTATGGTTGTATTAGTGGGACTTTAGTAGTTATCATGCAGGCCTGGATTTTCATTGACAAGGTGGGTAGTAGGGATCAAGAAAATTCATTGCCAGTTTGCCGGGGGGGGGGGCGGCGGGAGAAGAGAGAGGGTGGTGGTGTGTGTCTGTGCAGTGGTGGTGGAGTGGCACGTATGGGCTGCAGTCAGCCCTCAGCCCCCACACACACTCTCCATGTCCCATCAATGCCACCTCAAGCCCCACCCATGGTCCTTCATGCCCCCATGCCCAATCACATACTATACACGATGCAGAACCAGTTAATCCTATAGTGACGATACAATGTGTGAAAACAGCTTTTAAAAAGTCATTCATTCTTGCTTTGCACTATGTTAAAAAAAGTCCTAAAAAAATGGCCAAGAATACATAATGAGGCTTGGCTGAGAGTCCAGACATCCATTACTCTGATGAAATACCTAAGCCCCAGGGAAAACATTGCTTGATTGACTGCTCTGTCTTTCTGATCACGGCTGTCAATTTCACAATGTTTACCTATGCAAGGTTAAGAGGTTTTGAGTTCCTGCAGTTTCTGTTATTTATACCTTAAAGGGTCTGGATATGATTGACACTTTTATTGGGCTGCAGTGAAAGGATTTCTTTAACCTAGTGGAAAGTAATGAATTATGACTTTTTTTAAAGGTTTTTTTAACACTTCCTATTGTCATTATAGGGTTCATTTGTTCTATGCCGTGTACAGTGGGTGAATGGCCATGGAAATGCCACATCTTGGCATAAAGAGCATGAGAGGCCATGGAGTGTGGGTGGGGGGCATACCATGGCATGGGGGCATGAAGGGCCACGAGGGCTAGGTGGAGGGCATAGCTAGGCATGGGGCATGAAGGGGAATGGAGGTGGGATATAGCTTGGCATGGGAGCATGAGGGATCATGGGGGCAGGGCATAGCTTAGCAAAGGGAGGCATGAGGGGCCATGGGGATAGTGCGGGGCATAGCTAGGCAGAGAGGCCATGCGGAGGATCTTTTGAACTCTCTTTTAAAAGGTCCCCTCGTGTGGACTATGGTTCATGATCTCTCTGAAGGGCTATGGACTACGACTGTTTAAAAACCTGCCTGACTCCATGAAAGTTGCGGAGGAATAGGACATGCCTATCCCCACAATAGAGCTGGCTAGATCCAGGTTGGAGGGTGCCGGCTCAAGGTACGAACCAGCCTGGACCCTTAAAAGGCATTCCTGAAAATCTCACAGCCTGGGAATGGGGTCGGGGATCCCAGAAATGGGATCTGCCTGCCATTTTTGAAAGGTTTCCAAGTCATCCCGACTCGGCAGAAATCCAGGCCGGTATGTCTACCAGTTGCACGGTACCAAAGCTATGTAGGGGATGCTGTTGATGTATTGGCCAATGACTATAAGAAGACTAAGATTTTTTAAATCACGTAGATTAGTCTTAGCAGATACATGATTTTCTCTGAACTCTTATTCCAAAGTGTTCCAACCCTCATCGACTCTTTTGTTATCTTATCTGTTATCTATATCTCTTCTGCTTGTATTTAGAAAGGAGCCCAGAAACATATTCATGTTCAGGCCCATGCCGAGCACACTAGGAGACCCTAGAGGGAATTTGTTCAGTCCACCTTGATTGTTTGCTTGGTGAAGTCTTTCGTGTCGTGCAGCACCTTATCCTCCTTATGGTTGGATCTTTGATCTGATCTGGCTTTTAAACATACACTTGCATGTATATTAAGTTACATGTATACTAACTTACATATACAATATACTAAATATTGCTTTCAAAAATAACAATAACATGCACTGACAACTCAGTTAAGATGATTAGTCTTTTACATGCTTCAATATCAGTGTTATTACAGTCACAAAACAGTGATAGATGGCCCTGTGTTTATTTTAAAAGCCCACAGCCTGGTTAAATCCATCTTGAAACTTCTGGCCTTATTATCTTCCAAACATTAGAAAAATAATGCCGGTAATTGGCAACCGCACAACAGATGTTTTCAACATTTCATTTCTGCATGGGAGAGCTGTGGTGGGTAATAGTGGCCTTGGGGATGGAAATGCTGGCATCCTCATGAAAGATTGTGGTGATATTCTTGGAATAAAAAATGATGAGTTCAGGAAAGGTGGCAGTTGTGTTGATGAGGTAACACATACTTTGAGGACAAGACTGTGAATGCCTTTAATGTTACCTTTCATTTTATCATGCTTCTCATATCCTCCATATGGAATGCCACACATGACATGAGTTTAAAGGGGAAAGTGAGAACTAGGACATTCTGTCAACATTGGTGCTCAAGAAATAAAATTAATGTACTACATCCTTTAATTTACTGTATGAAATTGTTAAGGAAACAACAATGCTCGAAGAAAGGCAATGATTTATCCCATTGATTATTGGAGACAATTAAGATAGCTGTTATGAAAGTACTGTCTATAACCTTTAGTGATGTGAATATTTTATATCCTAACTGAGGTGTTTTGAATGACAAATCCCTGTTACTGCAACTGTTTCTGACACCACCATATAAAAGAATTAAGATGCAAGATATATAGTGGCCTGCCACATGCTATGACAAGTAGCTTTCTTAGGGAGACTGACTGGCTAACTCGTGCGACACAGTCACGGTATGGTTATAATTAGCCTCATGAGTGGAGATACTTACCGTGTCATGTGCTTGGCTGCAATACGTTCTGCTTATAATTACTGAGCAGCTTCACTAGGAAAAGGTAATCAGTTTATATACAGTATAAATAGTTTATATATATGTACTCTAGAAAATTGGGAAAAGCTGAGGAGCGAGGGCACTTTGCCATTGTGTTAATATACTTCTTGAGTTTCTAACCACTCACTATTCCCCTGGGCTTTTCAGAAATTATTAACTCGATCTCAGAAAAGCCTACCTTTGTAAACAGAATAAAGCTAAAAATAAAATTATGCCATTTCATTTATTTCTGTGAAGACTGGGACTGGGTTTGGTTAGGAATTAAATCAATTAGGGTCAACACTGATTAATAATTTTTATCTCACGTTATTTCTACAGAAAGCTTTATCAAGTGTAAAAATCATCAAAATGTCTGATCCAGAGGTTCCCAAACTATATTTTTTTTTGCTGAATTTGCTTCAGAAAATTCATGTCCCATGGGCTCCCCCCTCTTTTGAAGAAATGGTGGATTGAACTTCTAGGAACATAAAAAGAATGGCAGCCACCTCTTAAATACCTGGACGGGGTTTCTAACAGGCAGCTGATCTGGTATCACTGATTTTGCATTTTCCACTACAGTTGAAAATGCTGCCCAATATTTTTGCATTGAACAGGGTATTTAAATTCTTTGGCCAAAATAGTATCTACAGTAATAATGTTACCAGTGTCAAACTGCAGTGTATAATTTAAAGACCAGTCAAATCCGTGAGAAGGCAGTCATTACACAATTAAATGGACATTATTCATTAAAGTATCCCCCTCCTCCAGTAAAAATCATCAAGGTTTAGCCTAGGATTTAGGACCTAGATCCTACTGTGCCTGAGACATTTGTGAATGTTATCCTGGCTCTGTGCACATTGAAACCTCCCCACTTGCAAATGAGTCCCATTACCAGTTGCTGCAGTAAGAGCTGGATGGGGCCTATAAGCAGCAAGTATACACACATCATCAAGGATGCTGCTTTTTCTGGAACCATTCTACCAGGCTTCACATGATCCACAACTTTATTCTGTAGGCGTACTGATTTGTGACTACTGCCCCATCTGTGGCTGCTGCCATCTTGTCTATTAGGAAATATTTGGCCACTGGGATCCAGGCTGCAAGTCCCATGTACTCCAGATTGAGTCCGGCTTGTCCCTGGTGACTGCTGCAATTGGAACATAAGCCATAATAATTACACATGGCTCACTGGGTTGCCAACCCTCCAGGTTGGCCTGGAGTCTCCAGGAATTAACAACTAATCTCCAGGACACTGACTGCTGTGTGCAACAAGAGAAACAAATCAGAGCAGTGAATAAAAGGACGCTTTCCTCATTCACAAAAAAAATGGAAATGGGAGGAGACGATCAAGAACCTTCCAATCTGGTAAGAAAGAGACTGTGTGCTTTTCAAATGGAATGGGAGAAAGGTGAGCCATGCGAATGGGTGTGATGGGCGACCAGTCATGGAAGTGTCGGGAGTAGGCAGTCATTTGATGAAACTTCCAGGAATATGTCAAATCAGAGTTGGCAATCCATCACTGGCAGCATTTCCCCAGCTGAAGAAAACAGCAACAAGATTCACCCTTCACTGCATTGTGGATTGCAGCCATATATTAATATTTAATTTCTATTTGCTGACCCAGTGTCGTCCTCGCCCTGCTTGATAATCTCGTCACGAGCATACAGATTAGGAGCAGTAGGCCATTCGGCCCCTCGAGACTGCTCTGCTATTTGATGCGATCATGGTTGATCTGATATGGCCTCAACTTAACTTTCCTGTCTACCCCCTTTGACTCACATGGCAATCAAGAATCTATCTATCACAGCCCAAAGTTTGGGAACCTCTGGTCTGATTATCTGTTTCAATTAGTGCAAGAATGTCAAACTTAGTGCAATAATAATTTTATCTCATGTGAAGCAACAAAAGTTGTAACAATCACATATTTAGTTCATTATTGCTTGGATATAGAAACTGCATTGTTTTAACAGAAACTTAAGTTTTTTTTACAGATGAACATACATTCATGGGTAGAATTTTCCCCGTCGGGGGGTTATGCGGGGACAGGCGCCTGTTCAGCGCCCGCGCCACCATTTTAGATGGGCGAGCCAATTAAGACCCGCCAAGCATGACCCACCCCCGGAAGTGCTGAGTGCTCCCTGTGCGGGTGGTGGGGGGAGTTCCCTGAGTCGGGGCCTGCTCTCTTTTGCACATGCGCGCAATGTGCCTCAGGGAGATTAGTTTAAGTTTCAAAAATTTTAATGAAGATAAAAAAATGTTAAGACATGTCCCCTCATGTGACAGTGTGTCACATGAACTGGGGCATGTCAATTAACTTTAATGAAAAAAATGTATTTAATTTATAAACCCTTCAGCCCGTCGATGAGGTTCCATGAGAAATGCGAAGGCCGCCTGGGCTCTTGGCCTGCCCGCCAACCTGAAGGTTGGAAGGGCAGCTTTCTCAATAGGCTTAATTAGTTCATTAATGGCCTTCACAGGCCTTTGACATTTCGGTGGACGCGCAGTCGACTCAGCTGCACGCCCGCCGAACTGAAAATCTAAAAGACGCGCGGTGATGTTGGGACACACGCTTCGGCAAGCTGGCCCCGCTGCTCCCCGAGCGGAAGATTCAGCCCCATGTGAACATACGAATTAGGAGCAGGAGTAGTCCAATCGAGCCTGCTCTACCATCCAATATAATCATGGCTGGTCTGACTGTAACCTCAACTCCACATTCCCACCTACCCCTGATAACCTTTAACAATTGAACAGCTGCAAATAAAATTAAAAAAAAGGAAGCATCTGCAAAAGTTGGAAATCTGATATAAAAGCAGCAGGCAGTCAGCGCGGGTGTAGGAGAAATTGTTTTGGGGGAGTAGGTCATCTCAACTCAACTCACCAGCTCCAGCATCTGAGGGTGTCATTAGTCCTCCGGACCTCACGGGCGGCGCTGCGCTCGGAGGACCGTGGCTGTAGGGCGGGTAGGCCCATCCGTTGCCGGGGACACTCGTTGTCAACCTGACTTCCTGGAGACGGAGTGGGGGGTGGGTGGGGGAGGGAGAGAGTTGGCAAGAGCGAAGCGAGGGAGAGAAAGTGGTGGAACTGGGAAGGGAGGGGTTGGAAATTGAATGGGCTGCAAGTTGAAGGAAGGAGGGAGAGAGAGGGAAGGAAGGGCGGAAGGGTGACCGGTGCAGGTCGGACTGAGTTTCGGTCCTTTATCCTCCGGCAGCAAGAAGTTGGCGACAAACGAGAAGAAGCGGCGCCTGCTGCTGCTGCTGTTGTTGTTGTTGTTATTGTTGGGGGCTGGCGGCGGCTGTTGTTTTGAGGCGGAGGGAAAGCGCCTGGGCCGAAAATGGTCGAGGGGGAGTGAGAGGTGGCCCCGGAGCGGTCGGCGTTGAGGAGCTTCGGTGACAGCACAAGGAGCGCGAGGGCTGGTGGTAAACAAGAGAGCCCCTCAGTGAAAGCAGAGTTTGCCGCCGAGGATCCGCCACGTCACGGAAAAGTCCTGGTGTCCCTCAGCCTCCCCACTTTCACACTCCCTTTCCTCACCTTGCATTTATCTGGTATCTTCCCTCCACCTCCTGCAGCCTTCACGCTTTTAGCTGCAAACAACTTGTGATTTCATTTCCCTTGTTTTGTTTGCGGTCGCTGCACATTCTGCCAAACTTCAAAGTCCCATTTCTTTCCTTCGATTTCTTTAAACTGTCATTCCCTTTCCGTTATCTACCTTTCCCACCTTATTTCAGCCTACTTGACCCCCCCAGTCAACCCCCTTAATTAATTTATGTACAGTAACCCTACTCCTTGCGCTGCAGGGTCACATTACATGACCGATTCCGTCCTATGTGAGGTTTCTTTCTGTGTAGGGTGCCCTTATTCTCCTTGCACACCCAGGATTTTTTTTCTCTCTAGGCAGTCACTGCAGATTTTCTTTTAAGTTACAATAAATTTCAAGTTAGCACGGTCAGTTTTCTGTTCAGGTGGGATTTAGAAAACAATGTTTGATATTTAGTTTTCCAATACGGACAAGACTCAATAGGCAGCTGCTTCCAGTTTGACATTGTGCTGGTAATTAACTGTTCATTCTGCCAACGTCGAAAAAAAGTAATCCACGGTGAAGTCAGTTTTTTTTTAAGCTCCTATCTGAGATTACAAAAACTAATCAAACATGACTGCTTCAAACTGGGGCTTCATCATGAACGTAGTGAACAGTATCGTGGGAGTGAGTGTGCTCACCATGCCGTTCTGCTTCAAACAGGTGAGTGAAGATATACTAGGTTGCAAGTGTCTCATTTATTGTAATACAGCATGTTATGTGCTGAAGGTGTTTTTACAAGTATAAAACGTGCACCTTTATTTTAATTAAATGTGCTAACAAATATATTTCAGCTTGATTCTGGCATATTGTATCTTGAGTCAGAAGGCAGTGATTTCAAGTTCCAATCCTGGGAGTTGAGCACATTTTCAAGATTGACACCAGTGCACTACTGACCAAGTGATGCATAGTTGCAAGGTGTTGCCATTTGACTAAAGCCCCATAGACTTGTTAAAAGTGGATGTAAAATAATCGATGGCATTATTCAGAAAAAGTAGGGAGTTCTTGTGCCCTGGTCAGTATTTATTCCTCAATCAGCAGACATGTATTTCACCTACTGTTTGTGGGACTGTGCTATTGATAAATTGGTTGCTGTGTTTACTTACAAAACAGCTTCACCAGTAATTGATTGGCTCTGAAGTGTTTTTCATGAAGACATCAAAGATATACTGTAAATACAAGTACATTTTTTCTATGTTCCACTTTTGCTCTTTTTGTCCCAGGACATGAACACTAATACTTGTATATAGTAGCCACAAATACCGACTGTTGCTAGCACCTAGCTTTGCACAATATATGTAATTGTGCTGTGTATTTTCGAAATTACAATACACGTGATCTTCACTATCTTTAGGAAGCTCATATATGTTCTAACAAAGGTGGTTTATACTGTTGTCAGTGCATGAGGGAAACTGCTCTCCTTGATTAGGTTGTGATAAATGACATTTTTCCAGTAAGAGATTGATATGCACTTTATGATGTCTATGAAGGCTGGCTTGTTTTCAATTGCAAAGCTAATAAAACTTTATACCTATTTTGTGATTATAATACGATAAGTTAATTATTAAAACATTTATTCAATATGTGGGATTGTTGAAGTTACATAATTGAAATCATATTTCTTTCATTACTAATGAATCTCTTTAAATAAAGTAGATAGTTCCTACTTGTGAAAACAATATGATGCTTATGAACAGAGATTTACGTCCCACCACTCAATGAATCTTGGGTTTCAACTGAGCCAAGTACCTATGGATTACAAAGTTGCCATATCTATCCATAGTGTGGTGTGGTATGAGAATTACTTTGAGGGCACATTACTCAGGGTTGCCCTTGCTTACTTCTTGTGCCCAGCTTAAGACCATTCTCTTAAAACTAAGAGATAAATGCCTGCTTGTTATTTTTAAGTGATCCAGATGAAAGGGGGGAGGGTGGTGGGGGAGGAGGATGCATTTCAAAAATAGGTTGATTTTTATATTAATAGAAAATTACACCAGTATTTTTGTTAAACATGCATACATCCTGTAATAATTTAAAGTAGTCTGCATGGATGTTATCACAAAGCAGCAAATGAATTAAGAAAATGAAGTGGTCTAAACTGCAAGAGCAAAACTTGAGGGTCAAGGTGTGAGTAATTGAACAAATGTTTTAGTATTGAAGTTATAGTATTATAATTATAAAAGGGAAATAAAGATTTGTTAGCTTTGCATTAATTACACCGGCCATACAATTGAAAACAAGTTAGCTTTCATATTCTCACATCATGTAGAGTACGATCTACACTTGTCGAGTCACAGTGGAGCAACAATCAACAAAGAGAATAAAATTTCTGAACTGTCTTAAGTCAGTGGAATTGAACTCCAAGCATGTTGGTTTGAAAATGTAAAACAGCACTCGGAACCAGCTGTCCATTAAGTGCTTTGTCCAGTATTGGTGGCTGTATGACAATCTCTGGAGGTAGTGCAGAGAAAAGCTACAAACCTATCCCCACATGACAGAAGCACAAGAAAAGATTGGAGCAGCTTGGGCTTTTCAGCTTTGAATGGAGGCAAGGGAGATGGAATTCTTAAAAGGATTTGAGATAGTAAACTGTATGGAAAAGGCAGGTTGTGAATGCTACTTCAAGATAAACCGCATTAGGATAAGGAGGTAATAGTTCATATGCACTAACGTCAGGACATTGTTCTTCACGTAGAATGATCAAAAACAAATGGTCCTCCAGGTAGGAAAGGCAAGGCAAAAACCTTGTACCACTGAAGGGAGAATTTCAGTGCTGGAGATATTGTAGGTGTTTTTGGATCAACTAAGATGTGCTGAAAACCCTTCCCTGTCTATATTTACTTGTGATCTTAATCAGTTTAACTGCCTATTTAGTTCACATGGTGACACTCCCTACTCTGAGTCGGGAGGATGTGGGTTGATGCTCCACTCCGGAATTTGATCAGAAAAATCTAGGCAAATCTGGCACTAAGGCAGCACTGCATTGTAGGAAGTGCAATCCTTTGAATGAGATATTAAACTGAGAAAAACTTCTGCCCATTTCATTGGTTCACATGAATGCTAAAGATCCCATGACACTATTTATAAAAGTTACCAGCACGAAGCTTACTGATTATTTCTCTCATTGTTTTTTGTACAAGATTACTATGCACAAGCAAGAGGGTGCTGTGCTCATCTACCGGTAAAACCATGTCTGCCCTTTAAAGGGATTCTTTGTATGTAAAGTGCTTTGGGACGTTTCTGATGGGCATGATGTGGTATATAAATTCAAGTTCCTTCTGTACCTTAACCATGAGATTAGTTTTACAGCCTTACAAACATTCCTTGCTATCTGTAATAAGATTGAAACTGTAGGGACTAAAAACAGCTTATCAGGGAAGGAATCTGAGAGTTCAATAGTTATAAATGGCTTCTTTCTTGCATTTTGACATCATCTGAATCCCTGAATTAGATTGGAACCTTGAAGCTACTCCCTGGTATCATATTGTGTATCATAGATGCAGCTTCAATTTGATGTTTTATCTCCCTTTTGTGCTGCCAGTGTGGCTACAAGCTGTCAGTGTCCCGTGTGTCTTCATATGTGATGGCTGTAATCACAAGATGCATTAAAGATGTGATTCCACCAGCACAGATTTCTCAAGA